>NW_027596262.1:0-473739 GCF_964194155.1 Cetorhinus maximus | reverse complement strand
CCTTTAACATCCCCGTAATCTCACTCTCTGTCCCTTTAACCTCCCCGTGAACTCACTCTCTGTCCCTTTAACCTCCCTGTGATCTCAATCTCTGTCCCTTTAACCTCCCCGTGATCTCACTCTCTCTCCATATAACCTCCCAGTGATCTCACTCTCTGTCCATTTAACCGTCCCGTGACCTCACTCTCGGTCCCTTTAACCTCCCTGTGTTCTCACACTCTGTCACTTTAATATCCCTGTGATCTCACTCTCTCTCCCTTTAAACTCCGCCTGATCTCACTCGCTGTCCCTTTAACTGTCCCCTGATCTCACTCTCTGTCCCTTTAAGTGACCCCCTGATCACACTTTCTGTCCCTTTAATAGTCCCTGATTTCTTTCTGTCCCTTTAGCTTACCCTGATTTCACTCTTTGTCACTGTAACTGTCCCCCTGATCTCAATGTCTGTCCCTTTTTCTGTCCCTGATCTCACATTATTCCCATTAACTGTCCCTAATCTCAATCTCTGTCCCTTTAACAGTCCATTATCTCAATCTCTGTCCCTTTAACTGTCCCTAATCTCAATCTCTGTCTCTTTAACAGTCCATGATCTTACTCTCTGTCCCTATAACTGTCCCTGATCTCAATCTCTGTCCCTTTAACAGTCCATGATCTCATTCTCTGTCCCTTTAACAGTCCATGATCTCACTCTCCGTCCCTATTACAGTCCCTGATCTCAATCTCTGTCCCTTTAACTGTGCTTGATCTCATTCTCTGTCCCATTAACCTCCCCATGATCTCAATCTCTGTAGCTTTAAACTCCCCGTGATATCAGTCTCTGTACCTTTAACGTCCCAGTGATTTTACTCTCTGTCCATTTAAAGTCCCCGTGATCTAACTCTCTGTCCCTTTAAACACCCCGTGATCTCACTCTCTGTCCCTTAAACCACCCCGTCATCTCACTCTCTGTCCCTTTAACCTCCCCGTGATCACACTCTTTGTTCCTTTAACCTCCCCATGCTGTCACTCACTGTCCCTTTAACCTCCGTGTGTTCTCACTCTCTGTACCTTTGAACTCCCTGTGAACTCATTCTTTGTCCCTTTAACCACCCCGTGATCTCACTCTCTGTCCCTTTATCCTCCCCGTGATCTCACTCTCTGTCCCTTTAATCTCCCCGTGATCTCACTCTCTGTCTATTTAACCTCCCCGTGATCTCACTCTCTGTCCCTTTATCCTCCCCGTGATTTCACTCTCTGTCCCTTTAACCTCTCCGTGATCACACTGTCTGTCTCTTTAATCTCCCCGTGATCTCACTCTCTGTCCATTTAACCTCCCCGTGATCTCACTATCTGTCCCTTTATCCTCCCCGTGATTTCACTCTCTGTCACTTTAAACACCCCGTGATCTCACTTTCTGTCCCTTTAAACTCCCCGTGATCTCACTCTCTGTCCCTTTAACCTCCCGGTGATCTCACTCACATTCCCTTAAACCTCCCCGTGATCTCTCTCTCTGTCACTTTAACCTCCCCGTGATCTCACTCTCTGTCCCTTTAACCTCCCCGTGATCTCACTCTCTGTCCCTTTAAGCTTCCCGTGGTCTCACTCTCTGTCCCTTTAACCTCCCGTCATATCACTCTCTGTCCCTTTAACATCCCCGTAATCTCACTCTCTGTCCCTTTAACCTCCCCGTGAACTCACTCTCTGTCCCTTTAACCTCCCTGTGATCTCAATCTCTGTCCCTTTAACCTCCCCGTGATCTCACTCTCTCTCCATATAACCTCCCAGTGATCTCACTCTCTGTCCATTTAACCGTCCCGTGACCTCACTCTCGGTCCCTTTAACCTCCCTGTGTTCTCACACTCTGTCACTTTAATATCCCTGTGATCTCACTCTCTCTCCCTTTAAACTCCGCCTGATCTCACTCGCTGTCCCTTTAACTGTCCCCCTGATCTCACTCTCTGTCCCTTTAAGTGACCCCCTGATCACACTTTCTGTCCCTTTAATAGTCCCTGATTTCTTTCTGTCCCTTTAGCTTACCCTGATTTCACTCTTTGTCACTGTAACTGTCCCCCTGATCTCAATGTCTGTCCCTTTTTCTGTCCCTGATCTCACATTATTCCCATTAACTGTCCCTAATCTCAATCTCTGTCCCTTTAACAGTCCATTATCTCAATCTCTGTCCCTTTAACTGTCCCTAATCTCAATCTCTGTCTCTTTAACAGTCCATGATCTCATTCTCTGTCCCTTTAACAGTCCATGATCTCATTCTCTGTCCCTTTAACAGTCCATGATCTCACTCTCCGTCCCTATTACAGTCCCTGATCTCAATCTCTGTCCCTTTAACTGTGCTTGATCTCATTCTCTGTCCCATTAACCTCCCCATGATCTCAATCTCTGTAGCTTTAAACTCCCCGTGATATCAGTCTCTGTACCTTTAACGTCCCAGTGATTTTACTCTCTGTCCATTTAAAGTCCCCGTGATCTAACTCTCTGTCCCTTTAAACACCCCGTGATCTCACTCTCTGTCCCTTAAACCACCCCGTCATCTCACTCTCTGTCCCTTTAACCTCCCCGTGATCACACTCTTTGTTCCTTTAACCTCCCCATGCTGTCACTCACTGTCCCTTTAACCTCCGTGTGTTCTCACTCTCTGTACCTTTGAACTCCCCGTGAACTCATTCTTTGTCCCTTTAACCACCCCGTGATCTCACTCTCTGTCCCTTTATCCTCCCCGTGATCTCACTCTCTGTCCCTTTAATCTCCCCGTGATCTCACTCTCTGTCTATTTAACCTCCCCGTGATCTCACTCTCTGTCCCTTTATCCTCCCCGTGATTTCACTCTCTGTCCCTTTAACCTCTCCGTGATCACACTGTCTGTCTCTTTAATCTCCCCGTGATCTCACTCTCTGTCCATTTAACCTCCCCGTGATCTCACTATCTGTCCCTTTATCCTCCCCGTGATTTCACTCTCTGTCACTTTAAACACCCCGTGATCTCACTTTCTGTCCCTTTAAACTCCCCGTGATCTCACTCTCTGTCCCTTTAACCTCCCGGTGATCTCACTCACATTCCCTTAAACCTCCCCGTGATCTCTCTCTCTGTCACTTTAACCTCCCCGTGATCTCACTCTCTGTCCCTTTAACCTCCCCGTGATCTCACTCTCTGTCCCTTTAAGCTTCCCGTGGTCTCACTCTCTGTCCCTTTAACCTCCCGTCATATCACTCTCTGTCCCTTTAACATCCCCGTAATCTCACTCTCTGTCCCTTTAACCTCCCCGTGAACTCACTCTCTGTCCCTTTAACCTCCCTGTGATCTCAATCTCTGTCCCTTTAACCTCCCCGTGATCTCACTCTCTCTCCATATAACCTCCCAGTGATCTCACTCTCTGTCCATTTAACCGTCCCGTGACCTCACTCTCGGTCCCTTTAACCTCCCTGTGTTCTCACACTCTGTCACTTTAATATCCCTGTGATCTCACTCTCTCTCCCTTTAAACTCCGCCTGATTTCACTCGCTGTCCCTTTAACTGTCCCCCTGATCTCACTCTCTGTCCCTTTAAGTGACCCCCTGATCACACTTTCTGTCCCTTTAATAGTCCCTGATTTCTTTCTGTCCCTTTAGCTTACCCTGATTTCACTCTTTGTCACTGTAACTGTCCCCCTGATCTCAATGTCTGTCCCTTTTTCTGTCCCTGATCTCACATTATTCCCATTAACTGTCCCTAATCTCAATCTCTGTCCCTTTAACAGTCCATTATCTCAATCTCTGTCCCTTTAACTGTCCCTAATCTCAATCTCTGTCTCTTTAACAGTCCATGATCTTACTCTCTGTCCCTATAACTGTCCCTGATCTCAATCTCTGTCCCTTTAACAGTCCATGATCTCATTCTCTGTCCCTTTAACAGTCCATGATCTCACTCTCCGTCCCTATTATAGTCCCTGATCTCAATCTCTGTCCCTTTAACTGTGCTTGATCTCATTCTCTGTCCCATTAACCTCCCCATGATCTCAATCTCTGTAGCTTTAAACTCCCCGTGATATCAGTCTCTGTACCTTTAACGTCCCCGTGATTTTACTCTCTGTCCATTTAAAGTCCCCGTGATCTAACTCTCTGTCCCTTTAAACACCCCGTGATCTCACTCTCTGTCCCTTAAACCACCCCGTCATCTCACTCTCTGTCCCTTTAACCTCCCCGTGATCACACTCTTTGTTCCTTTAACCTCCCCATGCTGTCACTCACTGTCCCTTTAACCTCCGTGTGTTCTCACTCTCTGTACCTTTGAACTCCCCGTGAACTCATTCTTTGTCCCTTTAACCACCCCGTGATCTCACTCTCTGTCCCTTTATCCTCCCCGTGATCTCACTCTCTGTCCCTTTAATCTCCCCGTGATCTCACTCTCTGTCTATTTAACCTCCCCGTGATCTCACTCTCTGTCCCTTTATCCTCCCCGTGATTTCACTCTCTGTCCCTTTAACCTCTCCGTGATCACACTGTCTGTCTCTTTAATCTCCCCGTGATCTCACTCTCTGTCCATTTAACCTCCCCGTGATCTCACTATCTGTCCCTTTATCCTCCCCGTGATTTCACTCTCTGTCACTTTAAACACCCCGTGATCTCACTTTCTGTCCCTTTAAACTCCCCGTGATCTCACTCTCTGTCCCTTTAACCTCCCGGTGATCTCACTCACATTCCCTTAAACCTCCCCGTGATCTCTCTCTCTGTCACTTTAACCTCCCCGTGATCTCACTCTCTGTCCCTTTAACCTCCCCGTGATCTCACTCTCTGTCCCTTTAAGCTTCCCGTGGTCTCACTCTCTGTCCCTTTAACCTCCCGTCATATCACTCTCTGTCCCTTTAACATCCCCGTAATCTCACTCTCTGTCCCTTTAACCTCCCCGTGAACTCACTCTCTGTCCCTTTAACCTCCCTGTGATCTCAATCTCTGTCCCTTTAACCTCCCCGTGATCTCACTCTCTCTCCATATAACCTCCCAGTGATCTCACTCTCTGTCCATTTAACCGTCCCGTGACCTCACTCTCGGTCCCTTTAACCTCCCTGTGTTCTCACACTCTGTCACTTTAATATCCCTGTGATCTCACTCTCTCTCCCTTTAA
Source organism: Cetorhinus maximus (assembly GCF_964194155.1). Taxonomy (NCBI): domain Eukaryota; kingdom Metazoa; phylum Chordata; class Chondrichthyes; order Lamniformes; family Cetorhinidae; genus Cetorhinus; species Cetorhinus maximus. The sequence goes on along the minus strand of NW_027596262.1, from coordinate 468,651 downwards.
ACTCCGCCTGATCTCACTCGCTGTCCCTTTAACTGTCCCCCTGATCTCACTCTCTGTCCCTTTAAGTGACCCCCTGATCACACTTTCTGTCCCTTTAATAGTCCCTGATTTCTTTCTGTCCCTTTAGCTTACCCTGATTTCACTCTTTGTCACTGTAACTGTCCCCCTGATCTCAATGTCTGTCCCTTTTTCTGTCCCTGATCTCACATTATTCCCATTAACTGTCCCTAATCTCAATCTCTGTCCCTTTAACAGTCCATTATCTCAATCTCTGTCCCTTTAACTGTCCCTAATCTCAATCTCTGTCTCTTTAACAGTCCATGATCTTACTCTCTGTCCCTATAACTGTCCCTGATCTCAATCTCTGTCCCTTTAACAGTCCATGATCTCATTCTCTGTCCCTTTAACAGTCCATGATCTCACTCTCCGTCCCTATTACAGTCCCTGATCTCAATCTCTGTCCCTTTAACTGTGCTTGATCTCATTCTCTGTCCCATTAACCTCCCCATGATCTCAATCTCTGTAGCTTTAAACTCCCCGTGATATCAGTCTCTGTACCTTTAACGTCCCCGTGATTTTACTCTCTGTCCATTTAAAGTCCCCGTGATCTAACTCTCTGTCCCTTTAAACACCCCGTGATCTCACTCTCTGTCCATTTAACCTCCCCGTGATCTCACTCTCTGTCCCTTTATCCTCCCCGTGATTTCACTCTCTGTCCCTTTAACCTCTCCGTGATCTCACTGTCTGTCTCTTTAATCTCCCCGTGATCTCACTATCTGTCCCTTTATCCTCCCCGTGATTTCACTCTCTGTCACTTTAAACACCCCGTGATCTCACTTTCTGTCCCTTTAAAATCCCCGTGATCTCACTCTCTGTCCCTTTAACCTCCCGGTGATCTCACTCTCATTCCCTTAAACCTCCCCGTGATCTCTCTCTCTGTCACTTTAACCTCCCCGTGATCTCACTCTCTGTCCCTTTAACCTCCCCGTGATCTCACTCTCTGTCCCTTTAAGCTTCCCGTGGTCTCACTCTCTGTCCCTTTAACCTCTCGTCATATCACTCTCTGTCCCTTTAACATCCCCGTAATCTCACTCTCTGTCCCTTTAACCTCCCCGTGAACTCACTCTCTGTCCCTTTAAGCTTCCCGTGGTCTCACTCTCTGTCCCTTTAACCTCCCGTCATATCACTCTCTGTCCCTTTAATCTCCCCGTGATCTCACTCTCTGTCCATTTAACCTCCCCGTGATCTCACTCTCTGTCCCTTTAACCTCCCGGTGATCTCACTCTCATTCCCTTAAACCTCCCCGTGATCTCTCTCTCTGTCACTTTAACCTCCCCGTGATCTCACTTTCTGTCCCTTTAACCTCCCCGTGATCTCACTCTATGACCCTTTAACCTCCCCGTGATCTCATTCTCTGTCCCTTTAACCTCCCTGTGATCTCACTCTCTGTCCCTTTAACCTCCCATTGATCTCACTCTCTGTCCCTTTAACCTCCCCGTGATCTCACTCTGTCCCTTTAACCTTCGCGTGATCTCAAACACTGTCCCTTGAACCTGCCCGTTATCTCACTCTCTGTCCCTTTAACCTCTCCTTAATCTCACTCACTGTCCCTTTCAACTTCCCGTGAACTCACTCTCTGTCCCATTAAACCCCCCGTGATCTCACTCTCTGTCCCTTTGACCTCCCCGTGATCTCACTCTCATTCCCTTTAAACTCTCTGTAATCTCAGTCACTGTCCCTTTAAACACCCCGTGATCTCACTCTCTGTCACTTTAACGACCCCGTGATCTCACTTTCTGCCCCTTTAAACTCCCCGTGATCTCACTCTCGGTCCCTTTCATCTCCCCGTGATCTCACTCTCTTTCCATTTAAACTCCCCGTGATTTCACTCTCTCTCCCTTTAACATCCCCGTGATCTCAATCTCTGTCCCTTTAACCTCCCCGTGATCTCACTCACTTTCCATTTTACCTCCTCGTGACCTCACTTTCTGTCCCTTTAACCTCCCCGTGATCTGACTCTCTGTCCCTTTAACCACCCCGTGATCTTACTCTCAGTCCCTTTAACCTCCCCGTGATCTCATTCTCTGTCCCGTTAACCTCCACGTAATCTCACTCTCTGTCCCATTAACCTCTCTGTGATCTCATTCTCTGGCCCTTTAACATCCCCGAGGTCTCCCTCTCTGTCCCATTAACCTCCCCGTGATCTCACTCTCTGACCCTTTATCATCCCCGTGATCTCACTCTTTGTCACTTTAAACAACCCGTGATCTCACTCTCTGTCCCTTTAACCACCCCGTCATCTCACTCTCTGTCCCTTTAACCTCCCCCGTGATCTCACTCTCAGTCCCTTTAAACACACCGTGATCTCACTCTCTGTCCCTTTAACATCACTGTGATCTCACTCTCTGTACCTTTAACCTCCCCGTGATCTCTCTCTTCTCTTTAACCTCTCCGTGATCTCAATCTCGGTCCCTTGAACCTCTACTTGATCTCACTCTCTGTCCCTTTTACCTCCCCGAGATCTCACTCTCTGTTCCTTTAACCTCCCCGTGATCTCATTCATAGTCCCTATAACCACCCCGTGATCTCACTCTCTGCCCCTTTAAACACCCCGTGATCTCACTCTCTGTCCCTTCAATCTCCCTGTGATCACACTCTCTGTACCTTTAACCTACCCATGCTGTCACTCACTGTCCCTTTAACCTCCGTGTGTTCTCACTCTCTGTCCCTTTGAACTCCCCGTGAACTCATTCTTTGTCCCTTTAACCTCCCCGTGATCTCACTCTCTGTCCCATTAACCTCCCCGTGATTTCACTCTCTGTCCCTTTAACCTCCCCGTGTTCTCACTCTCTGTACCTTTAATCTCCCCGTGTTCTCACTCTCTGTCCCTTTAACTTCTCCGTGATCTCACTGTCTGTCCCTTTAATCTCCCCGTGATCTCACTCTCTGTCCCTTTAACCTCCCTGTGATCTCACTGTCTGTCCATTTAACCTCCCCGTGTTCTCACTCTCTGTCCCTTTAACCTCCCCGTGTTCTCACTTTCTGTCCCTTTAACCTCTCCGTGATCTCACTGTCTGTCCCTTTAATCTCCCCGTGATCTCACTCTCTGTCCCTTTATCATCCCCGTAATCTCACTCTCTGTCACTTTAAAAACCCCGTGACCTCATTCTCTGTCCCTTTAACCACCCCGTCATCTCACACTCTGTCCCTTTAACCTCCCCGTGATTTCACTCTCTGTCCCTTTAAGCACCCCGTGATCTCACTCTCTGTCCCTTTAAACACCCCGTAATCTCACTCTCTGTCCCTTTAACCTCCCCGTGATCTCACTCTCTGTCCCTTTATCATCCCCGTAATCTCACTCTCTGTCACTTTAAAAACCCCGTGACCTCATTCTCTGTCCCTTTAACCACCCCGTCATCTCACTCTCTGTCCCTTTAACCTCCCCGTGATTTCACTCTCTGTCCCTTTAAGCACCCCGTGATCTCACTCTCTGTCCCTTTAAACACCCCGTAATCTCACTCTCTGTCCCTTTAACCACCACGTCATCTCACTCTCTGTCCCTTTAACCTCCCCGTGATTTCACTCTCTGTCCCTTTAAGCACCCCGTGATCTCACTCTCTGTCCCTTTTACCTCCCCGTGATCTCACTCTCTGTCCCTTTAACCTCCCCATGATCTCACTCTCTGTCCCTTTAACCTCACCGTGATCTCACTCTCTGTACCTTTAAACTCCCCGTGATCTCTCTCTTCTCTTTAACCTATCCGTGATCTCAATCTCGGTCCCTTGAACCTCTACTTGATCTCATTCTCTGTCCCTTTTACCTCCCAGAGATCTCACTCTCTGTTCCTTTAACCTCCCCATGGTCTCATTCACTGTCCCTTTAAACTCCCCATTATCTCACTCACTGTCCCTTCAACCTCCCCGTGATCTCACTCATTGTCCCTATAACTACCCCGTGATCTCACTCTCTGTCACTTTATACTCCCCGTGATCACACTCTCTGTTCCTTTAACCTCCCCATGCTGTCAATCACTGTCCCTTTAACCTACGTCTGTTCTCACTCTCTGTCCCTTTGAACTCCCCGTGAACTCATTCTCTGTCCCTTTAACCTCCCCGTGATCTCACTCTCTTTCCCTTTAACCTCCCCGTGTTCTCACTCTTTGTCCCTTTAACCTCTCCGTGATCTCACTGTCTGTCCCTTTAATCTCCCCGTGATCTCACTCTCTGTCCATTTAACCTCCCCGTGATCTCACTCTCTGTCCCTTTATCCTCCCCGTCATTTCACTCTCTGCCACTTTAAACACCCCGTGATCTCACTCTCTGTCCCTTTAACCACCCCGTCATCTCACTCTCTGTCCCTTTAACCTCCCCGTGATCTCACTCTCTGTCCCTTTAACCTCCCCGTGATCTCACTTTCTGTCCCTTTAACCTCCCCGTGATCTCACTCTCTGTCCCTTTAAGCTTCCCGTGGTCTCACTCTCTGTCCCTTTAACCTCCCGTCATATCACTCTCTGTCCCTTTAACATCCCCGTAATCTCACTCTCTGTCCCTTTAACCTCCCCGTGAACTCACTCTCTGTCCCTTTAACCTCCCTGTGATCTCAATCTCTGTCCCTTTAACCTCCCCGTGATCTCACTCTCTCTCCATATAACCTCCCAGTGATCTCACTCTCTGTCCATTTAACCGTCCCGTGACCTCACTCTCGGTCCCTTTAACCTCCCTGTGTTCTCACACTCTGTCACTTTAATATCCCTGTGATCTCACTCTCTCTCCCTTTAAACTCCGCCTGATCTCACTCGCTGTCCCTTTAACTGTCCCCCTGATCTCACTCTCTGTCCCTTTAAGTGACCCCCTGATCACACTTTCTGTCCCTTTAATAGTCCCTGATTTCTTTCTGTCCCTTTAGCTTACCCTGATTTCACTCTTTGTCACTGTAACTGTCCCCCTGATCTCAATGTCTGTCCCTTTTTCTGTCCCTGATCTCACATTATTCCCATTAACTGTCCCTGATCTCAATCTCTGTCCCTTTAACAGTCCATGATCTCATTCTCTGTCCCTTTAACAGTCCATGATCTCACTCTCCGTCCCTATTACAGTCCCTGATCTCAATCTCTGTCCCTTTAACTGTTCTTGATCTCATTCTCTGTCCCATTAACCTCCCCATGATCTCAATCTCTGTAGCTTTAAACTCCCCGTGATATCAGTCTCTGTACCTTTAACGTCCCCGTGATTTTACTCTCTGTCCATTTAAAGTCCCCGTGATCTAACTCTCTGTCCCTTTAAACACCCCGTGATCTCACTCTCTGTCCCTTAAACCACCCCGTCATCTCACTCTCTGTCCCTTTAACCTCCCCGTGATCACACTCTTTGTTCCTTTAACCTCCCCATGCTGTCACTCACTGTCCCTTTAACCTCCGTGTGTTCTCACTCTCTGTACCTTTGAACTCCCCGTGAACTCATTCTTTGTCCCTTTAACCACCCCGTGATCTCACTCTCTGTCCCTTTATCCTCCCCGTGATCTCACCCTCTGTCCATTTAATCTCCCCGTGATCTCACTCTCTGTCTATTTAACCTCCCCGTGATCTCACTCTCTGTCCCTTTATCCTCCCCGTGATTTCACTCTCTGTCCCTTTAACCTCTCCGTGATCTCACTGTCTGTCTCTTTAATCTCCCCGTGATCTCACTCTCTGTCCATTTAACCTCCCCGTGATCTCACTATCTGTCCCTTTATCCTCCCCGTGATTTCACTCTCTGTCACTTTAAACACCCCGTGATCTCACTTTCTGTCCCTTTAAACTCCCCGTGATCTCACTCTCTGTCCCTTTAACCTCCCGGTGATCTCACTCTCATTCCCTTAAACCTCCCCGTGATCTCTCTCTCTGTCACTTTAACCTCCCCGTGATCTCACTCTCTGTCCCTTTAACCTCCCCGTGATCTCACTCTCTGTCCCTTTAAGCTTCCCGTGGTCTCACTCTCTGTCCCTTTAACCTCCCGTCATATCACTCTCTGTCCCTTTAACATCCCCGTAATCTCACTCTCTGTCCCTTTAACCTCCCCGTGAACTCACTCTCTGTCCCTTTAACCTCCCTGTGATCTCAATCTCTGTCCCTTTAACCTCCCCGTGATCTCACTCTCTCTCCATATAACCTCCCAGTGATCTCACTCTCTGTCCATTTAACCGTCCCGTGACCTCACTCTCGGTCCCTTTAACCTCCCTGTGTTCTCACACTCTGTCACTTTAATATCCCTGTGATCTCACTCTCTCTCCCTTTAAACTCCGCCTGATCTCACTCGCTGTCCCTTTAACTGTCCCCCTGATCTCACTCTCTGTCCCTTTAAGTGACCCCCTGATCACACTTTCTGTCCCTTTAATAGTCCCTGATTTCTTTCTGTCCCTTTAGCTTACCCTGATTTCACTCTTTGTCACTGTAACTGTCCCCCTGATCTCAATGTCTGTCCCTTTTTCTGTCCCTGATCTCACATTATTCCCATTAACTGTCCCTAATCTCAATCTCTGTCCCTTTAACAGTCCATTATCTCAATCTCTGTCCCTTTAACTGTCCCTAATCTCAATCTCTGTCTCTTTAACAGTCCATGATCTCACTCTCCGTCCCTATTACAGTCCCTGATCTCAATCTCTGTCCCTTTAACTGTGCTTGATCTCATTCTCTGTCCCATTAACCTCCCCATGATCTCAATCTCTGTAGCTTTAAACTCCCCGTGATATCAGTCTCTGTACCTTTAACGTCCCCGTGATTTTACTCTCTGTCCATTTAAAGTCCCCGTGATCTAACTCTCTGTCCCTTTAAACACCCCGTGATCTCACTCTCTGTCCCTTAAACCACCCCGTCATCTCACTCTCTGTCCCTTTAACCTCCCCGTGATCACACTCTTTGTTCCTTTAACCTCCCCATGCTGTCACTCACTGTCCCTTTAACCTCCGTGTGTTCTCACTCTCTGTACCTTTGAACTCCCCGTGAACTCATTCTTTGTCCCTTTAACCACCCCGTGATCTCACTCTCTGTCCCTTTATCCTCACCGTGATCTCACCCTCTGTCCATTTAATCTCCCCGTGATCTCACTCTCTGTCCGTTTAATCTCCCCGTGATCTCACTCTCTGTCCCTTTATCCTCCCCGTGATTTCAATCTCTGTCCCTTTAACCTCTCCGTGATCTCACTGTCTGTCTCTTTAATCTCCCCGTGATCTCACTCTCTGTCCATTTAACCTCCCCGTGATCTCACTATCTGTCCCTTTATCCTCCCCGTGATTTCACTCTCTGTCACTTTAAACACCCCGTGATCTCACTTTCTGTCCCTTTAAAATCCCCGTGATCTCACTCTCTGTCCCTTTAACCTCCCGGTGATCTCACTCTCATTCCCTTAAACCTCCCCGTGATCTCTCTCTCTGTCACTTTAACCTCCCCGTGATCTCACTCTCTGTCCCTTTAACCTCCCCGTGATCTCACTCTCTGTCCCTTTAAGCTTCCCGTGGTCTCACTCTCTGTCCCTTTAACCTCTCGTCATATCACTCTCTGTCCCTTTAACATCCCCGTAATCTCACTCTCTGTCCCTTTAACCTCCCCGTGAACTCACTCTCTGTCCCTTTAACCTCCCTGTGATCTCAATCTCTGTCCCTTTAACCTCCCCATGATCTCACTCTCTGTCCCTTTAAGCTTCCCGTGGTCTCACTCTCTGTCCCTTTAACCTCCCGTCATATCACTCTCTGTCCCTTTAATCTCCCCGTGATCTCACTCTCTGTCCATTTAACCTCCCCGTGATCTCACTCTCTGTCCCTTTAACCTCCCGGTGATCTCACTCTCATTCCCTTAAACCTCCCCGTGATCTCTCTCTCTGTCACTTTAACCTCCCCGTGATCTCACTTTCTGTCCCTTTAACCTCCCCGTGATCTCACTCTATGACCCTTTAACCTCCCCGTGATCTCATTCTCTGTCCCTTTAACCTCCCTGTGATCTCACTCTCTGTCCCTTTAACCTCCCATTGATCTCACTCTCTGTCCCTTTAACCTCCCCGTGATCTCACTCTGTCCCTTTAACCTTCGCGTGATCTCAAACACTGTCCCTTGAACCTGCCCGTTATCTCACTCTCTGTCCCTTTAACCTCTCCTTAATCTCACTCACTGTCCCTTTCAACTTCCCGTGAACTCACTCTCTGTCCCATTAAACCCCCCGTGATCTCACTCTCTGTCCCTTTGACCTCCCCGTGATCTCACTCTCATTCCCTTTAAACTCTCTGTAATCTCAGTCACTGTCCCTTTAAACACCCCGTGATCTCACTCTCTGTCACTTTAACGACCCCGTGATCTCACTTTCTGCCCCTTTAAACTCCCCGTGATCTCACTCTCGGTCCCTTTCATCTCCCCGTGATCTCACTCTCTTTCCATTTAAACTCCCCGTGATCTCACTCTCTCTCCCTTTAACATCCCCGTGATCTCAATCTCTGTCCCTATAATCTCCCCGTGTTATCACTCTCTGTCCCTTTAACCTCCCCGTGATCTCACTCACTTTCCATTTTACCTCCTCGTGACCTCACTTTCTGTCCCTTTAACCACCCCGTGATCTTACTCTCAGTCCCTTTAACCTCCCCGTGATCTCATTCTCTGTCCCGTTAACCTCCACGTAATCTCACTCTCTGTCCCATTAACCTCTCTGTGATCTCATTCTCTGGCCCTTTAACATCCCCGAGGTCTCCCTCTCTGTCCCATTAACCTCCCCGTGATCTCACTCTCTGACCCTTTATCATCCCCGTGATCTCACTCTTTGTCACTTTAAACAACCCGTGATCTCACTCTCTGTCCCTTTAACCACCCCGTCATCTCACTCTCTGTCCCTTTAACCTCCCCCGTGATCTCACTCTCAGTCCCTTTAAACACACCGTGATCTCACTCTCTGTCCCTTTAACATCACTGTGATCTCACTCTCTGTACCTTTAACCTCCCCGTGATCTCTCTCTTCTCTTTAACCTCTCCGTGATCTCAATCTCGGTCCCTTGAACCTCTACTTGATCTCACTCTCTGTCCCTTTTACCTCCCCGAGATCTCACTCTCTGTTCCTTTAACCTCCCCGTGATCTCATTCATAGTCCCTATAACCACCCCGTGATCTCACTCTCTGCCCCTTTAAACACCCCGTGATCTCACTCTCTGTCCCTTCAATCTCCCCGTGATCACACTCTCTGTACCTTTAACCTACCCATGCTGTCACTCACTGTCCCTTTAACCTCCGTGTGTTCTCACTCTCTGTCCCTTTGAACTCCCCGTGAACTCATTCTTTGTCCCTTTAACCTCCCCGTGATCTCACTCTCTGTCCCATTAACCTCCCCGTGATTTCACTCTCTGTCCCTTTAACCTCCCCGTGTTCTCACTCTCTGTCCCTTTAATCTCCCCGTGTTCTCACTCTCTGTCCCTTTAACTTCTCCGTGATCTCACTGTCTGTCCCTTTAATCTCCCCGTGATCTCACTCTCTGTCCCTTTAACCTCCCTGTGATCTCACTGTCTGTCCCTTTAACCTCCCCGTGTTCTCACTCTCTGTCCCTTTAACCTCCCCGTGTTCTCACTTTCTGTCCCTTTAACCTCTCCGTGATCTCACTGTCTGTCCCTTTAATCTCCCCGTGATCTCACTCTCTGTCCATTTAACCTCCCCGTGATCTCACTCTCTGTCCCTTTATCCTCCCCGTGATTTCAATCTCAGTCACTTTAAACACCCCGTGGTCTCACTCTCTGTCCCTTTAACCACCCCGTCATTTCACTCTCTGTCCCTTTAACCTCCCTGTGATCTCACTCTCTGTCCCTTTAATCTCCCCGTGATCTCACACTGTCCCTTTAACCATCCCTTGATCTCAAACACGGTCCCTTGAACCTGCCCGTGAACTCATTCTCTGTCCCCTAATCCTCAACATTATCTCATTCACTGTCCCTTTAACTTCCCCGTGATCTCACTCTCTTTCCCTTTAACCTCCCCGTTATCTCACTCTCTGTCCCTTTAACCTACCCGTGATCTCACGCTCTGTCCCTTTAACCTCTCCGTGATCTCACTCTCTGTCCATTTAATGTCCCCGTGATTTCACTCTCAGTACATTTATCCACCCCGTTATCTCACTCTCTGTCCCTTTAAACTCTCCGTAATCTCACTCACTGTCCCTTTCAACTTCCCGTGATCTCACTCTCTGTGCAATTAACCTCCCCGTGATCTCACTCTCTGTCCCTTTGACCTTCCCGTGATCTCACTCTCATTTGCATTAAACTCTACGTAATCTCAGTCACTGTCTCTTTAAACTCCCCGTAATCTCACACTCTGTCCCTTTGAATGTCCCGTGATCTCACTCTCTGTCACTTTGACCACACCGTCATCTCACTTTCTGTCCCATTAAACTCCCCGTGATCTCACTCTCGGTCCCTTTAATCTCCCCGTAATCTCACTCTCTTTCCATTTAAACTCCCCGTGATCTCACTCTCTCTCCCTTTAACATCCCCGTGATCTCAATCTCTGTCCCTTTAACCTCCCCGTGTTATCACTCTCTGTCCCTTTAACCTCCCCGTGATCTAACTCTTTGTCCCTTTAACATCCCCGTGATCTAACTCTCAGTCCCTTTAACATCCCCGAGGTCTCACTCTCTGTCCCATTAACCTCCCTGTGATCTCACTCATTGTCCCCATAAACACCCCGTGATCTCACTCTCTGTCCCATAAACCACCCCGTTATCTCACTCTCTGTCCCTTTAACCTCCCCGTGATTTCACTCTCTGTCCCTTAAAGCACCCCATGGTCTCACTCTCTGTCCCTTTAACCTCCCCGTGATCTCTCTCTTCTCTTTAACCTCTCCGTGATCTCAATCTCGGTCCCTTTAACCTCTCCATTAACTCACTGTCTGTCCCTTTAATCTCCCCGTGATCTCACTCTCTGTCCATTTAACCTTCCCGTGATCTCACTATCTGTCCCTTTATCCTCCCCGTGATTTCACTCTCTGTGCCTTTAACCTCACCGTGATCTCACTCTCTGTCCCTTTAACCTCCCCGTGATCTTACTCTCTGTCCCTTTAACCTACCCGCGATCTCACTCTCTCTCCCTTTATCCTCCCCGTGATCTCACTCTCTCTCCCTTTATCCTCCCCGTGATCTCACTCTCTGTACCTTTAACCTTCCAGTTATCTCAAACACTGTCCCTTGAACCTGCCCGTGAACTCATTCTCTGTCCCCTAATCTTCAACGTTATCTCATTCACTGTCCCTTTAACCTCCCCGTGATCTCACTCTCTGTCCCTTTAACCTACCCGTGATCTCACTCTCTGTCCATTTAATGTCCCCGTGATTTCACTCACAGTCCATTTATCCACCATGTGATCTCACTCTCTGTTCCTTTCAACTTCCCGTGATCTCACTCTCTGTCCCATTAAACCCCCCGTGATCTCACTCTCTGTCCCTTTGACCTCCCCGAGATCTCACTCTCATTCCCTTTAAACTCTCCGTAATGTCAGTCACTGTCCCTTTAAACTCCCCGTGATCTCACACTTTGTCCCTTTGAACGTCCCTTGATCTCACTCTCTGTCACTTTAACCACCCCGTGATCTCACTTTCTGTCCCTTTAAACTCCCCGTGATCTCACTCTCGGTCCCTTTAATCTCCCCGTGATCTCACTCTCTTTCCATTTAAACTCCCCGTGATCTCATTCTCTCTCCCTTTAACATCCCCGTGATCTCAATCTCTGTCCCTTTAACCTCCCCGTGTTATCAATTTCTGTCCCTCTAACCTCCCCGTGATCTCACTCACTTTCCCTTTAACATCCCCGTGATCTAACTCTCTGTCCCTTTAACCTCCGCGCGATCTCACTCACTTTCCCTTTAACCACTCCGTGATCTTACTCTCAGTCCCTTAAACCTCCACGTAATCTCACTCTCGGTCCCATTAACCTCTCTGTGATCTCATTCTCTGGCCCTTTAACATCCCCGAGGTCTCCCTCTCTGTCCCATTAACCTCCCCGTGATCTCACTCTCTGTCCCTTTAACCACCCCGTGATCTCACTCTCTGACCCTTTATCATCCCCGTGATCTCACTCTCTGTCACTATAAACACCCCGTGATCTCACTCTCTGTCCCTTTAACCACCCCGTCATCTCACTCTCTGTCCCTTTAACCTCCCCGTGATCTCACTCTCTGTCCCTTTAAGCACCCCGTGATCTCACTCTCTGTCCCTTTAACCTCCCAGTGATCTCACTCTCTGTCCCTTTAACCTCCCCATGACCTCACTCTCTGTCCCTTTAACCTCCCCGTGATCTCACTCTCTGTCCAATTAACATCCCCGTGATCTCTCTCTTCTCTTAACCTCTCCGTGATCTCAATCTCGGTCCCTTGCACCTCTACTTGATCTCACTCTCTGTCCCTTTTTCCTCCCCATGATCTCACTAATGTCCCTATAACCACCCCGTGATCTCACTCTCTGCCCCTTTAACCTCCCCGTGATCACACTCTCTGTACCTTTAACCTCCCCATGCTGTCACTCACTGTCCCTTTAACCTCCGTGTGTTCTCACTCTCTGTCCCTTTGAACTCCCCGTGAACTCATTCTCTGTCCCTTTAACCTCCCGTGATCTCACTCTCTGTCCCTTTAACCTCCCCGTGTTCTCACTCTCTGTCCCTTTAACCTCTCCATGATTTCACTGTCTGTCCCTTTAATCTCCCCGTGATCTCACTCTCTGTCCATTTAACCTTCCCGTGATCTCACTCTCTGTCCCTTTATCCTCCCCGTGATTTCACTCTCTGTGCCTTTAACCTCACCGTGATCTCACTCTCTGTCCCTTTAACCTCCCCGTGATCTTACTCTCTGTCCCTTTAACCTACCCGTGATCTCACTCTCTCTCCCTTTAACCTCCCCGTGATCTCACTCTCTGTCCCTTTAACCTTCCCGTTATCTCAAACACTGTCCCTTGAACCTGCCCGTGAACTCATTCTCTGTCCCCTAATCTTCAACGTTATCTCATTCACTGTCCCTTTAACCTCCCCGTGATCTCACTCTCTGTCCCTTTAACCTCCTCGTTATCTCACTCTCTGTCCCTTTCAACTTCCCGTGATCTCACTCTCTGTCCCATTAACCCCCCCGTGATCTCACTCTCTGTCCCTTTGACCTCCCCGTGATCTCACTCTCAATCCCTTTAAACTCTCCGTAATGTCAGTCACTGTCCCTTTAAACTCCCCGTGATCTCACACTTTGTCCCTTTGAACGTCCCTTGATCTCACTCTCTGTCACTTTAACCACCCCGTGATCTCACTTTCTGTCCCTTTAAACTCCCCGTGATCTCACTCTCGGTCCCTTTAATCTCCCCGTGATCTCACTCTCTTTCCATTTAAACTCCCCGTGATCTCACTCTCTCTCCCTTTAACATCCCCGTGATCTCAATCACTTTCCATTTTAACTCCTCGTGACCTCACTTTCTGTCCCTCTAACCTCCACGTGATCTCACTCACTTTCCCTTTAACCACTCCGTGATCTTACTCTCAGTCCCTTTAACCTCCCCATGATCTCATTCTCTGTCCCGTTAACCTCCACGTAATCTCACTCTCTGTCCCATTAACCTCTCTGTGATCTCATTCTCTGGCCCTTTAACATTCCCGAGGTCTCCCTCTCTGTCCCATTAACCTCCCCGTGATCTCACTCTCTGACCCTTTATCATCCCCGTGATCTCACTCCCTGTCCCTTTAACCACCCCGTCATCTCACTCTCTGTCCCTTTAACCTCCCCGTGATCTCACTCTCTGTCCCTTTAAGCACCCCGTGATCTCACTCTCTGTCCCTTTAACCTCCCAGTGATCTCACTCTCTGTCCCTTTATCATCCCTGTGATCTCACTCTCTGTCCAATTAACATCCCCGTGATCTCTCTCTTCTCTTAACCTCTCCGTGATCTCAATCCCGGTCCCTTGAACCTCTACTTGATCTCACTCTCTGTCCCTTTTTCCTCCCCATGATCTCACTAATGTCCCTATAACTACCCCGTGATCTCACTCTCTGCCCCTTTAACCTCCCCGTGATCACACTCTCTGTACCTTTAACCTCCCCATGCTGTCACTCACTGTCCCTTTAACCTCCGTGTGTTCTCACTCTCTGTCCCTTTGAACTCCCCGTGAACTCATTCTCTGTCCCTTTAACCTCCCGTGATCTCACTCTGTCCCTTTAACCTCCCCGTGTTCTCACTCTCTGTCCCTTTAACCTTCCCGTGATCTCACTCTCTGTCCCTTTATCCTCCCCGTGATTTCACTCTCTGTGCCTTTAACCTCACCGTGATCTCACTCTCTGTCCCTTTAACCTCCCCGTGATCTTACTCTCTGTCCCTTTAACCTACCCGTGATCTCACTCTCTCTCCCTTTAACCTCCCCGTGATCTCACTCTCTGTCCCTTTAACCTTCCCGTTATCTCAAACACTGTCCCTTGAACCTGCCCGTGAACTCATTCTCTGTCCCCTAATCTTCAACGTTATCTCATTCACTGTCCCTTTAACCTTCCCGTGATCTCACTCTCTGTCCATTTAATGTCCCCTTGATTTCACTCACAGTCCATTTATCCACCCTGTGATCTCACTCTCTGTTCCTTTCAACTTCCCGTGATCTCACTCTCTGTCCCATTAACCCCCCCGTGATCTCACTCTCTGTCCCTTTAAACTCTCCGTAATGTCAGTCACTGTCCCTTTAAACTCCCCGTGATCTCACACTTTGTCCCTTTGAACGTCCCTTGATCTCACTCTCTGTCACTTTAAACTCCCCGTCATCTCACTCTCGGTCCCTTTAATCTCCCCGGAATCTCACTCTCTTTCCATTTAAACTCCCCGTGATCTCAGTCTCTCTCCCTTTAACATCCCCGTGATCTCAATCTCTGTCCCTTTAACCTCCCCGTGTTATCACTCTCTGTCCCTTTAACCTCCCCGTGATCTCACTCACTTTCCATTTTAACTCCTCGTGACCTCACTTTCTGTCCCTCTAACCTCCCCGTGATCTGACTCTCTGTCCCTTTAACATCCCCGTGATCTAACTCTCTGTCCCTTTAACCTCCGCGCGATCTCACTCACTTTCCCTTTAACCACCCCGTGATCTTACTCTCAGTCCCTTTAACCTCCCCGTGATCTCATTCTCTGTCCCGTTAACCTCCACGTAATCTCACTCTCTGTCCCATTAACCTCTCAGTGATCTCATTCTCTGGCCCTTTAACATCCCCGAGGTCTCCCTCTCTGTCCCATTAACCTCCCCGTGATCTCACTCTCTGTCCCTTTAACCACCCCGTGATCTCACTCTCTGACCCTTTATCATCCCCGTGATCTCACTCTCTGTCACTTTAAACACCCCGTGATCTCACTCTCTGTCCCTTTTACCACCCCGTCATCTCACTCTCTGTCCCTTTAACCTCCCCGTGATCTCACTCTCTGTCCCTTTAAGCACCCCGTGATCTCACTCTCGGTCCCTTTAATCTCCCCGTGATCTCACTCTCTTTCCATTTAAACTCCCCGTGATCTCACTCTCTCTCCCTTTAACATCCCCGTGATCTGAATCTCTGTCCCTCTAACCTCCCCGTGATCTGACTCTCTGTCCCTTTAACATCCCCATGAACTAACTCTCTGTCCCTTTAACCTCCGCGCGATCTCACTCTCTGTCCCTTTAAGCACCCCGTGATCTCACTCTCTGTCCCTTTAACCTCCCAGTGATCTCACTCTCTGTCCCTTTAATCTCCCCGTGATCTCACTCTCTGTCCCTTTAAGCAACCCGTGATCTCACTCTCTGTCCCTTTAACCTCCCAGTGATCTCACTCTCTGTCCCTTTAACCTCCCCATGACCTCACTCTCTGTCCCTTTAACCTCCCCGTGATCTCACTCTCTGTCCAATTAACATCCCCGTGATCTCTCTCTTCTCTTAACCTCTCCGTGATCTCAATCTCGGTCCCTTGAACCTCTACTTGATCTCACTCTCTGTCCCTTTTTCCTCCCCATGATCTCACTAATGTCCCTATAACTACCCCGTGATCTCACTCTCTGTCCCTTTAACCTCCGTGTGTTCTCACTCTCTGTCCCTTTGAACTCCCCGTGAACTCATTCTCTGTCCCTTTAACCTCCCGTGATCTCACTCTGTCCCTTTAACCTCCCCGTGTTCTCACTCTCTGTCCCTTTAACCTCTCCGTGATCTCACTGTCTGTCCCTTTAATCTCCCCGTGATCTCACTCTCTGTCCCTTTAACCTACCCGTGATCTCACTCTCTCTCCCTTTAACCTCCCCGTGATCTCACTCTCTGTCCCTTTAACCTTCCCGTTATCTCAAACACTGTCCCTTGAACCTGCCCGTGAACTCATTCTCTGTCCCCTAATCTTCAACGTTATCTCATTCACTGTCCCTTTAACCTCCCCGTGATCTCACTCTCTGTCCCTTTGACCTCCCCGTGATCTCACTCTCATTCCCTTTAAACTCTCCGTAATGTCAGTCACTGTCCCTTTAAACTCCCTTTGATCTCTCACTTTGTCCCTTTGAACGTCCCTTGATCTCACCCTCTGTCACTTTAAACTCCCCGTGATCTCACTCTCGGTCCCTTTAATCTCCCCGTGATCTCACTCTCTTTCCATTTAAACTCCCCGTGATCTCACTCTCTCTCCCTTTAACATCCCCGTGATCTCAATCTCTGTCCCTTTATCCTCCCCGTGTTATCACTCTCTGTCCCTTTAACCTCCGCGCGATCTCACTCACTTTCCCTTTAATCACCCCGTGATCTTACTCTCAGTCCCTTTAACCTCCCCGTGATCTCATTCTCTGTCCCGTTAATCTCCCCGTGATCTCACACTGTCCCTTTACCTTCCCGTGATCTCACTCTCTGTCCCATTAACCTCTCTGTGATCTCATTCTCTGGCCCTTTAACATCCCCGAGGTCTCCCTCTCTGTCCCATTAACCTCCCCGTGATCTCACTCTCTGTCCCTTTAACCACCCCGTGATCTCACTCTCTGTCACTTTAAACACCCCGTGATCTCACTCTCTGTCCCTTTAACCACCCCGTCATCTCACTCTCTGTCCCTTTAACCTCCCCGTGATTTCACTCTCTGTCCCTTTAAGCACCCCGTGATCTCACTCTCTGTCCCTTTAACCTCCCCGTGATTTCACTCTCTGTCCCTTTAACCTCCCCGTGATCTCACACTGTCCCTTTACCTTCCCGTGATCTCAAACACTGTCCCTTGAACCTGCCCGTGAACTCATTCTCTGTCCCCTAATCCTCAACGTTATCTCATTCACTGTCCCTTTAACCTCCCCGTGATCTCACTCTATGTCCCTTTAACCTCCCCGTTATCTCACTCTCTGTCCCTTTAACCTACCCGTGATCTCACGCTCTGTCCCTTTAACCTCCCCGTGATCTCACTCTCTCTCCATTTAATGTCCCCGTGATTTCACTCTCAGTCCTTTTATCCAGCCCGTGATCTCACTCTCTGTCCCATTAACCTCCCCGTGATCTCACTCTCTGTCCCTTTGAACGTCCCGTGATCTCACTCTCTGTCACTTTAAAAACCCCGTCATCTCACTTTCTCTCCCATTAAACTCCCCGTGATCTCACCCTCAGTCCCTTTAATCTCCCCGTGATCTCACTCTCTCTCCCTTTAACATCCCCGTGATCTCAATCTCTGTCCCTTTAACCTCCCCGTGTTATCACTCTCTGTCCCTTTAACCTCCCCGTGATCTCACTCTCTGTCCCTTTAACCTCCCCGTGATCTCATTCTCTGTCCCGTTAACCTTCACGTAATCTCACTCACTGTCCCATTAACCTCTCTGTGATATCATTCTCTGGCCCTTTAACATCCCCGAGGTCTCACTTTCTGTCCCATTAACCTCCCTGTGATCTCACTCTCTGTCCCTTTATCCTCCCCGTGATCTCACTCTCTGTCACTTTAAACACCCCATGATCTCACTCTCTGTCCCTTTAAACACCCCGTCATCTCACTCTCTGTCCCTTTAACCTCCCCGTGATTTCACTCTCTGTCCCTTTAAGCACCCCGTGATCTCACTCTCTGTCCCTTTAACCTCCCCATGACCTCACTCTCTGTCCCTTTAACCTCACCGTGATCTCACTCTCTGTACCTTTAACCTCACTGTGATCTCACTCTCTGTCCAATTAACCTCCCCGTGATCTCTCTCTTCTCTTAACCTCTCCGTGATCTCAATCTCGGTCCCTTGAACCTCTACTTGATCTCACTCTCTGTCCCTTTTTCCTCCCCATGATCTCACTCTCTGTCCCTATAACCTCCCCGTGATTTCATCTCTTTCCCTTTAAGCACTCCATGATTTCACTCTCTATCCCTTTAACCTCCCCTGTGATCTCACTCTCTGTCCCTTTAAACACCCCGTGATCTCACTCTCTCTCCCATTAACCTCCCTGTGATCTCACTCTCTGTCCCTTTAAACACGCCGTGATCTCACTCTCTATCCCATTAACCTCCCTGTGATCTCACTCTCTGTTCATTTAACCTCCCCGTGATCTCACTCTCTGTCCCATTAACCTTCCCGTGATCTCACTCTGATTCCCTTTTACCAACATCACTCCCACAGCGCTACACCTCAACCCTCGCCACTCCCACAGCGCTACACCTCAACCCTCGCCACTCCCACAGCGCTACACCACAATCCACACCAATCCCACAGCGCTACACCACTGCCCACACCACTCCCACAGCGCTACACCACTGCCCACGCAACTCCACAGCATTACAACACAACCCACACCAATCCCACAGCGCTACACCACTGCCCACGCAACTCCACAGCATTACAACACAACCCACACCTCTCCCACAGCGCTACACCACAGTCCACACCATTCCCGCAGCGGTAAACCACTGCCCACGCCACTCCCACAGCGCTACACCACAACCCACACGACTCCAACAGCACTACACCACTGCACACGCCACTCCCGCAGCGCTACACCTCAACTCACACCACTCCAACAGCGCTACACCACTGCCCACACCACTCCCGCAGTTGCACTACACAACAACACCACAAACACAGTGCGAAAATAATGCCAACAACACTCCCAAGGCGCTACGCTAATGCCCACACCACTCCCACAGTGCTAGACGAATGCCCACACAGCACCTACAGCACTACACCACTGCCCACACCACTCCCACAGCGCTACACCACAACCCACAGCACTCCCACAGCGCTACAGCACTGCCCACACCACACCCTCAGCGCTACACCACTGCCCACACCACTCCCAGAGCACTACACCACTACCCACACCACTCCCAGAGCACTACACCACTGCCCACCCCACTCCCGCAGGTCTACTCCACAACCCACACCACACACAAAGCGCTAAACTAATGCCCACAACACTACCACAGCACTACACTAATGCCCACAACACTCCCACAGCACTACACAACTGCCCACACCACTCCCGCAGCATTAAAACAATGCCCACACCACTCCCACAGTGCTACGCTGAAGCCCAAACCACTCCCGCAGCGCTACACCACAACCCACACCACTCCCACAGCTCTACACCACTGCCCACATCACGCCCACAGCGCTACACCACTGCCCACACCACTCACAGATCGCTACACGACTGCCCACACCACTACCGCAGCACTACACCACTGCCCACACCACTCCCGCAGCACTACACCACTGCCCACACCACTCCCGCAGCTCTACTCCACAACCCAAACCACACACAAAGCACTAAACCACTGCCCACACCACTCCCACAGCCCTACACCACTGCCCCCACCACTCCCACAGCGCTACACCACTGCCCACACCACTCCCACAGCGCGACACCACTGCCCCCACCACTCCCACAGCACTACACCACTGCCCAAACCACTCCCACAGCCCTACACCACTGCCCCCACCACTCCCACAGCGCTACACCACTGCCCACACCACTCCCACAGCGCGACACCACTGCCCCCACCACTCCCACAGCACTACACCACTGCCCAAACCACTCCCACAGCCCTACACCACTGCCCCCACCACTCCCACAGCGCTACACCACTGCCCACACCACTCCCACAGCGCGACACCACTGCCCACACCACTCCCGCAGCGCTACAACACTCCCCACACCACTCACACAGCGCTACACCACTTGCCACACCGCCTCCGCAGTGCTACACCACAACCCACACCACTCCCACAGCATCTACACCACTGACCAAGCCACTCTCACAGTGTTAAACCACAACCAACACCACTCCCACAGCGCTACACCACTGCCCACACCACATCCACAGCGCTACACCACTGCCCACACAACTCCAGCAGCGCTACAGCACTGCCCACACCAATCCCACAGCGCTACACCACTGCCCACACAACTCCAGCAGCGCTACAGCACTGCCCACACCAATCCCACAGCTCTACACCACAACCCAAACCACACACAAAGCGCTAAACTAATGCTCACACCACTCCCACAGTGCTGCACCATTGCCCACGCAACTCCCACAGCGCTACACCACAACCCACGCCACTCCCACAGCGCTACACCACTGCCCACACCACTCCCACAGCGCTACACCACTGCCCACACCACTCCCACAGCGCTACACCACTGCCCACACCACTCCCACAGCGCTACACCACTGCCCACAACACTCCCACAGCGCTACACCACTGCCCACACCACTCCCACAGCACTACACCACTGCCCAAACCACTCCTACAGCGTTACACCATTGCCCACACCACTCCCACAGCACTACACCACTGCCCAAACCACTCCCACAGCACTACACCACTGTGCACAATATTCCCGCAGCACTACACCAGTGCCTACATCAACCCCACAGCACTACAACACTACCCACACCACTCCCAGAGCACTACACACCTGCCCACACCACTGCCACAGCGCTGCACCACTGCCCACACTACTCCCGCTGCAACACACCACTGTCTACATCACTCCCAGAGAATTACACCAAAGCCCACACCACTCCCACAACCCAAACCACATACACAGCGCTAAACTAATGCCCACACGACTACCACAGCGCAAAACTAACGCCCACACCATTCCCATGGCGCTACACTAATGCCGACACCACTCCCACAGCGCTACACCACAACCCACACCACTCCCACAGCACTACACCACAGCACAGACCAGTTAAACAGCACGACACCACTGCCCACACCACTCCCACAGAGTTACACGACTGACCTAACAACTCCCACAGCGCTACACCTCAACACACGCCACTCCTACAGCGCTACAGCACTGCGCACAATACCCCCGCAGCCCTACACCAGTGCCCACATCAACCCCACAGCACTACAATACTTCCCACACCACTCCCACAGAACTACACCACTGCCAAACCATTCGCACAGCGCTACACCACTACCCACACCACTCCCACAGCGCTACACCACTGCCCACACCACTCCCACAGCGCTACACCACTACCCACACCACTCCCACAGCGCTACACCACTGCCCACACCACTCCCACAGCACTACACCACTGCCCACACCACTCCCACAGCACTACACCACTGCCCACACCACTCCCACAGCGCTACACCACTACCCACACCACTCCCACAGCGCTACACCACTGCCCACACCACTCCCACAGCACTACACCACTGCCCACACCACTCCCACAGCACTACACCACTGCCCACACCACTCCCACAGCACTACACCACTGCCCACACCACTCCCACAGCACTACACCACAGCCCACCCCACTCCTGCAGGTCTACTCCACAACCCACACCACACACAAAGTGCTAAACTAATGCCCACAACACTACCACAGCCCTACACTAACGGCCACACCACTCCCACAGCACTACACCACTGCCCACACCACTCCCACAGCACTACACCACTGCCCACACCACTCCCACAGCACTACACCACTACCCACACCACTCCCACAGCACTACACCACTGCCCACACCACTCCCACAGCGCTACACCACTGCCCACACCACTCCCACAGCGCTACACCACTACCCACACCACTCCCACAGCGCTACCCCACTGCCCACACCACTCCCACAGCACTACACCAGTGCCCACACCACTCCCACAGCACTACACCACTGCCCACACCACTCCCACAGCACTACACCACTGCCCACACCACTCCCACAGCACTACACCACTGCCCACACAACTCCAAACCACATCCACTGCGCTACATCACTCCCACAGCGCTACACCACTGCCCACACCACTCCCACATCGCTAAACCACAACCCACATTACTCCCACAGCGCTACACCACTGACCAACCCACTCCCACAGCACTACACCACAACCCACACCACTCCCACAGCGCTACACCACTGACCAACCCACTCCCACAGCACTACACCACAACCCACACCACTCCCACAGCACTACACCACAACCCACACCACTCCCACAGCACTACACCACTACCCACACCACTCCAACAGAGCTACACCACTGCCCACCCCACTCCTGCAGGTCTACTCCACAACCCACACCACACACAAAGCGCTAAACTAATGCCCACAACACTACCACAGCCCTACACTAACGGCCACACCACTCCCACAGCACTACACAACTGCCCACACCACTCCCACAGCGCTACACAAATGCCCACACTACTCCCACAGCACTACACTAATGCCCACACCACTCCCACAGCGCTACACAAATGCCCACACTACTCCCACAGCACTACACCATTGCCCACACCACTCCCACAGCACTACACTAATGCCCACACCACTCCCACAGTGCTACGCTGAAGCCCAAAACACTCCCAAGCGCTACACCATGGGCCATACCAATCCTGCAGCGTTAAATCGATGCCCAAACCACTCCCGCAGCGCTACACCACAATCCACACCACTCCCACAGCGCTACACCACAGCCCACACCACTGCCCACACCACTCACAGATCGCTACACGACTGCCCACACCACTCCCGCAGCTCTACTCCACAACCCAAACCACACACAAAGCGCTACACCAATGCCCAAAACATTCCCACAGCGCTACACTAATGCCCACAAAACTCCCACAGCGGTACACTACTGTCCACAGCACTCCCACAGCACTAAACCACTGCCCAAACCACTCCCACAGCGCTACACCACTGCCCACACCACTCCCACAGCGCTACACCACTGCCCACACTACTCCCGCAGCAATACACCACAACCCACACCATTGCCACAGAAATACACCAAAGCCAACACCACTTCCACAGCACTACGACACTGCCCAAACCACCCTCACAGAATTACACAAATGGCCACACCACTCCCGCAGCGCTACACCACTGCCCAAACCACCCCCGCCGCGCTAAACCACTATCCACAGCACTCCCGCAGCTTTACTCCACAACCCAAACCACATACACATACATAAACTAATGCCCACAACACTAAAACAGCGCAAAACTAACGCCCACACCATTCCCATAGCGCTACTAATGCCCATACCACTCCCACAGCGCTTCACCACAACCCACACCACTCCCACAGCTCTACACCACTGCCCAAACCACTCCCACAGCGCTACAGCACTACCCACACCACTCCCGCAGCGCTACACCACAACCCACACCACTCCCACAGCGCTCCACCACTGCCCACATCACCCCCGCAGCGCTACACCACTGCCCACACCACTCCCACATCGTTACACCACAACCCACACCACTCCCACATCATCTACACCACTGCCCATGCCACTCTCACAGCGCTACACCACAACCCACACGACTCCTACAGCGCTACACCACTGCCCACACCACACCCACAGCGCTACACCACAACCCACTCCACTCCCGCAGCGCTACACCATTGCCCACACCACTCCCACAGCGTTAAACCATTGCCCACACCACTCCCACAGCGCTACACCACTGCCCACACCACTCCCACAGCGCTACACCACAGCCCACACCACTCCCACAGCGTTAAACCATTGCCCACACCACTCCCACAGCGTTAAACCACTGCTCACACCACTCTCACAGCGCTACAAGACTGCCCACACCAATCCCACAGCGCTACACCACAACCCACACCACTCCCACAGCGCTACACCACTACCCACATCACTCCCACAGCCCTACACCACTGCCCACACCACTCCCACAGCACTACAACACTGCTCACACCACTCCCGCAGCTCTAGTCCACAACCCACACCACGCACACAGCGCTAAACTAATGCCCACACCACTCCCACAGCGCTAGACGAATGCCCACACCACTCCCACAGCGCTAGACGAATGCCCACACCACTCCCACAGCGCTAGACGAATGCCCACACCATTCCCACAGTGCTACACTAATGCCCACGACACTCCAACAGCGCTGCACTAATGAACACACCATTCCCACAGTGCTACACCACTGCCCACACCACTCCCACAGCACTACACCGCTGCCCACACCACTCCCACAGCACTACACCGCTGCCCACACCACTCCCACAGCGCGACACCACTGCCCACACCACTCCCACAGCACTACACCGCTGCCCACACCACTCCCACAGCGCTACACCACTGCCCACACCAATCCCTCAGCACTACACCACTGCCCACATCACACCCACAGCGCTACACCACTGCCCACACCTCTCCCACAGCATTACACCACCGCCCACACCACTCCCACAGCACTACATCACTGCCCACACCTCTCCCACACACACCACTGCCCACACAACTCCCACAGCACTACACCACTGCCCACACCACTCCCACAGCACTACAGCACTACCCACACCACTCCCACAGCACTACACCACTGCCCACACCACTCCCACAGCGCAACAACACTGCCCACACCACTCCCACAGCACTACACCACTGCTCACACCATTCCCACAGCGCTACATCACTGCCTAAACCACTCCCAAAGCTCTACACCACTGCCCACACCACTCCCACAGCACTACACCACTGCCCCACACCACTCCCACAGCACTACACCACTAACCACACCACTCCCTCAGCACTACACCACTGCCCATACAATTCACACAGCGCTACACCACTGCACACACCACTCCCAAAGCACTACACCGCTGCCCACACCACTCCCACAGCATTAAACCACTGCGCACACCAACCTCACAGCGCTACACCACTGCTCTCACCACTCCCGCAGTGCTACACCACTTCCCACACACTCCCAAAGCGCTACACCACTGCCAAAACCTCTCCCACAGCGCTTCACCACAACACACACCACTCCCACAGCACTACACCACTGCCCACACACTCCCACAGCACTACACCACTGCCCACACCACTTCCACAGCACTACACCACTGCCCACACCTCTCCCACAGCGCTACACCACTGCTCACACCACTCCCGCAGCTCTAGTCCACAACACACATCACACACACAGCGCTAAACTAATGCCCACACCTCTCCCACAACGCTAGACGAATGCCCACACCACTCCCACAGGGCTACACTACTGCCCACGAAATTCCCACAGCGCTAAACTAATGACCACACCACTCCCACACCACTACACCACTGCCCACACCACTCCCACAGCGCTACACCACAGCCCACACCACTCCCACAGCACTACACCACAGCCCACACCACTCCCACAGCACTACACCACTGCCCACACCACTCCCACAGCACTACACCACTACCCACACCACTCCTACAGCACTACACCACTACCCACACCACTCCCACAGCACTACACCACTACCCACACCACTCCCACAGCACTACACCACTGCCCACAACACTCCCAAAGCACTACACCACTGCCGAAACCACTCCCAAAGCTCTATACCACTGCCCACACAACTCCCACAGGACTACACCACTGCCCACACCACTCCCACAGCGCTACACCACTGCCCACACAACTCCCACAGGACTACACCACTGCCCACACCACTCCCACAGCGCTACACCACTACCCACACCACTCCCACAGCGCTACACCACTGCCCACATCACTCCAACAGCACTTCACCCCTTCCCACACCATTCCCACAGCGCTACACCACAACCCACACCACTCCCACAGCATTACACCACAGCCCTCACCACTACCACAGCGCTACACTAATGCCCACACCACTCCCACAGCGCTACACCACAACCCACACCACTCCCACAGCATTACACCACTGCCCACACCACTCCCACAGCGCTATACCACAACCCACACCACTCCCACAGCGCTACACCACTGCCCACACCACTCCCACAGCGCTACACCACTGACCGCACCACTGCCACAGCACTACACCACTGACCGCACCACTCCCGCAGCTCTACACCACTGCCCACACCACTCCCACAGCGCTACACCACTGACCGCACCACTCCCGCAGCTCTACACCACTGCCCACACCACTCCCACAGCACTACACCACTGCCCACACCACTCCCACAGTGCTTCACCACTGCCCACACCACTCCCACAGTTCTACACCACTGCCCACACCACACCCACAGCTCTACACCACTGCCCACACCACTCCCACAGCACAACACCACTGCACACACCACTCCAGCAGCGCTACAACACGGCACACACCTCACCCACTGCGATACACCTCTCCCACTTAAGGCAAAGCTCTTCCCGAACATAGTGTGCACTGTAAACACAGAGTCCACATTGAACACAGAGCGCATCCTTGACAGAGAGCTTACACAGAACACAGAGATCATCCTAAACACATACTCGACACATAACAGAACTCACAGTGATCGCAGAGCCAATAGTCAACACAGAACTCAGGCGGAACACAGTGCAAAAACTGTTCACAGATGCCAGACTGAACGAGATCACCTTGAATACAGAGCGCACCATAAACACAGAGCCCACATTCAACACAGACCCGACCCTGAAAAGGACCCACACTAAACTCAGAGCTCACACTGATCTGAGCACATACTGAACACAGAGCCCTGATTTAACCATGGGGTCAGCCGGAATACAGAGCCCACACTGAACACAGAGCCCGCACTGAACACAGAGCCCACACTGAACACAGAGCCCGCACTGAACACAGAGCCCACACTGAACACAGAGCCGACTCTGAATACAGAACCCACACTGAACACAGAGCCGACTCTGAACACAGAGCCCGCACTGAA
The DNA here is from genome assembly GCF_964194155.1 of Cetorhinus maximus. Classification (NCBI taxonomy): domain Eukaryota; kingdom Metazoa; phylum Chordata; class Chondrichthyes; order Lamniformes; family Cetorhinidae; genus Cetorhinus; species Cetorhinus maximus. The sequence goes on along the minus strand of NW_027596262.1, from coordinate 441,524 downwards.
CACAGAGCCCGCACTGAACACAGAGCCCGCACTGAACACAGAGCCCACACTGAACACAGAGCCGACTCTGAATACAGAACCCACACTGAACACAGAGCCGACTCTGAATACAGAGCCCACACTGAACACAGAGCCCGCACTGAACACAGAGCCCGCACTGAACACAGAGCCCGCACTGAACACAGAGCCCACACTGAACACAGAGCCCACACTGAACACAGAGCCGACTCTGAACACAGAGCCCACACTGAATACAGAGCCCACACTGAACACAGAGCCCGCACTGAACACAGAGCCGACTCTGAATACAGAGCCCACACTGAACACAGAGCCCACACTGAACACAGCCGACTCTGAACACAGAGCCCACACTGAACACAGAGCCCGCACTGAACACAGAGCCCACACTGAACACAGAGCCCACACTGAACACAGAGCTCACACTGAACACAGAGCCCACACTGAACACAGAGCCCACACTGAATACAGAGCCCACACTGAACACAGAGCTCACACTGAACACAGAGCCCACACTGAACACAGAGCTCACACTGAATACAGAGCCCACACTGAACACAGAGCCCACACTGAACACAGAGCACACACTGAACACAGAGCTCACACTGAACACAGAGCCCACACTGAACACAGAGGACACACTGAGCACGGAGCTCACCCGGATCATAGAGCACAGCATGAACTCGGAGCCAGCACTGAATAGATAACCGACACGTTGCACAGAGTCCACATTGAGCACAAAGCTGACTCTGAACATAGAGCGCATCATGAACACAGGACTCACAGTGAATGCAGAGCAAACACTGAATGCAGACTTTACACAAAACACAGATCTCAGATAGAGCAAAGAGCCATCACGGAGCACAGAGCACAAACTGAAAAAACAAGTCTACCTAAATATAAAGCACAAACTGATCAAATCGGCCAGAATGAACACAGAGCTACAACACAACCCACACCACTCCCGCTGCGCTACACCACTGCCCACACCACTCCCACAGTTCCCCCATCATAAACACTACATAAACAGTGCCCCCATCATAAACACTACATAAACAGTGCCCCCAACATAAACACTACATAAACAGTGCCCCCATCATAATCACTTTATAAACAGTGCCCCATCATAAACACTATATAAACAGTGCCCCCATCATAATCACTTTATAAACAGTGCCCCATCATAAACACTACATAAACAGTGCCCCCATCATAATCACTTTATAAACAGTGCCCCATCATAAACACTACATAAACAGTGCCCCCATCATAATCACTTTATAAACAGTGCCCCCATCATAAACACTACATAAACAGTGCCCCCAACATAAACACTACATAAACAGTGCCCCCATCATAAACACTATTTAAACAGTGCCCCCATCATAAACACTACATAAACAGTGCCCCATCATAAACACTATATAAACAGTGCCCCATCATAAACACTATATAAACAGTGCCCCATCATAAACACTATATAAACAGTGCCCCATCATAAACACTACATAAACAGTGCCCCATCATAAACACTATATAAACAGTGCCCCATCATAAACACTATATAAACAGTGCCCCATCATAAACACTATATAAACAGTTCCCCATCATAAACACTATATAAATAGTGCCCCCATCATAAACACTATATAAACAGTGCCACCATCATAAACACTATATAAACAGTGCCCCATCATAAACACTATATAAACAGTGCCCCATCATAAACACTATATAAACAGTGCCTCCATCAAAAACAATATTTAAACAGTGCCCCCATCATAATCACGAAATAAACAGTGCCCAATCATAAACCCTATATAAACAGTGCCCCCATCATAAACAATATTTAAACAGTTCCCCCATCATAAACACTATTAAAACAGTGCCCCATCATAAACACTATTTAAACAGTGCCCCATCATAAACTCTATATAAACAGCGCCCCCATCATAAACACTATTTAAAGAGTGCCCCATCATAAACACTATATAAACAGTGTCCCCATCATAAACACTATATAAACAGTGCCCCCATCATAAACACTATTTAAACAGTGCCCCCATCATAAACTCTATTTAAACAGTTCCGTCATCATAAACACTAAATAAACAGCGCCCCAATCATAAACACAATATAAACAATGCCCCCATCATAAACACTATTTAAAAATGCCCCCATCATGAACCCTATTTAAACAGTGCCCCCATCATGAACACTATTTAAACAGTGCCCCCATCATAAACACAATTTAAACAGTGACCCCATCATAAACATTATTTAAACAGTGCCCCATCACAAAAACCATATATAAACAGTGCCCCCATCATAAACACTATATAAACAGGGCCCCCATCATAAACATTGTTTAAACAGGGCCCCCATCATAAACACTATATAAACATTGCCCCCATCATAAACAATATTTTAACTGTGCCACCATCATAAACACTATATAAACAGTGCACCAAATAAACACTATATAAACAGTGCCCCATCATAAACACTATTTAAACAGTGCCTCCATCAAAAACAATATTTAAACAGTGCCCCCATCATAATCACTATATAAACAGTGCCCCATCATAAACCCTATATAAACAGTGCCCCCATCATAAACAATATTTAAACAGTTCCCCCATCATAAACACTATTAAAACAGTGCCCCATCATATACACTATTTAAACAGTGCCCCATCATAAACTCTATATAAACAGCGCCCCCATCATAAACACTATTTAAAGAGTGCCCCAACATAAACAGTATATAAACAGTGCCCCCATTATAAACACTATATAAACAGTGCCCCCATCATAAACAATATATATACAGTGCCCCATCATAAACACTCTATAAACAGCGCCCTATCATAAACACTATATAAACAGTGCCCATCATAAACACTATATAAACAGTGCCCAAGTCATAAACACTATATAAACAGTGCCCCATCATAAATACTATTTAAACAGTGCCCCATCATAAACACTATATAAACAGAGCCCCCATCATAAACGCAATATAAACAGTGCCCCCATCATAAACACTATATAAACAGTGCCCCCATCATAAATACAATTTAAACAGTGCCCCCATCATAAACACTATATAAACAGTGCCCCCATCATAAACACTATATAAACAGTGCCCCCATCATAAACCCTATATAAACAGTGCCCCCTTCATAAACACTGTTTAAACAGCGCCTCTATCATAAACTCTATATAAACAGTTCCCCCATCATAAATACTATTTAAAAAGTGCCCCCATCATAAACACTAAATAAACAGCACCACAATCATAAACACTATTTAAACAGTGCCTCCATCATAAACACTATATAAAAAGTGCCCCCATGATAAACCCTATTTAAACAGTGCCCCCATCAAAAACGCTATATAAAAAGTGCCCCCATCATAAACTCTGTATAAACAGTGCCCCCATCATAAACACTATGTAAATAGCTCACCCTTCATAAACACTATAAAAACAGTGCTTCCATCATACACCCTATTTAAAGAGTGCCCCCATCATAATCACTATAAAAACAGTGCCCCCATCATAAACACTGTTTAAAAAGTACACCATCATAAACACTATATGAACAGTGCCCCCATCATAAACACTATATAAACAGTGCCACCATCATAAACACTATATAAACACTGCCCCATCATAAACACTATATAATCAGTGCCCCCATCATAAACACTATATAAACTGTGCCCCCATCATAAACCCTATTTAAACAGTGCCCCCATCATAAACACTATATAAACAGAGCGCCATCATAAACATTATATAAATAGTTCTCCCATAATAAATACTATTTAAACAGTGCGCCCATCATAAAAACTATATAAACACTGCCCCCATCATAAACACTATATAAACAGTGCCCCCATCATAAACACTATATAAACTGCGCCCCCATCATAAACACTATATAAACAGTGCCCCCATCATAACACTATATGAACAGTGCCCCCATCATGAACACTATATATTAGTGCCCCATCATAAACAGTATATAAACAGTTCCCACATCATAAACACTAATTAAACAGTGCCCCAATCATTAACAGTATTTAAACCGTGCCCCCATCATAAACACTATATAAACAGATCCCCAATCATAAACACTATTTAAACAGTGCCCCATCATAAACACTATATAAATAGTTTCCCCATCATAAACACTATTTAAACAGTGCCCCCATCATAAACAATATTTTAACTGTGCCCCCATCATAAACACTATATAAACAGTGCCCCAAATAAACACTATATAAACAGTGCCCCATCATAAACACTATTTAAACAGTGCCTCCATCATAAACTCTATTTAAACAGTTCCGTCATCATAAACACTATATAAACAGCGCCCCAATCATAAACACAATATAAACAATGCCCCGATCATAAACACTATTTAAACAGTTCCCCCATCATAAACACTATATAAACAGTGCCCCAATCATAAACAATATTTAAACAGTGCCCCCGTCATAAACACTATTTAAACAGAGCCCCCATCATTAACAGTATTTAAACCGTGCACCCATCATAAACACTATATCAACATTGCCCCTATCATAAACACTAATTAAACAGTGCCCCCATCATAATCACTATATAAATCCTGCCCCCATCATAATCACTATATAAATCCTGCCCCCATCTAAAACACTATTTAAACAGTGCCCCCATCATAAACACTATATAAACAGTGCCCCCATCTTAAGCACTATATAGACAGTTCCCACATCATAAACAGTATTTAAACAGTACCCCATCATAAGCACTATAAAAAAAGAGCCCTCATCATTAAAAGTATTTAAACCAGTGCCCACATCATAGACACTATATAAACAGTGCCCCCATCATAAACACTATATGAACAGTGCCCACATCATAAACACTAATTAAACAGTGCCCCCATCATAATCGCTATATAAACAGTGCCCCATCATAAACCCTATATAAACAGTGCCCCCATCATAAACAATATTTAAACAGTTCCCCCATCATAAACACTATTAAAACAGTGCCCCATCATAAACACTATTTAAACAGTGCCCCATCATAAACTCTATATAAACAGCGCCACCATCATAAACACTATTTAAAGAGTGCCCCATCATAAACACTATATAAACAGTGTCCCCATCATAAACACTATATAAACAGTGCCCCCATCCTAAACACTTTTTAAACATCGCCCTCATCATTAACACTATTTAAACAGTGCCCCCATCATAAACTCTATTTAAACAGTTCCGTCATCAAAAACACTATATAAACAGCGCCCCAATCATAAACACAATATAAACAATGCCCCGATCATAAACACTATTTAAACAGTTCCCCCATCATAAACACTATATAAACAGTGCCCCAATCATAAACAATATTTAAACAGTGCCCCCGTCATAAACACTATTTAAACAGAGCCCCCATCATTAACAGTATTTAAACCGTGCACCCATCATAAACACTATATCAACATTGCCCCTTTCATAAACACTATATAAACAGTGCCCCATCATAAACACTATATAACCAGTGCCCACATCATAGACACTATATAAACAGTGCCCCCATCATAAACACTATATGAACAGTGCCCACATCATAAACACTAATTAAACAGTGCCCACATCATAAACACTATTTAAACAGTGCCCCCAACTTGAACCCTATTTAAACAGTGCCCCCATCATAAACACTATTTAAACAGTGCCCCCATCATAAACACTATATAAACAGTACCCCATCATAAACACTATATAAACAGTGCCCCCATCATAAACACTATATAAACAGTGCCCCCATCATAAACACTATTAAAACAGTGCCCCATCATAAACACTATTTAAAAAATGCCCCATCATAAACTCTATATAAACAGCGCCCCCATCATAAACACTATTTAAAGAGTGCCCCATCATAAACACTATATAAACAGTGCCCCCATCATAAACACTATTTAAACAGTGCCCCCAACTTGAACCCTATTTAAACAGTGCCCCCATCATAAACACTATTTAAACAGTGCCCCCATCATAAACACTATATAAACAGTACCCCATCATAAACACTATATAAACAGTGCCCCCATCATAAACACTATATAAACAGTGCCCCCATCATAAACACTATTAAAACAGTGCCCCATCATAAACACTATTTAAAAAATGCCCCATCATAAACTCTATATAAACAGCGCCCCCATCATAAACACTATTTAAAGAGTGCCCCATCATAAACACTATATAAACAGTGCCCCCATCATAAACACTATTTAAACAGTGCCCCCAACTTGAACCCTATTTAAACAGTGCCCCCATCATAAACACTATTTAAACAGTGCCCCCATCATAAACACTATATAAACAGTACCCCATCATAAACACTATATAAACAGTGTCACCATCATAAACACTATATAAACAGTGCCCCCATCATAAACACTATGTAAACAGTGCCCCCATCATAAACACTATATAAACAGTGCCCCCATCATAAACACTATATAAACAGTGCCCCCATCATAAGCAATATATAAACAGCGCCCCCAACATAAACACTATAGTAACAGTGCAACCATCATAAACACTATTTAAACAGTGTCAACATCATAAATACTCTATAAACAGTTCCCACATCATAATCAGTATTTAAACAGTTCCCCATCATAAACACTATAAAAAAAGAGCCCCCATCATTAAAAGTATTAAAAACCGTGCCCCATCATAAACACTATATAGACAGTGCCCCCATCATAAACACTATTTAAACAGTGCCCAAATCATAAACACTATTTCAACAGTGCCCCCATCATAAGCACTATATAAACAGTGTCCCCATCATAAACACTAGATATACAGTGCCCCCATCATAAACACTAATTAAACAGTGCCCCCATCATAATCACTATATAAATCCTGCCCCCATCTAAAACACTATTTAAACAGTGCCCCCATCATAAACACTATATAAACAGTGCCCCCATCTTAAGCACTATATAGACAGTTCCCACATCATAAACAGTATTTAAACAGTACCCCATCATAAGCACTATAAAAAAAGAGCCCCCATCATTAAAAGTATTTAAACCGTGCCCCCATCATAAGCACTATATAATCAGTGTCCCCATCATAAACACTATATGAACAGTGCCCCCTTCGTAAACACTAATTAAACAGTGTCCCCATCATAATCACTATATAATCACTGCCCCCATCTTAAACACTATTTAAACAGTGCCCCCATCATAAACACTATATAAACAGTGCCCCCATCTTAAGCACTATATAAACAGTGCCCCCCTCATAAACACAATATAAACTGCGCCCCATCATAAACACTAATTAAACAGTGCCCCAATCATAAACACTATTTAAACAGTGACCCCACCATAAACAATATTTAAACAGTGCCCCCATCATAAATAAAATTTAAAAAGTGCTCCCATCATAAACACTATATAAACAGGGCCCCATCATAAAAACTATTTAAACAGTGCCCCAATCATAAACACTATTTAAACAATGACCCCATCATAAACACTATATAAACAGTGCCACCGTCATAAACACTATATAAACAGAGCCCCATCATAAACACTATTTAAACAGTCCCCCCATCATAAACACTATATAAACAGCACCCCTTCAGAAACAGTATATAAACAGTGCCCCCATTATAAACACTATATAAACAGTGCCCCCATCATAATCACTATATAAACAGTGCCCCATCATAAACACTCTATAAACAGCGCCCCATCATAAGCACTATATAAACAGTGCCCATCATAAACACTATATAAACAGTGCCCAAGTCATAAACACTATATAAACAGTGCCCCATCATAAACACTATTTAAACAGTGCCCCATCATAAACACTATATAAACAGAGTCCCCATCATAATCGCGATATAAACAGTGCCCCCATCATAAACACTATATAAACAGTGCCCCCATCATAAACACTATATAAACAGTGCCCCCATCATAAATACTATTTAAAAAGTGCCCCCATCATAAACAATGTATAAACAGCTCCACAATCATAAACACTATTTAAACAGTGCCTCCATCATAAAAACTATATAAAAAGTGCCCCCATGATAAACCCTATTTAAACAGTGCCCCCATCATAAACACTATATAAAAAGTGCCCCCATCATAAACTCTGTATAAACAGTGCCCCCATCATAAACACTATATAAATAGCGCACCATTCATAAACACTATAAAAACAGTGCTTCCATCATACACCCTATTTAAAAAGTGCCCCCATCATAATCACTATAAAAACAGTGCCCCCATCATAAACACTGTTTAAAAAGTGCACCATCATAAACACTATATAAACAGTGCCCCCATCATAAACACTTTATAAACAGTGCCCCCATCATAAACCCTATATGAACAGTGCCCCGATCATAAACACTATGTAATCAGTGCCCCATCATAAACACTATATAAACAGTGCCACCATCATAAACACTATATAAACACTGCCCCATCATAAACACTATATAATCAGTGCCCCCATCATAAGCACTATATAAACTGTGCCCCCATCATAAACCCTATTTAAACAGTGCCCCCATCATAAACACTATATAAACAGAGCGCCATCATAAACATTATATAAACAGTGCTCCCATAATAAACACTATTTAAACAGTGCGCCCATCATAAAAACTATATAAACACTGCCCCCATCATAAACACTATATAAACAGTGCCCCCATCATAAACACTATATAAACAGTGCACCATCATAAACACTATATAAACAGTGCCCCCATCATAAACACTATACAATCAGTGCCCCATCAAAAACACTATCTAAACAGTGCCCCCATCCTAAACACTATATAAAAAATGCTCCATCATAAACACTATATAATCAGTGCCCCAATCATAAACACTATATAAACAGTGCCCCCATCATAAACCCTATTTAAACAGTGCCCCCTTCATAAACAGTATATAAAAAGCGCCCCCATCATAAACATTACATAAACAGTGCTCCCATCATAAACACTATTTAAACAGTGCACCCATCATAAATACTATATAACCATTGCCCCCATCATAAACACTATATAAACTGTGCCCCCATTATAAACACTATATAAACAGCGCCCACATCATAAACACTATATAAACCGTGCCCCCATTATCATCACTATATAAACCGTTCCCCCATCATAAACACTATTTAAACAGTGCCTCATATTAAACACTATATAAACAGTTCCCCCATCATAAACACTATTTAAACAGTGCCCCCATCATGAACCCTATTTAAACAGTGCCCCCATCATAGACACTATATAAATAGCGCCCCCATCATAAACACTATATAAACAGTGCCTCCATCATAAACCCTATTTAGACAGTTCCCCCATCATAATCACTAAAAAAACAGTGCCCCCATCATAAACACTATATAAACAGTGCCCCCATCATAAACACTTTATAAACAGTACGCCCATCATAAACCCTAAATAAACAGTGCCCCCATCATAAACACTGTTTAAACAGTGCCCCATCATAAACACTATGTAAACAGTGCCCCCATCATAAACACTATATAAACAGTGACACATCATAAACACTATATTATCTGTGCGCCCATCATAAACACTATATAATCAGTGCCCCATCATAAACACTATATAAACAGTGCCCCAATCATAAACACTAGATAAACAGTGCCCCATCATAAACACTATATAATCAGTGCCCCCATCATATACACTATATAAACAGTGCCCCCATCATAAACCCTATTTAAACAGGGGCCACCATAATCACTATGTAAACAGAGCCCCCATCATAAACACTATATAAACAGTGCTCCATCATAAACACGTTATAAACAGTACCCCAACATAAACACTATTTAAACAGTGCCCCATCATAAACGCTAGATAAACAGAGCCCCCATCATAAACACTATATAAGCAGTACCGCATCATAAACAGTATATAAACAGTACCCCATCATAAACACTATATAAACAGAGCCCCCATCATAAACAATGTATAAACAGTGCCCCCATCATAAACACTATATAAAGAGTACCCCATCACAAACACTATTTAAACACTGCCCCATGATAAGCACTATATTAACAGAGCCCCCATCATAAACACTATATAAACAGTGCCCCCATCTTAAACACTATATAAACAGTGCCCCCATCATAAACACTATATAAACAGTGCCCCATCATAACACTATATAAAAAGTGCCCCCATCATAAAAACTATTTAAACAGCGCCCCCATCATAAACACTATATAAACAGTGCCCCCATCATAAAAACTGTTTAAACAGTGCCCCCATCATAAACCCTATATAAACAGTTCCCACATCATAAACACTATTTAAACAGTGCCCCCATCATAAACACTATATAAACAGCACACCCATCATAAACACTATTTAAACAGTACCCCCTTCATAAACACTATATAAACAGCGCCCCCATCATAAACATTATATAAACAGTGCTCCCATCATAAACACTATTTAAACAGTGCCCCCATGATAAACACTATATAAACAGTGCCCCCATCATAAACACTATATAAAAAGTGCCCCCATGATAAACACTATATAAACAGTGCCCCCATCGTAAACCCTATTTAAACAGTACCCCCTTCATAAACACTATATAAACAGCGCCCCCATCATAAACATTATATAAACAGTGCTCCCATCATAAACACTATTTAAACAGTGCCCCCATCATAAATACTATATTACCATTGCCCCAATCATAAACACTATATAAACTGTGCCCCCATCATAAACACTATATAAACAGCGCCCACATCATAAACACTATATAAACAGTGCCCCCATCATAAACACTATATAAACAGTGCCCCCATCATGAACACTATATAAACAGAGGCCCATCATAAACACTATATAAACAGTTCCCACATCATAAACACTAATTAAACAGTGCCCCAATCATTAACAGTATTTAAACCGTGCCCCCATCATAAACACTATATAAACAGATCCCCAATCATAAACACTATTTAAACAGTGCCCCATCATAAACACTATATAAACAGTTTCCCCATCATAAACACTATTTAAACAGTGCCCCCATCATGAACCCTATTTAAACAGTGCACCCATCATGAACCCTAATTAAACAGTGCCCTCATCATAAACCCTATATAAACAGTGCCCCCATCATAAACACTGTTTAAACAGTGCACCATCATAAACACTATTAAACAGTGCCCCCATCATAAACACTATATAAACAGTGCACCATCATAAACACTATATAAACAGTGCCCCCATCATAAACACTATACAATCAGTGCCCCATCAAAAACACTATCTAAACAGTGCCCCCATCCTAAACACTATATAAAAAATGCTCCATCATAAACACTATATAATCAGTGCCCCAATCATAAACACTATATAAACAGTGCCCCCATCATAAACCCTATTTAAACAGTGCCCCCTTCATATACAGTATATAAAAAGCGCCCCCATCATAAACATTATATAAACAGTGCTCCCATCATAAACACTATTTAAACAGTGCACCCATCATAAATACTATATAACCATTGCCCCCATCATAAACACTATATAAACTGTGCCCCCATCATAAACACTATATAAACTGTGCCCCCATCATAAACACTATATAATCAGTGCCCCATCATAAACACTATATAAACAGAGCCCCCATCATAAACACTATATAAACAGTGCCCCCATCTTAAACACTATATAAACAGTGCCCCCATCATAAACACTATATATACAGTGCCCCCATCATAAACACTAATTAAACAGTGCCCCCATCATAATCACTATATAAATCCTGCCCCCAACTAAAACACTATTTAAACAGTGCCCCCATCATAAACACTATATAAACAGTTCCCACATCATAAAGAGTATTTAAACAGTACCCCATCATAAGCACTATAAAAAAAGAGCCCCCATCATTAAAAGTATTTAAACCGTGCCCCCATCATAAGCACTATATAATCAGTGTCCCCATCATAAACACTATATAAACAGTGCCCCCTTCATAAACTCTAATTAAACAGTGTCCCCATCATAATCACTATATAATCACTGCCCCCATCTTAAACACTATTTAAACAGTGCCCCCATCATAAACACTATATAAACAGTGCCCCCATCATAAACACTATATAAACAGTGCCCCCCTCATAAACACAATATAAACTGCGCCCCATCATAAACACTAATTAAACAGTGCCCCAATCATAAACACTATTTAAACAGTGACCCCACCATAAACAATATTTAAACAGTGCCCCCATCATAAATAAAATTTAACAAGTGCTCCCATCATAAACACTATATAAACAGGGCCCCATCATAAAATCTATTTAAACAGTGCCCCCATCATAAACACTATTTAACCAGTGGCCCCATCATAAACACTAAATAAACAGTGCCCCATCTTAAACACTATATAAACAGCGACCCCATCATAAACACGATATAAACAGTGCCCACATCATTAACACTTCATAAACAGTGCGCGCATCATAAACCCTATATAAACAGTGCCCCCATCATAAACACTTTTTAAACAGTGCCCCATCATAAACACTAAATAAACAGAGCCCACAGCATAAACATTATTTAAAAAGTGCCGCACCATAAACACTATATAGACAGTGCCCCCATCATAAACACAATATAAACAGTGCCCCATCATAAACCCTATATAAACAGAACACCCACCATAAACAATATATAACCAGTGCCCCATCATAAACACTTTATAAACAGTACCCCATCAAAAAAACTATTTAAACGGTGCCCCATCATAAACGCTAGATAAACAGAGCCCCATCATAAACACTATATAAACAGTACCAAATCATAAACACTATATAAACTGTGCCCCATCATAAACACTATTTAAACTGTGCCCCATCATAAACACTATATAAACAGAGCCCCCATCATAAACACTATATATATACATTGCCCCCATCATAAACACTATATAAACAGTACCCGATCATAAACACTATATAAACAGTGCCCCCATCATAAACACTGTTTAAACAGTGCCCCCATCATAAACCCTGTATAAACAGTTCCCACATCATAAACAATATTTAAACAGTGCCACATTCATAAACACTATATGAACAGCACCCCCATCATAAACCCTATTTAAACAGTGCACCCATCATAAACACAATTTAAACAGTGGCCCCATCATAAACACTATTTAAAAAGTGTCCCCATCATAAACACTATATAAACAGTGACCCTATCATAAACCCTATTTAAACAGTGCCCCCATCATAAACACTATATAAACAGTGCCCCCATCATAAACGGTATATAAACAGTGCCCCCATCATAAACACTGTTTAAACAGTGCCCCCATCATAAACACTTTATAAACAGTGCTCCCTTCATAAACCCTATATAAACAGTGCCCCCATCATAAACACTGTTTAAACAGTGCCCCATCATAAACACTATATAAACACAGCACCAATCATAAAAACTATTTAAACAGTGCCCCCATCATAAACACTATATAAACAGTGCAACCATCATAAACACTATATAAATAGTGCAACCATCATAAACACTATATAAAAAGTGCCCCATCATACACACTATATAGGCAGTTCACCCAACATAAACAAAATATAAACAGTCCCCCCATCATAAACTCTATTTAAACAGTGCCCCCATCATAAACACAATCTAAACAGTGCCCCATCATAATCCCTACTTAAACAGTGCCCCCATCATAAAACCTATTTATACAGAGCCCCATCATGAACACTATATAAACAATGCTCCCATCATAAACACAATTTAAACAGTGCCCCCATCATAAACACTATATAAACAGTGCCCTATCATAAACACTATATAAACAGTGCCCCATCATAAACACTATGAAAATAGTGGCCCATCATAAAACCTATTTAAACAGTGCCCCCATCATAAACACTATATAAGCAGTGCCCCATCATAAACAATATGTAAACAGTGCCTCCATCATAAACACTATATAAACAGTACCCCCATCATAAACACTATATAAAAGTGCCCCATCATAAACACTATATAAGCAGTGCCCCACCATAAACGCTATATAAACAGTGCCCCCATCATATACATTATATAAACAGTGCCCCCATCATAAACACTATTTAAACATTGGCCCATCATAAACACTATATAAATAGGTCCCAGTCATAAATACTATTTAAACAATGCCCCCATCATAAACTATAAATAAACACTGCCCCCATCATAAAAACTACATAAACTGTGCCTCCATCATAAACACTATATAAACAGTTCCCACATCATAAAGACTAATTAAATTGTGCCCCCATCATTAACAGTATTTAAACCGTGCCCCCATCATAAACACTATATAAACAGTGCCCACATCATAAACACAAATTAAACAGTGCCCCCATCATAAACACTACTTAAACATTGCCCCCATCTTGAACCCTATTTAAACTGTGCCCCCATCATAAACACAATTTAAACAGTGCCCCCATCATAAACACTATATAAACAGTGCCCCATCATAAACACTAAATAAACAGTGTCACCATCATAAACACTATATAAACAGTGCCCCATCATAAACACTATTTAAACAATGCCCCCAGCATAAACACTATATAAACAGTGCCCCCATCATAAACACTATATAAACACTGCCCCCATCATAAACACTATTTAAACAGTGACCCCATCATAAACACTATATAATCAGAGCCCCCATCATAAACACTATGTAAACCGAGCCCCATCATAAAAACTATTTAATACAGTCCCCCCTTCATAAACACTATATAAACAGCGCCCCTTCATAAACACTACATAAACAGTGCGCCCATCATAAGCACTGTATAAACAGCGCCCCCATCATAAACCCTATATAAACAGTGCCCCATCATAAACACTATATAAACAGTGCCCACGTCATAAACACTATATAAACAGTGCCCCCATCATAAACACTATATAAACAGAGCCCCATCATAAACACTATTTAAACACAGCCCACATCATTTAACAGTATTTAAACCGTGACCCCATCATAAACACTATATAAACAGTGCCCCCATCATAAACACTATATAAACAGTGCCCCCATCATAAACACTATATAAGCAGTGCCCACATCATGAACACTATATAAACAGTGCCCGCATCATGAAAACTATATAAACAGGGCCCCATCATAAACCCTATATAAACAGTGTCCCCATCATGAACCCTATTTAAACAGTGCCCCCATCATGAACCCTATTTAAACAGTGCCCCCATCATAAACACTATTTAAACAGTGCCCACATCATAAACACTATATAAACAGTGCCCACGTCATATACACTATATAAACAGTGCCCCCAGTTTAAACACTATACATACAGAGCCCCATCATAAACACTTTTTAAACAGAGCACCCATCATTATCAGTATTTAAAACGTGACCCCATCATAAACACTATATAAACAGTGCCCCCATCATAAACACTACATAAACAGTGCCCCCATCATAAACACTATATAAGCAGTGCCCACATCATAAAGACTATATAAAACGTGCCCCCATCATAAACACTATTTGAGCAGTGCCACATCATAAACACTATTTAAACAGTGCCCCCATCATGAACCCTATTTAAACAGTGGCCCCATCATGAACCCTATTTAAACAGTGCCCCCTTCATAAAAACTATTTAAACAGTGCCCCCATCATAAACACTATATAAACAGTGCCCCCATCGTAAGCACTATATAAAAAGTTCCCACGTCATAAACACTATTTAAACAGTGCCCCCAACATAAACACTATTTAAACAGTGCCCCCAACATAAACCCTATATAAACAGTACCTCCATCATAAACACTATATCAACAGTGCCCCATCATAAACACTATATAAACAGTGCCCCCATCATAAACACTATATAAAAAGTGCCCCATCATAGAAACTATATAAACACAGACCCCATCATAAACACTATATAAACAGTGCCCCATCGTAAACACTATTTAAACAGTGCCCCCATCATAAACACTATATAAACACAGCACCCATCATAAAAACTATTTAAACAGTGCCCCCATTATCAACACTATATAAACAGTGCACCCATCATAAACACTATATAAAAAGTGCCCCATCATAAACACTATATAAACAGCGCCCCCATCATAAACACTATATAAACAGTGCCCCCTCATAAACACTATAGACGCTGTTCCCCCATCATAAACAAAATATAAACAGTGCCCCCATCAAGAACCCTATTTAAACAGTGCCCCCATCATAAACACAATCTAAACAGTGCCCCATCATAATCCCTACTTAAACAGTGCCCCCATCATAAAACCTATTTATACAGTGCCCCATCATGAACACTATATAAACACTGCCCCCATCATAAACACAATTTAAACAGTGCCCCCATCATAAACACTATATAAACAGTGCCCCATCATAAACACTATATAAACAGTGCCCCATCATAATCACTATGAAAATAGTGGCCCATCATAAAACCTATTTAAACAGAGCCCCCATCATAAACACTATATAAGCAGTGCCCCATCATAAACAATATATAAACAGCGCCTCCATCATAAACACTATATAAACAGTGCCCCCATCATAAACACTATATAAAAGTGCCTAATCATAAACTCTATATAAGCAGTGCCCCCATCATAAACACGATATAAAAAGTGCCCCCATCATAAACATTATATAAACAGTGCCCCCATCATAAACACTATTTAAACATTGGCCCATCATAAACACTATATAAATAGGTCCCACGTCATAAACACTATTTAAACAATGCCCCCATCATAAACAATAAATAAACACTGCCCCCATCATAAAAACTACATAAACTGTGTCCCCATCATAAACACTATATAAACAGTTCCCACATCATAAACACTAATTAAATAGTGCACCCATCATTAACAGTATTTAAACCGTGTCCCCATCATAAACAATATATAAACAGTGCCCACATCATAAACACAAATTAAACAGTGCCCCCATCATAAACACTATTTAAACATTGCCCCCATCTTGAACCCTATTTAAACTGTGCCCCCATCATAAAACTATTTAAACAGTGCCCCCATCATAAACACTATATAAACAGTGACCCATCATAAACACTAAATAAATAGTGTTACCATCATAAACACTATATAAACAGTGCCCTATCATAAACACTATTTAAACAATGCCCCCAGCATTAACACTGTATAAACAGTGCCCCCATCATAAACACTATATAAACACTGCCCCCATCATAAACACTATTTAAACAGTGGCCCAATCATAAACACTATATAAACAGAGCCCCCATCATAAACACTATATAAACCGAGCCCCATCATAAACACTATTTAAACAGTGCCCACATCATAAACACTATATAAACAGTGCCCACGTCATATACACTATATAAACAGTGCCCCCAGTTTAAACACTTTACATACAGAGCCCCATCATAAACACTATTTAAACAGAGCACCCATCATTAACAGTATTTAAAACGTGACCCCATCATAAACACTATATAAACAGTGCCCCCTTCATAAACACTATATAAACAGTGCCCCCATCATAAACACTATATAAGCAGTGCCCACATCATAAACACTATATAAAACGTGCCCCCATCATAAACACTATTTAAACAGTGCCACATCATAAACACTATAACAACAGTGCCCACATCATAAACACTATTTAAACAATGCCTCCATCATAAACGCTATTTAAACAGTTCCCCCATCATAAACACTATATCAACAGTGCCCCCATCATAAACACTATTTAAACAGTGCCACCATCATAAACACTATATAAACAGTCCCCCATCATAAACACTATATAAACACTATCCCCATCATAAACACTATATAAACAGAACCCATCGTAAACACTATTGAAACAGTGCCGCCATCATAAACACTATATAAACAGTGCACCCATCATAAACACTATATAAAAAGTGCCCCATCATAAACACTATATAAACAGCGCCCCCGTCATAAACACTATATAAACAGTGCCCCATCATAAACACTATATAAGCAGTGCCCCCATCATAAACACGATTTAAACATTGCCCCATCATAAACACTATATAAATAGTTCCCACGTCATAAACACTATTTAAACAATGCCCCCATCGTAAACAATAAATAAACACTGCCCCCATCATAAAAACTACATAAACTGTGCTCCCATCATAAACACTATATAAACAGTTCCCACATCATAAACACTAATTAAATAGTGCCCCCATCATTAACAGTATTTAAACCATGCCCCCATCATAAACACTACATAAACAGTGCCCACATCATAAACACTATTTAAACAGTGCCCCCATCATAAACACTATTTAAACAGTGCCCCCATCATAAACACTATATAAACAGTGCCTCATCATAAACACTATATAAACAGTGTCACCATCATTAACACTATATAAACAGTGCCCCCATCAGAAACTCTATATAAACAGTGCCCCCATCATAGACACTATATAAACAGTGCCCCCATCTTAAGCACTATACAAACAGCGCCCCCATCATAAACACTATATAAACAGTGCCAACATCATAAACACTACTTAAACAGTGCACACATCATAAACACTATATAAACAGTTCCCACATCATAAACAGTATGTAAACAGTACCCCATCATAAACACTATAAAAAAAAAGCCCCCATCATTAACACTATTTAAACCGTGCTCCCATCATAAACACTATATCAACAGTGCCCCCATCATAAACACTATATAAACAGTGCCCACGTCATAAACACTGTATAAACAGTGCACCCATGTTAAACCCTATTTAAACAGTGCCCCAATCATAAACACTATTTAAACAGAGCCCCCATCATTAACAGTATTTAAACCGAGACCCCATCATAAACACTATATAAACAGTGCTCCATCATAAACACTATATAAACAGTGCCCCCATCATAAACACTATATAAGTAGTGCCCACATCATAAACACTATATAAACAGTGCCCGCATCATGAACACTATATTAACAGTGCCCCATCATGAACCCTATTTAAACAGTGCCCCCATCATGAACCCTATTTAAACAGTGCCTCCATCATAAACACTATTTAAACAGTGCTCCCATCATAAACACTACGTAAAAAATTCCCACGTCATAAACACTATTTAAACTGTTCCCCCAACATAAATACTATTAAAACAATGCCCGCATCATAAACACTATTTAAACAGTGCCCCCATCATAAACACTATATCAACAGTGCCCCCATCATAAACACTATATAAACAGTGCCCCCATCATAGACACTATTTAAACAGTGCCCCCATCATAAACACTATATAAACAGTGCCCCCATCATAAATACTATATAAACAGTTCCCACATCATAAACACTAATTAAACAGTGCCCCCATCATAAACAGTATTTAAACAGTACCCCATCTTAAACACTATTTAAACAGAGCCCCCATCATAACAGTGCCCCCATCATAAAGGCTATTTAAACATTGCCCCCATCATAAACACTATATAAACAGTTCCCTCATCATATACACTATTTAAACAGTGCCCCCATCATGAACCCTATTTAAACAGTGCCCTCATCATGAACCCTTGTTAAACAGTGCCCCCATCATAAACACTATATAGACGGTGCCCCCATCATAAACCCTATAGAAACAGTGCACCCATGATAAACCCTACTTAAACAGTGCCCCCATCATAAACACTATATAAAAGGTTCCCCCATCATAAACCCTATATAAACAGTGCCCCCATCATAAACACTATATAAACACTGCCCCCATCATAAACACTATATAAACAGTGCCCCCATGATAAACCCTATTTAAACAGCTCCCCCATCATAAACACGATATAAACAGTGCCCCCATCATAAACAATGTGTAAACAGTGGCCCATCATTAACCCTATATAAACAGTGCCCCATCTTAAGCACTATATAAACAAGTGCCCCCATCATACACACTTGAAACAGTGCCCCATCATACACAAAATTTAAACAGTGCCCCATCATAAACGCTATTTAAACAGTGCCCCATCATAAACTTTATATAAACACTGCCCCCATCATACACACAATTTAAACAGTGCCCCATCATAAATCCAATTTAAACAGTACCACTTCATAAACACCATATAAGCAGTGCCCCATCATAAACACTATATAAACAGCGCCCCCATCATAAACACTATATAAACAGTGCCCACATCATAAACACTATTTAAACAGTGCCCCATCATAAATCCTATTTAAACAGTACCACTTCATAAACACTATATAAGCAGTGCCCCATCATAAACACTATATAAACAGTGCCCCCATCATAGACATTATTTAAACAGTGCCCCCATCATAAACACTATATAAACAGTGCCCCCATCATAAACACTATATAAACAGTGCCCCCATCATAAACCCTCGTAAACAGTGCCCCATCATAAACACTATATAAACACTGCCCCCATCATAAACACTATATAAACAGTTCCCACATCATAAACACTATTTAAACAGTGCCCCCATCATGAACACTATATAAACAGTGCTCCCATCATAAACACTATATAAACAGTGCCCCCATCATAAACACTATATAAAATGTGGCCCCATCATAATCAACAAATAAACAGTGCCCCGATCATAAACACTATATAAACAGTTCCCACATCATAAACACTGTATAAACAATGCTCCCATCATAAACACTATATAAACAGTGCCCCCATCATAAACACTAAAGAAACAGTGCCCCCCATCATAAAAACTATTTAAACAGTGCGCCCATCATAAACACTATGTAAACAGTGCCCCCATCATAAACACAAAATAAACAGTGCCCCCATCATAAACAATATATAAACACTGCCCCCATCATAAACACTGTATAATCAGTGCCCCATCATAAACACTATATAAACAGTGCCCCCATCATAAGCACTATATTTACAGTGCCCCATCATAAACACTATATAATCAGTGCCCCCATCATAAACACTATATAAACAGTGCTCCCATCATAAACCCTAATTAAACAGGGCCCCATCATAATCACTATATAAACAGTGCTCCCAGCATAAACACTATTTAAAAAGTGCCCCATCATATACACTGTTTAAACAGTTACCCATCGTAAACCCTACATAAACAGTGCCCCATCATAAACACTATTTAAACAGTGCACCCATCATAAACACTAATTAAACAGTGCCCCATCATAAACATTATTTAAACATTGCCCCATCATAAACACTATATAAACAGTGGCCCCGTCATAAACAATATATAAACAGTGCCCCATCATAAACACTATATAAACAGTGGCCCCATCATAAACACTATATAAACAGTGCCCCCAACATAAACACTATATAAACAGTTCCCACATCATAAACACTAATTAAACAGTGCCCCCATCATAAACAGTATTTAAACAGTACCCCATGATAAACACTATTTAAACAGTGCCCCATCATAAACACCAGATAAACAGTTCCCCCATCATAAACACTATTTAAACAGTGCCCCCATCATGAACCCTATTTAAACAGTGCCCCCATCATAAACACTATATAAACAGTGCCCCCATCATAAACACTATATAAACAGTGCCCCCATCATAAACACTATATAAGCAGCGCCCCCATGATAAACACTATATAAACAGTGCCCCCATCATAAACACTATATAAACAGTGCCCCCATCATAAACACTATATAAACAGTGCCCCCATCCTAAACAATATATAAACAGTGCCCCATCATAAACACTATATAAACAGTGCCCCCATCATAAACCCTATATAAAAGGTGCCCCATAATAATCACTATTTAAACCGTGCACCCATCATAAACACTATTTAAACAGTGCCCCATCATAAACATTATTTGAACAGTGCCCCATCATAAACACTATATAAACAGTGCCCCCATCATAGACACTATATAAACAGTGCCCCCATCATAAACACTATTTAAACAGTGCTCGCATCCTTAACTCTATTTAAACAGTGCCCCCATCATAAACACTATACAAACAGTGCCCCATCATAAATACTATTTAAACAGTGACCCATCATAAACCCTATTTTAACAGTGCCCCCATCATAAACACTATATAAACACTGCCCCCATCATAAACAAAATTTAAACAGTGCCCCATCATAAACGCTATTTAAACAGTGCCCCCTCATAAACTTTATATAAACACTGCCCCAATCATACACACAATTTAAACAGTGCCCCCCATTAAATCCTATTTAAACAGTACCCCTTCATAAACACTATATAAGCAGTGCCCCATCATAAACACTATATAAACAGTGCCCCCATCATAGACACTATTTAAACAGTGCCCCCATCATAAACACTATATAAACAGTGCCCCCATCATAAATACTATATAAACAGTTCCCACATCATAAACACTATTTAAACAGTGCCCCCATCATTAACAGTATTTAAACAGTACCCCATCTTAAACACTATTTAAACAGAGCCCCCGTCATTAACAGTATTCAAACCGTGCCCCAATCACAGTTCCCCCATCACAAAAACTATTTAAACAGTGCCCCCATCATAAAGGCTATTTAAACATTGCCCCCATCATAAACACTATTTAAACAGTGACCCCATCATAAACACTATATAAACAGTGCCCCCATCATATACCCTATATATACAGTGCCCCCATCATAAACACTATATAAACAGCGCCCCATCATAAACACTATATAAACAGTGCCGATCATAAACACCATTTAAATAGGGCACCATCATAAACACTATAGAATCAGTGCCCCCATCATATACACTATATAAACAGTGCCTCCATCATAAACACTATATAAACAGTGCCTCCATCATAAACACTACATAAACAGTGCCCCCATCATAAAAAACAAATAAACACTGCCCCCATCATAAAAACTATATATACAGTTCCCACATCATAAACACTATTTAAACAGTGCCCCCATCATAAACACTATATAAACAGTTCCCCCATCATAAACAACAAATAACCACTGCCCCCATCATAAACACTATATAAACAGTTCCCACATCATAAACATTATTTAAACAGTGCCCCCATCATAAACCCTATATGAACAGTGCCCACATCACAAACACTATATGAACAGTTCCCACATCATAAACACTATTTAAACAGTGCCCCCATCAAAAACACTGTTTAAACAGTGCCCCCATCATAAACACTATATAAACACTGCCCCCATCAGAAACACTATATAAACAGTGCCCCCATCATAAATCCTATTTAAACGGTGCCCCATCATAAACACTATATAAACAGTGCCCCCATCATAAACAATAAATAAACACTGCCCCCATCATAAACACTATGTAAACAATGCCCCCATCATAAACACTATATAAACAGTTCCCACATCATAAACACTATTTAAACAATGCCCCCATCATAAACACTATATAGACAGTGCCCCCATCATAAACCCTATATAAACAGTGCCCACATCACAAACACTATATGAACAGTTCCCACATCATAAACACTATTTAAACAATGCCCCCATCATAAACACTATATAGACAGTGCCCCCATCATAAACCCTATATGAACAGTGCCCACATCACAAACACTATATGAACAGTTCCCACATCATAAACACTATTTAAACAGTGCCCCCATCATAAACACTGTTTAAACAGTGCCCCCATCATAAACACTATATAAACACTGCCCCCATCAGAAACACTATATAAACAGTGCCCCCATCATAAATCCTATTTAAACGGTGCCCCAACATAAACACTATATAAACAGTGCCCCCATCATAAACAATAAATAAACACTGCCCCCATCATAAACACTATGTAAACAATGCCCCCATCATAAACACTGTATAAACAGTTCCCACATCATAAACACTATTTAAACAGTGCACCCATCATAAACACTAATTAAACAGTGCCCCATCAAAAACATTATTTAAACATTGCCCCATCATAAACACTATATAAACAGTGGCCCCATCATAAACACTATATAAACAGTGCCCCATCATAAACACTATATAAACAGTGCCCCCAACATAAACACTATATAAACAGTTCCCACATCATAAACACTAATTAAACAGTGCCCCCATCATAAACAGTATTTAAACAGTACCCCATGATAAACACTATTTAAACAGAGCTACCATCATTAACAGTATTTAAAACCGTGCCCCCATCATAAACACAATATAAACAGTTCCCCCATTATAAACACTATTTAAACAGTGCCCCCATCATAAACACCAGATAAACAGTTCCCCCATCATAAACACTATTTAAACAGTGCCCCCATCATGAACCCTATTTAAACAGTGCCCCCATCATAAACACTATATAAACAGTGCCCCCATCATAAACACTATATAAACAGTGCCCCCATCATAAACACTATATAAACAGTGCCCCCATCATAAACACTATATAAGCAGCGCCCCCATGATAAACACTATATAAACAGTGCCCCCATCATAAACACTATATAATCAGTGCCCCCATCATAAACACTTTATAAACAGTGCCCCCATCCTAAACACTATATAAACAGTGCCCCATCATAAACACTATATAAACAGTGCCCCCATCATAAACCCTATATAAACAGTGCCCCATAATAATCACTATTTAAACCGTGCACCCATCATAAACACTATTTAAACAGTGCCCCATCATAAACATTATTTGAACAGTGCCCCATCATAAACACTATATAAACAGTGCCCCCATCATAGACACTATATAAACAGTGCCCCCATCATAAACACTATTTAAACAGTGCTCGCATCCTAAACTCTATTTAAACAGTGCCCCCATCATAAACGCTATACAAACAGTGCCCCATCATAAATACTATTTAAACAGTGATCCATCATAAACCCTATTTTAACAGTGCCCCCATCATAAACATTATATAAACAGTGCCCCCGTCACAAACATTATATAAACAGTGCCCCCGTCATAAACATTATATAAACAGTGCCCCCATCATGAACCCTATTTAAAAAGTGCCCCCGTCATAAACCCTATTTAAACAGTGCCCCCATCATAAACACTAATTAAACAGTGCCCCATCAAAAACATTATTTAAACATTGCCCCATCATAAACACTATATAAACAGTGGCCCCATCATAAACACTATATAAACAGTGCCCCATCATAAACACTATATAAACAGTGCCCCCAACATAAACACTATATAAACAGTTCCCACATCATAAACACTAATTAAACAGTGCCCCCATCATAAACAGTATTTAAACAGTACCCCATGATAAACACTATTTAAACAGAGCTACCATCATTAACAGTATTTAAAACCGTGCCCCCATCATAAACACAATATAAACAGTTCCCCCATTATAAACACTATTTAAACAGTGCCCCCATCATAAACACCAGATAAACAGTTCCCCCATCATAAACACTATTTAAACAGTGCCCCCATCATGAACCCTATTTAAACAGTGCCCCCATCATAAACACTATATAAACAGTGCCCCCATCATAAACACTATATAAACAGTGCCCCCATCATAAACACTATATAAACAGTGCCCCCATCATAAACACTATATAAGCAGCGCCCCCATGATAAACACTATATAAACAGTGCCCCCATCATAAACACTATATAATCAGTGCCCCCATCATAAACACTTTATAAACAGTGCCCCCATCCTAAACACTATATAAACAGTGCCCCATCATAAACACTATATAAACAGTGCCCCCATCATAAACCCTATATAAACAGTGCCCCATAATAATCACTATTTAAACCGTGCACCCATCATAAACACTATTTAAACAGTGCCCCATCATAAACATTATTTGAACAGTGCCCCATCATAAACACTATATAAACAGTGCCCCCATCATAGACACTATATAAACAGTGCCCCCATCATAAACACTATTTAAACAGTGCTCGCATCCTAAACTCTATTTAAACAGTGCCCCCATCATAAACGCTATACAAACAGTGCCCCATCATAAATACTATTTAAACAGTGATCCATCATAAACCCTATTTTAACAGTGCCCCCATCATAAACATTATATAAACAGTGCCCCCGTCACAAACATTATATAAACAGTGCCCCCGTCATAAACATTATATAAACAGTGCCCCCATCATGAACCCTATTTAAAAAGTGCCCCCGTCATAAACCCTATTTAAACAGTGCCCCCATCATAAACCCTATTTAAACAGTGCCCCCATCATAAACACTATATAAACAGTGCCCCCATCATAAACACTATATAAACAGTGCCCCCATCATAAACACTATATAAACAGTGCCCCCATCACAAACACTATATAAACAGTGCCCCCATCATAAACACTATTTAAACTGTGCACGCATCATAAACACTATTTAAACAGTGCCCCCATCATAAACAATATACAAACAGTGCCCCATCATAAATACTATTTAAACAGTGCCCCCATCATAAATATTATATAAACAGTGTCCCCATCATAAACAGTAAGTATACAGTTTCCCCATCATAAACCCTATTTAGACAGTGCCCCATCATAAACACTATTTAAGCTGTGCCCCATCATAAACACTATTTAAACAGTGCCCCATCATAAACACTATTTAAACAGTGCACCATCATAGACACTATTTAAACTGTGCCCCCATCATAAACACTATATGTACAATGCCCCATCATAAACACTATTTAAACAGTGCCCCATCATAAACGCTATTTAAACAGTGCCCCCATCATAAACACTATTTAAACAGTGCCCCATTGTAAACAATATTTAAACAGTGTCCCCATCATTAACACTATATAAACAATGCCCCATCATAAATACTATTTAAACAGTGCCCCATCATAAACTCCATTTAAACAGTGACCCCATCATAAACACTATATAAACAGTGCCCTCTCATAAACATTATTTAAACAGTGATGTGCTCTGTCCCAGGACTGACTTTAAATTCTGGCCCCATCACTATTTAAACAATTCCCCATCATAAACAATATATAGAGAGTGCCCAATCAAAAACAGAATATAAACAGTGCCCCATCATTAACACTACATAAACTGCTTTAACAGTGTTTATGATGTAGCACTGATTAAATTGTGATTATGATGGGTCACTGTTTAAATAGTGTTTATGATGCGGGTGCTGCTTATATAGTGTTTATGATGGGGGCACTGTATAAATAGGGTTTATATTGGGGGCACTGTTTATACAGTTTAAACAAAAAAACCATTCATAACACCAACAAATTCAACAACAACCTCAATACTGAAAATCCTCATCAAATTCAACGACCTCAACTTTGAAAAACACCAACAAATTCAAGAACAACCTCAACTTTAAAATATACAAAAAAGTTCAAAAAATAACATTGATAACACCAACAAATTCATCAACAACATCAACACTGAAAAACACCAACATGTTCAACAACAAACTTAACATTGAAAAATGACAACAATTTGAACAACAACCTCAATATTGAAAATCCCCAACAAATTCAACAACCTCAACACTGAAAAACACGAACAAATTCAACAACAACCTTAACTTTTAGAAATATAAACAAGTTCAACAAAATAATATTGATAACAATTTTAACAAGAGTGAAAGACACCAGCAAATTGAACAACAACCTCAACATTGAAAAACACCAACAAATTCAAAAACAACCTCAACAATGAAAAACACAAAAAAGTTCATTAAACATTGATAACACCAACAAATTTAACAACAACCTCAATAATGAAAATCAGCGACAAATTCAACAACCTCAACATTGAATATCACCAAAAAATTCAGCAACAACCTCAAGATTGAAAAACACAAAAAAGTTCAAAAAAACCATTCATAACACCAACAAATTCAACAACAACCTCAACATTGAAAAACACGAACAAATTCAACAACAAGCTCAACATTGAAAAACACCAATAAATTCAGCAAAAACCTCAACATTGAAAAACACCAACAAATTCAACAACTGCTTTAAATTTGAAAAATACAAAAAGTTTCAAAAAAAAACATTGATAACACCAACATATTCAACAACAGCCTCAATATTGACAATCATCAACAATACCAACAACAGACTCAACTTTGAAAAAAGCCATCAATTTCAACAACAACGTCAATATTGAAAATCCCAACAAATTCAACAACAACCTCAACTTTTAAAAGTACAAAACAGTTCAACAAAATAAACGTTGATAACACGAACAAATTTAACAACAACCTCAATATTGAAAATCACCGACAATTTCAAGAACCTCATCACTGAACATCACCAACAAATTCAGCAACAACCTGAACCTTGAAAAACTCAAAAAATTTCAAAAAAAACCATTGATAACACCAACAGATTCAACAACAACCTCAATAATGAAAATCAGCAACAATTTCAACGACCGCAAATTTGAAAAACACAAACAAATTCAATAACAACCTCAACTTTTAAAAATACCATCAAGTTCAACAGAAAAATATTGATAACACCTAAAAATTCAACAACAAATTCAATGTTGAAAATCAACAACGAATTCAACAACAACCTCAATATTGAAAATCACCAAGATATTCAACAACCTCAACACTGAATAAACCAACAAATTCAACAACGAACTCAATATTGAAAATCACCAACAAATTCAACAACAACTTCAATATTGAAAATCACTAACAAATTCAACAACAACCTCAACATTGAAAAACACCAACAAATTCAACAACAACCTCAACATTGAAAAACACCAACAAATTCAATAACAACCTCAACTTTGAAAAACACAAAAAAGTTCAAAAAAACCCATTCAGAACACCAACAAATTCAACAACAACCTCAATATTGAAAATCACCAACAATTTCAACGACCTCAACTTTGAAAAACACAAGTGAATTCAGCATCAACCTCAACATTGAAAAACAACAACAAATTAAACAGCGACCTCAACGTTCAAGAATACAAAAAAGTTGAAAAAATAACATTGATAACAGCAAAAAATTCAACAACAACCTGTACATTCATAAACACCCACAAATTCAATGACTACCTCAACATTAAAAAACAGCAACAAATTCAAAAACAACTTCAACTTTGAAAAATACAAAAAGTTTTTAAAAAATAACATTGATAAAACCAACTTGTTCAACAAAAACCTCAATATTGACAATCATCAACAATACCAACAACAAACTCAAGATTGAAAAACGCCATCAATTTCAACAACAACCTCAACTTTTAAAAGTACAAATAAGTTCAACAAAATAAACATTGATAACAGCGACAAATTGAACAACAACCTCAATATTGAAAATCTCCGACAAATTCAACAACCTAAACACTGAATATCACCAACAAATTCAACAACAACCTCAAGATTGAAAAACACAAAAAAGTTCAAAAAAACCATTCATAACACCAACAAATTCAACAACAACCTCAATATTGAAAATCACCAACAAATTCAACTACCTCAACTTTGAAAAGCACAAGTCAATTCAACATCAACCTCAACATTGAAAGACAACAACAAATTAAACAACAACCACAACATTCAAAAATAGAAAAATGTTCACAAAATAACATTGATAACACCAACATGTTCAACAACAACCTCAATATTGACAATCACCAATAATTCCAACAACAAACTCAACATTGAAAAACGCCAACAATTTCAACAACAACCTCATTATGGAAAATCACAACAAATTCAACAACAACCTCAACTTTTAAAAGTATAAAAAAGTTCAACAAAATAAACGTTGATAACACCAACAAATTGAACAACACCCTCAATATTGAAAATCAATGACAAATTCAACAACCTCAACACTGAATATCACCAACAAATTCAGCAACAAACTCAACTTTGAAAAGCACAAAAAATTTCAAAAAAAACATTGATAACATCAACAAATTCAACAACAAGCTGAATATTGAAAATTATGAACAAATTCAACGACCTCAACATTGAAAAACACCAACAAATTCAACAACAACCTCATCATTGGAAAACACCAATAAATTCAACAACAACCTCAACATTGAAAATCACCAACAAATTCAACAACAACCTCAGCTTTCAAAAATACAAAAAAGAACAAAAAATAACATTGATAATGTCAACAAATTCAACAATAACCTGAACATTGAAAAACACCAACAAATTCAACTACAACCTCAACATTGAAAAACACCAACAATTTCAACAACAACTTCAACATTGAAAAATATCAACAATAACAACAACAACCTCAACATTGAAAAACGCCAACAATTTCAACAACAAGCTCAATATTGAAAATCCCAACCAATTCAACAACAACCTCAACTTTCAAAAGTACAAAAAAGTTCAAAAAATAACATTGATAGCACCAACAAATTCAACAACAACCTCAACATTGGAAAACACCGACAAATTCAACAACCTCAACACTGAGTATCACCAACACATTCAGCAACAACCTCAGCTTTGAAAAACACAAACAAATTTAAAAAAAAAACATTCAGAACACCAACAAATTCAACAACAACCTCAATATTGAAAATCACCAACAAATTCAACAACCTTAACGCTGAATATCACCAACAAATTCATCAACAACATCAATATTGAAAAACAGCAACAAATTCAATGACATCAACTTTGAAAAGCACAAGTAAATTCAACATCAACCTCAACATTGAAAAACAAAAATAAATTCAACAACAACCTCAACGTTCAAAAATACAAAAAAGTTCAAAAAATAAAATTGATAACACCAACAAATTCAACAACAATCTGAATATTGAAAAAAGCCAACAAATTCAACGACAACCTCAATATTGAAAATCACCAACAAATTCAACAACCTCAACATTGAAAATCACCAACAAATTCAGCAACAACCTCAAGAATGAAAAACACAAAAAAGTACAAAAAAAGCATTCATAACACCAACAAATTCAACAACAACCTCAATATTGAAAATGACCAACAAATTCAACACCAACCTCTATATTGAAAATCACCAACAAATTCAACGACCTCAACATTGAAAAACACCAACAAATTCAACAACAACCTCAACATTGAAAAACACCAACAAATGCAACAACAACCTCAACTTTCAAAAATACAAAAAAGTTCAAAAAATAACATAGATAACACCAACAAATTCAAAAACAACCTCAACATTGGAAAACACAAAAAAGTTAAAAAAAAACATTCAGAACACCAAGAAGTGCAACAAAAACCTCAATATTAAAAATCACCAACAAAATCAACGACCTCAATTTTGAAAAACACAAGTTAATTCAACATCAACCTCAACACTGAAAAACAACAACAAATTAAACAGCAACCACAACGTTCAAAAATACAAAAAAGTTCAAAAATAACATTGATAACACCAACATGTTCAACAACAACCTCAATATTGACAATCATCAACAATGCCAACAACAAACTCAACATTGTGAAATGCCAACAGTTTCAACAACAACCTCAATATTGAAAATCTCAACAAATTCAACAACAACCTCAACTTTTAAAAGTACAAAAAAGTTCAACAAAATAAACGTTGACAACACCAACAAATTTAACAAAAACCTCAATATTGAAAATCAGCGACAAATTCAACAACCTCAACACTGAATATCACCACGAAATTCAGAAACAACCTCAACTTTGAAAAACAGAAATAAGTTCAAAAAAAAATTGATAACACCAACAAATTCATCAACAAAATCAACAGTGAAAAACACCAACAAATTCAACAACAACCTCAACATTGAAAAATGCCAAGAAATTCAATAAGAACCTCAACAATTAAAAAACATTAACAAATTCAAAATCAACCTCGACTTTTAAATGTACAAAAATGTTCAACAAAATAAACATTGATAACACCAATAAATTCCGCAACAACCTCAACTTTGAAAAACACGAAAATGTTCAAAAAAAACTTTGATAACACCAACAAATTCATCAACAACATCAACATTGAAAAACATCAACAAATCCAACAACAACCTCAACATTGAAAAACACCAACAAATTCAACAACAAACTCAATATTGAAAATCACCAACAAATTCAATAACCTCAACACTGAATATCACCAACAAATTCACAACAGCCTCAACATTGAAAAACACCAACAAATTCAACAACAACCTCAACTTTTAAAAGTACAAAAAAGTTGAAAAAAGAACATTGATAACGCCAACAAATTCATCAACAAAATCAACACTGAAAAACACCAATAAATTCAACAACAAGCTCAACATTGAAAAACGCCAACAAATTCAACAACAACCTCAGCATTGAAAATCAAAAACAAATTCAACAACCTCAACACTGAATATCACCAACAAATTCAGCAACAAGCTCAACTTGAAAAACACAAAGAATTTCAAAAAAAAATCATTGATAACACAAACAAATTGAACAACAAGCTCAATATTGAAAATCACCAACAAATTCAACGACTTCAACTTTGAAAAACACCAACAAATACAACATATGCCTCAACTTTTAAAAGCAAAAAAGTTCAAAAAATAACATTGAAACACCATCAAATTAAACGACAACTTCAATATTGAAAATCACCAACAGATTCAATGACCTCAACTTATAAAAATGCCAAAAAACTGAACAACAACCTCAATATTGAAAAATACCAACAAATTCAACAACAACCTCAACATTGAAAAACACCAACAAATTCAACAAAAACCTCAACTTTTAAAAGTACAAAAAAGTTGAAAAAAGAACATTGATAATGCCAACAAATTCAGCAAAAACCTCAACGATGAAAAACAAAAAAATTCAACAACAACATCGACATTGAAAAACGCCAAGAAATCAAACAACAACCTCAACATTGAAAAACGCCAACAAATTCAACAACAAACTCAATATTGAAAATCACCAACAAATTCAATAACCTCAACACTGAATATCACCAACAAATTCACAACAGCCTCAACATTGAAAAACAGCAACAAATTTGACAACAACCTCAACTTTTAAAAGTACAAAAAAGTTGAAAAAAGAACATTGATAAAGCCAACAAATTCAACAACAGGCTCAACAATGAAAAGCACCAACAAATTCAACAACAACCTTAATATTGAAAATCACCAACAAATTCAACGACCTTTACTTTGAAAAACACCATCAAATTCAACAACAACCTCAACTTTTAAAAATACAAACAAGTTCAACAAAAAAACCCATTGATAACAACAACAAATTCAACAACAAACTCAATGTTGAAAATCACCAACAAATTCAACAACCTCAACATTGTAAAACACCAACAAATTCAACAACAACCTCAACTTTTTAAAGTATAAAAAAGTTCAAAAAAGAATATTGGTAACACCAACAAATTTAACAACAACCTCAACAATGAAAACACCAGAACATTCAAAAAAAACCTCACCATTGAAAATCACCAACAAATTCAACAACAACCTCAACATTGAAAGTCACCAACAAATTAAACAACCTCTACACTGAATATCAGCAAGAAATTCAGCAACAACGTCTACTTTGAAAAACACAAAAACGTTCAAGAAACATTGATAACACCATCAAATTCAGCAACAAACTCAATGTTGAAAATCACCTGCAAATTCAACAACAACTTCAACATTGAAAAACCCAAAAAAGTTCAAAGAAAACCTTGATAACACCAACAAATTCAGCAACAAACTCAATGTTGAAAATCACCAACAAATTCAACAACATCAACATTGAAAAAGAATAAAAAATTCAGCAACAACCTCAACTTTTAAAACTACAAAAATGTTCAACAAAATAAACATTGACAACAACCACAAATTCAAATACATCCTCAATATTGAAAATCACAAACAAATTCAACAACAACCTCAACATTTAAAAACACCAACAAATTTAACAACCAACTCAACAATGAAAACACCAAAAAAATTAACAAAAACCTCACCATTGAAAAACAACCAACAAATTCAACCACAATCGCAACATTGAAAAATACTAACAAATTCAACAACAACCTCAACATTTAAAAATACAAAAATGTTCAAAAAATAACATTGATAACACCAATAAATTCAAAATCAACCTCAATATTGAAAATCACCAACAAATTCAACAACAACGTAAACATTGAAAAACGCCAAAAAATTCAAAAACTGTATATCACCAACAAATTCAGCAACAACCTCAACTTTGAAAAACACAAAAAAGTTAAAAAAATCATTGGTAACACTAACAAAATCAACATCAACCTCAATATTGAAAAACACCAACAAATTCAACAAAAACCTCAACTTGTAAAAATACAAAGAAGTTCAACAAAAAAACCATTGATAACACCAACAAATTCAACAACAACCTCAACAAAGAAAAAAACCAACAAATTCAACAAAAACCTCAACTTTTAAAAGTACAGAAAAGTTGAAAAAAGAACATTGATAACACCAACAAATTCAGCAACAACCTCATCATTGAAAAACACCAACAAATCCAACAACAACCTCAACATTGAAAAACACCAACAAATTGAAAAAACAACTTTAACTTTTAAAAATACAAACAAGTTCAACAAAAAGCATTGATAACTCGAACAAATTCAACAACAACCTCAACATTGAAAAACAACAACAAATTCAACAACAACCTCAACATTGAAAAACGCCAACAAATTCAACGACAAACTCGATATTGAAAATCACCAACAAATTCAATAACCTCAACACTGAATATCACCAACAAATTCACAACAGCCTCAACATTGAAAAACACCAACAAATTCAACAACAACCTCAACTTTTAAAAGTACAAAAAAGTTGAAAAAACAACATTGATAACGCCAACAAATTCAATTACAACCTCAACAATAAAAAGCACCAACAAATTCAACAACAACCTTAATATTGAAAATCACCAATAAATTCAACGACCTTAATTTTGAAAAACACCATCAAATTCAACAACAACCTTAACTTTTAAAAGTACAAACAACTTAAACAAAAAAAACAATTGATAATACGAAGAAGTTCAACAACAACCTCAATATTGAAAATCACCAACAAATTCAACGACCTCAATTTTGAAAAACACAAGTAAATTCAGCATCAACCACAACATTGAAAAACAACAACAAATTAAACAACAACCTCAACTTTCAAAAACACAAAAAAGTTCAAAAATAACATTGATAACAGCAAAACTTTCAACATCAACCTCAACATTGATAAACACCCACAAATTCAACGACAACCTCAACATTGAAAAACACCAAAAAATTCAGCAACAACCTCAACATTTAAAAACACCAACAAATTCAACAACTACCTCAACATTGAAAAACACCAACAAATACAACAACAACCTCAACAATGAAAAATACCAACAAATTCAAAATCAACCTCAACTTTTCAAAGTACAAGAAAGTTCAACAAAATAAACATTGATAACACCAATAAATTCAGCAACAACCATAACTTTGAAAATCACCAACAAATTCAACAACCTCAACAGTGAAAAACACAAAAAAGTTCAAAAAATACCATTCATAACACCAACAAATTCAACATTAACTTTAATATTGAAAATCACCAACAAATTTAACGACCTCAAGATTAAAAAAACCATCAAATTCAACAACAACCTCAATATTGAAAAATACCAACAAATTCAACAACAACCTCAACATTGAATAACACCAACAAATTCATCAACAACATCAACATTGAAAAACACCAACAAATTCAACAACAACCTCAACAATGAAAAACACCAGCAAATTCAAAATCATCCTCAAATTTTAAATGTACAAAAAAGTTCAACAAAATAAATATTGAAAACGCCAATATATTCAGCAACCACCTGAACTTTGAAAATCACCAACAAATTCAACAACCTCAACACTGAAAAACCCCTGCAAATTCAACAACATCCTCAACTTTTAAAAATACAAACAAGTTCAACAAAAAACATTGATAGCACCAACTAATTCAACAACAACCTCAACAATGAAAAACACCAACAAATTCAACTACAACCTCAACATTGAATTACACCAACAAATTCAACAACAACCTCAACATTGAAAAACACCAACAAATTCAACAACAAACTCAATATTGAAAATCACCAACCAATTCAATGGCCTCAACAATGATAAACTTAAACAAATTCAACAACAACCTCAACATTGAAAAACAACAACATATTCAACAACCACAACAATGAAAAAC
Source organism: Cetorhinus maximus (assembly GCF_964194155.1). Classification (NCBI taxonomy): domain Eukaryota; kingdom Metazoa; phylum Chordata; class Chondrichthyes; order Lamniformes; family Cetorhinidae; genus Cetorhinus; species Cetorhinus maximus. The sequence continues at coordinate 405,056 of NW_027596262.1, read as the reverse complement.
AGCAAAAAATTCATCAATAACCGCAACATTGAAAAATAACAAACAAATCAACAACAACCTCAACATTGAAAAATACAAAAAAGTTCAAAAAACAACACTGATAACAGCAACAAATTCAACATTAACCTCAATATTGAAAATCACCAACAAATTCATCAACCTCAACATTGAATATCACCAACAAATTCAGCAACAACCTCAACTTTGAAAAACACAAAGAAGTTTAAAAAAAACATTCATAACACCAACAAATTCAACAACAACCTCAATATTGATAATCACCAACATATTCAACGATCTCAACTGTGAAAAACACTAACAAATTAAACAACAACCACAACTTTTAATAATACATACAAGTTCTACAAAATAAACATTGATGACACTATCCAATTCAACAACAATCTCAATATTGAAAATCACCAACAAATTCATCAACAACCTCAACATTGAAAAATACCAACAAATTTAACAACAACCAAAACATTGAAAAATACCAACAAATTTAACAACAACCTCAACAATGAAAAGACCAAAATATTCAACAAAAACCTCACCATTGAAAAACAACCAACAAATTCAACCACAATCGCAACATTGAAAAATACTAACAAATTCAGCAACAACCTCAACTTTGAAAAACACAAAAAAGTTAAAAAAACATTGGTAACACTAACAAAATCAACATTAACCTCAATATTGAAAATCACCAACAAATTCAACGACCTCAACTTTGAAAAACACAAACAAATCCAACAACAACGTCAAAAATGAAAAAAACCAACAAATTCAAAATCAACCTCAATTTTTAAAAGTACAAAAAAGTTCAACAAAACAAACATTGATAACATCAATAAATTCAGCAAAAACCTCAACTTTGAAAAACACAAAAAAGTTCAAAAAAACCCATTGATAACACCAAAAATTCAACAACATCCTCAATATTGAAAATCACCAACAAATTCAACGACCGCAACTTTGAAAAACACGAACCAATGCAACAACAACCTCAACATTGAAAAACACCAACAACTTCAACATTGAAAAACACCAACAAATACAACAACAACCTCAATATTGAAAATCACCAACAAATTCAACAACCTCAACATTGAATATCACCAACAAATACAGCAACAACCTCAACTTTGAAAAACACAAAAAAGTTAAAAAAAAACCATTCATAACACCAACAAATTCAACAACAACCTCAACATTGAAAAACACCAACAAATTCAACAACAAACTCAACAATGAAAAACACCAACAAATTCAACAACATCCTCAATATTGAAAATCACCAACCAATTCAACGACCTCAACAATGATAAACTTAAACAAATTCAACAACAACCTCAACATTGAAAAACAACAACAAATTCAACAACAACCACAACAATGAAAAACAGCAAAAAATTCAACAATAACCGCAACATTGAAAAATAACAAGCAAATCAACAACATCCTCAACATTGAAAAACACAAAAAAGTTCAAAAAACAACACTGATAACAGCAACAAATTCAACATTAACCTCAATATTGAAAATCACCAACAAATTCAACAACAACCTCAACATTGAAAAACGACAACAAAATCATCAACAACCTCAGTATTGAAAATCACCAGCAAATTCATCAACCTCAACATTGAATATCACCAACAAATTCAGCAACAACCTCAACATTGAAAAATGCCAACAAAATCATCAACAACCTCAGTATTGAAAATCACCAGCAAATTCATCAACCTCAACATTGAATATCACCAACAAATTCAGCAACAACCTCAACTTTGAAAAACACAAAGAGGTTTAAAAAAACCATTCATAACACCAACAAATTCAACACCAACCTCAATATTGGTAATCACCAACAAATTCAACAGTCTCAACTGTGAAAAACACTAACAAATTAAACAAACAACCACAACTTTTAATAATACATACAAGTTGTAAAAAATAAACATTGATGACACTATCCAATTCAACAACAATCTCAATATTGAAAATCACCAACAAATTCATCAACAACCTCAACATTGAAAAATACCAACAAATTTAACAACAACCTCAACAATGAAAAGACCAAAATATTCAACAAAAACCTCACCATTGAAAATCACCAACAAATTCAACAACCTCAACTTGAAAAAGACCAACAAATTAAACAACCTCAACTTTTAAAAATACAACCAAGTTCAACAAAAAAACATTGATTACACCAACAAATTCAACAACAAGCTCAATATTGAAAATTACCAACAAATTCAACGACCTCAGCTTTGAAAAACACCAACAAATTCAACAACATCAACATTGAAAAGCACCAATAAATACAACAACAAACTCAACATTGAAAAGCAGCAACAAATTCAACAACAATCTCAACATTGAAAACCACCTACAAATTCAACGACCTCAACTTGAAAAAGACCAACAAATTAAACAACCTCAACTTTTAAAAATACAACCAAGTTCAACAAAAAAACATTGATTACACCAACAAATTCAACAACAAGTTCAATATTGAAAATCACCAACAAATTCAACGACCTCAGCTTTGAAAAACACCAACAAATTCAACAACATCAACATTGAAAAGCACCAATAAATTCAACAACAAACTCAACATTGAAAAGCAGCAACAAATTCAACAACAATCTCAACATTGAAAAACGTCAACAATTTCAGCAACAACCTCAATATTGAAAATCCCAACAAATTCAACAATAACTTCAACTTTTAAAAGTAGAAAAAAGTTCAACAAAATAAATGTTGATAACACGAACAAATTCATCAACATCCTCAATATTGAAAATCACCAGCAGATTCAACAACCTCAACATTGAAAAACACAAAACAGTTCAAAAGAAAACATTGATAACACCAACAAATTCAACAACAACCTCAACAATGAAAAACACCAACAAATTCAAACAACAACCTCAACATTTAAAAACACCAACAAATTAAACAGCAACCTCAACAATGAAAAAAACAAAAAATTCAACAACAACCTCAACGTTGAAAAACGCCAACAAATTCAACAACAACCTCAACAATGAAAAATATCAACAAATTCAAAATCAACCTCAACATTGAAAATCACCAGCAAATTCAACAACAACCTCAACATTGAAAAACACTAATAAGTTCAACAACATCCTTAACTTTTAAAAATACAAACAAGTTCAACAGCAACCTCAACAATCAAAAACACCAAAAAAATCAACAACAACCTCAAGAATGAAAAACACCAACAAATTCAACAACAACCTCAACATTTAAAAATACAAAATAGTTCAAAAAATAACATTGATAACACCAACAAATTCAACAACAACCTCAACATTTAAAAATACAAAATAGTTCAAAAAATAACATTGATAACACCAACAAATTCAACAACAACCTCAACATTGAAAAACACCAACAAATTCAACAACAAGCTCAATATTGAAAATCACCAACAAATTCAGCAACAACCTCAACTTTGAAAAACACACAAAAGTTATAAAAAAACCCATTCATAACACCAACAAATTCAACAACAACCACAATATTGAAAATCACCAACAAATTCAAGTCCTCAACTATGAAAACACCAACAAATTAAACAACAACCTCATATTTTAAAAATACAAACAAGTTCAACAAAAAAAACATTGATAACTCCAACAAATTCAACAACAAACTCAACATTGAAAAACACCAACAAATTCAACAACCTCAACATATTCAACACCAACAAATTCAACAACCTCAACAAATTCAACAACATCCTTAACTTTTAAAAATACAAACATGTTCAACAACAACCTCAACAATGATAAACGGCAAAAAATTCAACAGTAACCGCAACATTGAAAAATACCAACAAATTCAACAACAACCTCAGCATTGAAAATTACAATAAAGTTCAAAAAATAACAGTGATAACACGAACAAATTCAACAATAACCTCAACTTTGAAAAACACAAAAAAGTTAAAAAAAACCATTCATAACACCAACAAATTCAACAACAACCTCATTATTCAAATTCATCAACAAATTCAACGACTTCAACTTTGAAAAACACCAACAAATTAAACAACAAGCTCAACATTTAAAAGTACAAAAAAGTTCAACAAAGTAAACATTGATAACGCCAATAAATTCAACAAGAACCACAACATTTAAAAATACAAACAAGGTCAACAAAATTAACATTGATAACCCTATCCAATTCAACAAGAACCTCAACATTTAAAATGACCAAGAAATTCAGCAAGCTCAACACTGAAAAACACAAACAAATTCATCAACATCAACATTGAAAAACAATTTAAAAATTCAGCAACAACCTCAATCATTGATGACCCTATCCAATTCAACAACAACCTCAACATTTAAAATCACCAAGAAATTCAGCAAGCTCAACACTGAAAAACAGAAACAAATTCAACAACATCAACATTGAAAAACAATTTAAAAATTCAGCAACAACCTCAAACATTGATGACCCTATTCAATTCAACGACAACCTCAACATTTAAAATCACCAAGAAATTCAGCAACAACCTCAACATCGAAAAACACCAACAAATTCAACAACAACCTCAACATTGAAAAACACCAACAAATACAACAACAACCTCAACATTGAAAAACACCAACAAATTCAAAATCAACCTCAACTTTTAAAAGTACAAAAAAGTTCAACAAAATAAACATTGATAACACCAATATATTCAGCAACAACCTCAACTTTGAAAATCACCAACAAATTCAACAACCTCAACATTGAAAAACACAAAAAAGTTCAAAAAATACCATTCATAACACCAACAAATTTAACAACAACCTTAATATTGAAAATCACCAACAAATTCAACGACCTCAACATTAAAAAAACCAACAAATTCAACAACAACCTCAATATTGAAAAACACCAAAAAATTCAACAACAACCTCAACATTGAATAACACCAACAAATTCATCAACATCCTCAACATTGAAAAACACCAACAAATTCAACAACAACCTCAACATTGAAAAACACCAACAAATACAACAACAACCTCAACATTGAAAAACACCAACAAATTCAAAATCAACCTCAACTTTTAAAAGTACAAAAAAGTTCAACAAAATAAACATTGATAACACCAATATATTCAGCAACAACCTCAACTTTGAAAATCACCAACAAATTCAACAACCTCAACATTGAAAAACACAAAAAAGTTCAAAAAATACCATTCATAACACCAACAAATTTAACAACAACCTTAATATTGAAAATCACCAACAAATTCAACGACCTCAACATTAAAAAAACCAACAAATTCAACAACAACCTCAATATTGAAAAACACCAAAAAATTCAACAACAACCTCAACATTGAATAACACCAACAAATTCATCAACATCCTCAACATTGAAAAACACCAACAACTTCAACAACAACCTCAACAATGAAAAACACCAACAAATTCAAAATCAACCTCAAATTTAAAAAGTACAAAAAAGTTCAACAAAATAAATATTGAAAACACCAATATATTCAGCAACCACCTCAACTTTGAACATCACCAACAAATTCAACAATCTCAACATTGAAAAACCCCTGCAAATTCAACAACAACCTTAACTTTTAAAAATACAAACAAGTTCAACAAAAAACATTGATAACACCAACAAATTCAACAACAAACTCAACAATGAAAAACACCAACAAATTCAACAACAACCTCAACATTGAAGAACACCAACAAATTCAACAACAACCTCAACATTGAAAAACACCAACAAATTCAACAACAAACTCAACAATGAAAAACACCAACAGATTCAACAACATCCTCAATAATGAAAATCACCAACCAATTCAACGACCTCAACAAAGATAAACTTACACAAATTCAACAACAACCTCAACATTGAAAAACACCAACAAATTCATCAACAACCTCAGTATTGAAAATCACCAGCAAATTCAACAACCTTAACATTAAATAGCACCAACAAATTCAGCAACAAGCTCAATATTGAAAATCACCAACAAATTCAAAATCAACCTCAACTTTTAAAAATACAAAAAAAGTTCAACAAAATAAACATTGATAACACCAATACATTCAGCAACAACCTCAACATTGAAAAACACCAACAAATTCAACAACAACCTCAACATTGAAAAACAACAACAAATTCAACAACAACCACAACAATGAAAAACAGCAAAAAATTCAACAATAACCGCAACATTGAAAAATAACAAACAAATCAACAACAACCTCAACATTGAAAAATACAAAAAAATTCAAAAAACAACACTGATAACACCATCAAATTCAACATTAACCTCAATATTGAAAATCACCAACAAATTCAACAACAACCTCAACATTGAAAAATGACAACAAAATCATCAACAACCTCAGTATTGAAAATCACCAGCAAATTCATCAACCTCAACATTGAATATCACCAACAAATTCAGCAACAACCTCAACTTTGAAAAACACAAAGAAGTTTAAAAAAAACATTCATAACACCAACAAATTCAACAACAACCTCAATATTGATAATCACCAACATATTCAACGATCTCAACTGTGAAAAACACTAACAAATTAAACAACAACCACAACTTTTAATAATACATACAAGTTCTACAAAATAAACATTGATGACACTATCCAATTCAACAACAATCTCAATATTGAAAATCACCAACAAATTCATCAACAACCTCAACAGTGAAAAACACCAACACATTTAACATCAACCTCAACATTAAAAAATACCAACAAATTTAACAACAACCTCAACAATGAAAAGACCAAAATATTCAACAAAAACCTCACCATTGAAAAACACCAACAAATTCAACATCAACTGCAACATTGAAAAATACCAACAAATTCAACAACAACCTCAACATTGAAAAATACAAAAAAGTTCAAAAAATAACATTGATAACACCAACAAATTCAAAATCAACCTCAATATTGAAAATCACCAACAAATTCAACAACAACGTAAACATTGAAAAATGCCAAAAAATTCAAAAACTGTATATCACCAACAAATTCAGCAACAACCTCAACTTTAAAAAACACAAAAAAGTAAAAAAAAAACATTGGTAACACTAACAAATTCAACAACAACCTCAATATTGAAAATCACCGACAAATTCAACGACCTCAACTTTGAAAGACACAAACAAATCCAACAACAATGTCAAAAATGAAAAACACCAACAAATTCAAAATCAACCTCAATTTTTAAAAGTACAAAAAAGTTCAACAAAATAAACATTGATAACATCAATAAATTCAGAAAAAACCTCAACTTTGAAAAACACAAAAAAGTTAAAAAAAAACCATCGATAACGCCAACAAATTCAACAACAACCTCAATATTGAAAATCACCAACAAATTCAACAACAACCTCAACATTGAAAAACACCAACAAAGTCAACAACAACCTCAACATTGAAAAACACCAACAAATACAACAACAATCTCAATATTGAAAATCACCAACAAATTCAACAACCTCAACATTGAATATCACCAACAAATTCAGCAACAACCTCAACATTGAAAAACACAAAAAAGTTCAAAAAAAACCATTCATAACACCAACCAATTCACCAACAACCTCAATATTAAAAATCACCTACAAATTCAACGACCTCAACTTGAAAAAGACCAACAAATTAAACAACCTCAACTTTTAAAAATACAACCAAGTTCAAAAATAAAAACATTGATTACACCAACAAATTCAACAACAAGCTCGATATTGAAAATCACCAACAAATTCAACGACCTCAGCTTTGAAAAACACCAACAAATTCAACAACATCAACATTGAAAAACACCAATAAATTCAACAACAAACTCTACATTGTAAAGCACCAACAAATTCAACAACAATCTCAACATTGAAAAACGCCAACAATTTCAGCAACATCCACAATATTGAAAATCCCAACAAATTCAACAATATCTTCAACTTTTAAAAGTACAAAAAAGTTCAACAAAATAAATGTTGATAACACGAACAAATTCATCAACATCCTCAATATTGAAAATCACCAGCAAATTCAACAACGTCAACATTGAAAAACACCAACAAATTCAACAACAACCTCAACAAGGAAAAACACCAACAAATTCAAGCAACAACCTCAACATTTAAAAACACCAACAAATTAAACAGCAACCTCAACAATGAAAAAAAAAAATTCAACAACAACCTCAACATTGAAAATCACCAACAAATTCAACAACAACCTCAACGTTGAAAAATGCCAACAAATTCAACAACAACCTCAACAATGAAAAACACCAACAAGTTCAACGACCTCAACTTTGAAAAAAACCAGCAAATTAAACAACAACCTCAACTTTTAAAAAAACAAACAAGTTCAACTAAAATTCAACAACAACCTCAACTTTGAAAAACAAGAACAAATTTAACAACAACCTTAACAATGGAAACACCAAAAAATTCAACAAATACCCCACCATTGAAAAACACCGAGAAATTCAGCAACAACCTCAATTTTGAAAAACACAAAAAAGTTAAAAAAAAAACATTCATAACACCAACAAATTCAACAACAAACTCAATATTGAAAATCACCAACAAACTCAACGACCTAAACTTTGAAAAACGCCAAGAAATTAAACAACAACCTCAACTTTTAAATGTAAAAAAAAGTTCAACAAAATAAACATTGATGCCAATATCCAATTCAACAAGAACCTCAACATTTAAATTCACCAACAAATTCAGCAACCTCAACACTGAAAATCACATACAAATTCAAGAAAAACATCAACATTGAAAAACAATAAAAAATTCAGCAATAACCTCAACTTTTAAAAGTAAAAAAAAGTTCAACAAAATAAACATTAACATCACCAACAAATTCAACAACAACCTCAACGTTGAAAAACACCAAACAAATTTAACAACAACCTCAACAATGAAAGCACCAAAAAAATCAACAAAAACCTCACCATTGTAAAACACCAACAAATTCAACAACAACCTCAACATTGAAAAACACCAACAAATTCAACAACCTCAACACTGAATAATACCAACAAATTCAGCAAGAACCTCAACTTTGAAAAACACAAACAAGTTCGAAAAATGCCATTGATAACACCAACAAATTCAACAACACCCTCAATATTGAACATCACCAACAAATTCAACGACCTCAACCTAGAAAAACTCCAACAAAATCAACAACAACCCCAACTTTTAAAAATACAAACAAGTTCAACAAAAAAACTTTGATAACACCAACAAATTCAACAACAACCTCATCTTTCAAAAGTACAAAAAAGTTGAAAAAAGAACATTGATAACATCAACAAATTCAACAACAACCTCAACATTGAACGACAACAACAAATTTAACAACAACCTCAACAATGAAAACACGAACAAATTCAAAATCAACTTCAACTTTTAAAAGTACAAAAAAGTTCAACAAAATAAGCATTGATAACACCAATAATATCACCAACAAATTCAACAACGTCAATATTGAAAATCACCAACAAATTCAACAACAACCTCAAATTTTAAAATTACAAAAAAGTTGAAAAAAGTACATGATAACACCAACAAATTCAACAACAACCTCAACGTTGAAAAACACCAACAAATTTAAAATCAACCTCAATTTTTAAAAGTACAAAAAAGTTCAACAAAATAAACATTGATAACACCAATATATTCAGCAACAACCTCAACTTTGAAAATCACCAACAAATTCAACAACCTCAACATTGAAAAACACAAAAAAGTTCAAAAAATACCATTCATAACACCAACAAATTTAACAACAACCTTAATATTGAAAATCACCAACAAATTCAACGACCTCAACATTAAAAAAACCAACAAATTCAACAACAACCTCAATATTGAAAAACACCAACAAAGTCAACAACAACCTCAACATTGAATAACACCAACAAATTCATCAACATCCTCAACATTGAAAAACACCAACAACTTCAACAACAACCTCAACAATGAAAAACACCAACAAATTCAAAATCAACCTCAAATTTAAAAAGTACAAAAAAGTTCAACAAAATAAATATTGAAAACACCAATATATTCAGCAACCACCTCAACTTTGAACATCACCAACAAATTCAACAACCTCAACATTGAAAAATCCCTGCAAATTCAACAACATCCTTAACTTTTAAAAATACAAACAAGTTCAACAAAAAACATTGATAACACCAACAAATTCAACAACAAACTCAACAATGAAAAACACCAACAAATTCAACAACAAACTCTACATTGAAAAGCACCAACAAATTCAACAACAATCTCAACATTGAAAAACGCCAACAATTTCAGCAACATCCACAATATTGAAAATCCCAACAAATTCAACAATATCTTCAACTTTTAAAAGTACAAAAAAGTTCAACAAAATAAATGTTGATAACACGAACAAATTCATCAACATCCTCAATATTGAAAATCACCAGCAAATTCAACAACATCAACATTGAAAAACACCAACAAATTCAACAACAACCTCAACAAGGAAAAACACCAACAAATTCAAGCAACAACCTCAACATTTAAAAACACCAACAAATTAAACAGCAACCTCAACAATGAAAAAAAAAAATTCAACAACAACCTCAACATTGAAAATCACCAACAAATTCAACAACAACCTCAACGTTGAAAAATGCCAACAAATTCAACAACAACCTCAACAATGAAAAACACCAACAAGTTCAACGACCTCAACTTTGAAAAAAACCAGCAAATTAAACAACAACCTCAACTTTTAAAAAAACAAACAAGTTCAACTAAAATTCAACAACAACCTCAACTTTGAAAAACAAGAACAAATTTAACAACAACCTTAACAATGGAAACACCAAAAAATTCAACAAATACCCCACCATTGAAAAACACCGAGAAATTCAGCAACAACCTCAATTTTGAAAAACACAAAAAAGTTAAAAAAAAAACATTCATAACACCAACAAATTCAACAACAAACTCAACAATGAAAAACACCAACAAATTCAACAACAACCTCAACATTGAAGAACACCAACAAATTCAACAACAACCTCAACATTGAAAAACACCAACAAATTCAACAACAAACTCAACAATGAAAAACACCAACAGATTCAACAACATCCTCAATAATGAAAATCACCAACCAATTCAACGACCTCAACAAAGATAAACTTACACAAATTCAACAACAACCTCAACATTGAAAAACACCAACAAATTCATCAACAACCTCAGTATTGAAAATCACCAGCAAATTCAACAACCTTAACATTAAATAGCACCAACAAATTCAGCAACAAGCTCAATATTGAAAATCACCAACAAATTCAAAATCAACCTCAACTTTTAAAAATACAAAAAAAGTTCAACAAAATAAACATTGATAACACCAATACATTCAGCAACAACCTCAACATTGAAAAACACCAACAAATTCAACAACAACCTCAACATTGAAAAACAACAACAAATTCAACAACAACCACAACAATGAAAAACAGCAAAAAATTCAACAATAACCGCAACATTGAAAAATAACAAACAAATCAACAACAACCTCAACATTGAAAAATACAAAAAAATTCAAAAAACAACACTGATAACACCATCAAATTCAACATTAACCTCAATATTGAAAATCACCAACAAATTCAACAACAACCTCAACATTGAAAAATGACAACAAAATCATCAACAACCTCAGTATTGAAAATCACCAGCAAATTCATCAACCTCAACATTGAATATCACCAACAAATTCAGCAACAACCTCAACTTTGAAAAACACAAAGAAGTTTAAAAAAAACATTCATAACACCAACAAATTCAACAACAACCTCAATATTGATAATCACCAACATATTCAACGATCTCAACTGTGAAAAACACTAACAAATTAAACAACAACCACAACTTTTAATAATACATACAAGTTCTACAAAATAAACATTGATGACACTATCCAATTCAACAACAATCTCAATATTGAAAATCACCAACAAATTCATCAACAACCTCAACAGTGAAAAACACCAACACATTTAACATCAACCTCAACATTAAAAAATACCAACAAATTTAACAACAACCTCAACAATGAAAAGACCAAAATATTCAACAAAAACCTCACCATTGAAAAACACCAACAAATTCAACATCAACTGCAACATTGAAAAATACCAACAAATTCAACAACAACCTCAACATTGAAAAATACAAAAAAGTTCAAAAAATAACATTGATAACACCAACAAATTCAAAATCAACCTCAATATTGAAAATCACCAACAAATTCAACAACAACGTAAACATTGAAAAATGCCAAAAAATTCAAAAACTGTATATCACCAACAAATTCAGCAACAACCTCAACTTTAAAAAACACAAAAAAGTAAAAAAAAAACATTGGTAACACTAACAAATTCAACAACAACCTCAATATTGAAAATCACCGACAAATTCAACGACCTCAACTTTGAAAGACACAAACAAATCCAACAACAACGTCAAAAATGAAAAACACCAACAAATTCAAAATCAACCTCAATTTTTAAAAGTACAAAAAAGTTCAACAAAATAAACATTGATAACATCAATAAATTCAGAAAAAACCTCAACTTTGAAAAACACAAAAAAGTTAAAAAAAAACCATCGATAACGCCAACAAATTCAACAACAACCTCAATATTGAAAATCACCAACAAATTCAACAACAACCTCAACATTGAAAAACACCAACAAAGTCAACAACAACCTCAACATTGAAAAACACCAACAAATACAACAACAATCTCAATATTGAAAATCACCAACAAATTCAACAACCTCAACATTGAATATCACCAACAAATTCAGCAACAACCTCAACATTGAAAAATACAAAAAAGTTGAAAAAAACCATTCATAACACGAACCAATTCACCAACAACCTCAATATTAAAAATCACCTACAAATTCAACGACCTCAACTTGAAAAAGACCAACAAATTAAACAACCTCAACTTTTAAAAATACAACCAAGTTCAAAAATAAAAACATTGATTACACCAACAAATTCAACAACAAGCTCGATATTGAAAATCACCAACAAATTCAACGACCTCAGCTTTGAAAAACACCAACAAATTCAACAACATCAACATTGAAAAACACCAATAAATTCAACAACAAACTCTACATTGAAAAGCACCAACAAATTCAACAACAATCTCAACATTGAAAAACGCCAACAATTTCAGCAACATCCACAATATTGAAAATCCCAACAAATTCAACAATATCTTCAACTTTTAAAAGTACAAAAAAGTTCAACAAAATAAATGTTGATAACACGAACAAATTCTTCAACATCCTCAATATTGAAAATCACCAGCAAATTCAACAACATCAACATTGAAAAACACCAACAAATTCAACAACAACCTCAACAAGGAAAAACACCAACAAATTCAAGCAACAACCTCAACATTTAAAAACACCAACAAATTAAACAGCAACCTCAACAATGAAAAAAAAAATTCAACAACAACCTCAACATTGAAAATCACCAACAAATTCAACAACAACCTCAACGTTGAAAAATGCCAACAAATTCAACAACAACCTCAACAATGAAAAACACCAACAAGTTCAACGACCTCAACTTTGAAAAAAACCAGCAAATTAAACAACAACCTCAACTTTTAAAAAAACAAACAAGTTCAACTAAAATTCAACAACAACCTCAACTTTGAAAAACAAGAACAAATTTAACAACAACCTTAACAATGGAAACACCAAAAAATTCAACAAATACCCCACCATTGAAAAACACCGAGAAATTCAGCAACAACCTCAATTTTGAAAAACACAAAAAAGTTAAAAAAAAAACATTCATAACACCAACAAATTCAACAACAAACTCAATATTGAAAATCACCAACAAACTCAACGACCTAAACTTTGAAAAACGCCAAGAAATTAAACAACAACCTCAACTTTTAAATGTAAAAAAAAGTTCAACAAAATAAACATTGATGCCAATATCCAATTCAACAAGAACCTCAACATTTAAATTCACCAACAAATTCAGCAACCTCAACACTGAAAATCACATACAAATTCAAGAAAAACATCAACATTGAAAAACAATAAAAAATTCAGCAATAACCTCAACTTTTAAAAGTAAAAAAAAGTTCAACAAAATAAACATTAACATCACCAACAAATTCAACAACAACCTCAACGTTGAAAAACACCAAACAAATTTAACAACAACCTCAACAATGAAAGCACCAAAAAAATCAACAAAAACCTCACCATTGTAAAACACCAACAAATTCAACAACAACCTCAACATTGAAAAACACCAACAAATTCAACAACCTCAACAATGAATAATACCAACAAATTCAGCAAGAACCTCAACTTTGAAAAACACAAACAAGTTCGAAAAATGCCATTGATAACACCAACAAATTCAACAACACCCTCAATATTGAACATCACCAACAAATTCAACGACCTCAACCTAGAAAAACTCCAACAAAATCAACAACAACCCCAACTTTTAAAAATACAAACAAGTTCAACAAAAAAACTTTGATAACACCAACAAATTCAACAACAACCTCATCTTTTAAAAGTACAAAAAAGTTGAAAAAAGAACATTGATAACATCAACAAATTCAACAACAACCTCAACATTGAAAGACAACAACAAATTTAACAACAACCTCAACAATGAAAACACGAACAAATTCAAAATCAACTTCAACTTTTAAAAGTACAAAAAAGTTCAACAAAATAAGCATTGATAACACCAATAATATCACCAACAAATTCAACAACGTCAATATTGAAAATCATCAACAAATTCAACAACAACCTCAAATTTTAAAATTACAAAAACGTTGAAAAAAGTACATGATAACACCAACAAATTGCACAACAACCTCAACATTGAAAAACACCAACAAATTCAACAACAACCTCAAGATTGAAAAACGCCAACAAATTCAACAATAACCTGAACAGTGAGAAACGCCAAAACATTCAAAATCAACCTCGACTTTTAAAAGTACAAAAAAGTTCAACAAAATAAACAGTGATAACACCAATAAATTCAGCAACAACCTCAACTTTGAAAAATACAAAAAAGATTTAAAAAAAACATTGATAACACCAACAAATTCAACGTCCTCAACATTGAAAAACGCCAACAAATTCAACAACAACCTCAACACTGAATATGACAAACAAATTCAGCAACAACATCAACTTTGAAAAACACAAACAAGTTCTAAAAAAACCATTGATAACACCATCAAATTCAACAACAATCTCAATATTGAAAATCACCAACAGATTCAACGACCTCAACTTTGAAAAATACCAACAATTTCAACAACAACCACAACTTTTAAAAATACAAACAAGTTCAACAAAAAAACGTTGATAACACCAACAAATTCAACAACAACCTCATCTTTTAAAAGTACAAAAATTTGAAAAAAGGAACATTGATAACACCAACAAATTCAACAACCTCAACAATGATAAACACCGACAAATTCAGCAATAACCTCTACAATGAAAAACACCAACACATTCAAAATCAACTTCAACTTTTAAAAGTACAAAAAAGTTCATCAAATTAAACATTGATAACACCAATAATTTCATCAACAACCTCATCTTTGAACAATGTAAAAACGTTCCAAAAAAACCATTGATTTCACCAACAAATTCAACAACAACGTCAATATTGAAAATCACAAACAAATTCAACAACAACCTCAATATTGAAAATCACCAACAAATTCAACAACAACCTCATCATTGAAAAATACCAACAAATTCAACAACAACCTCAACTTTTAAAAGTACAAAAACGTTGAAAAAAGAACATTGATAACACCAACAAATTCAACAACAACCTCAACAATGAAAACACCAAAAAATTCAACAACAACCTCAACGTTGAAAAATGCCAACAAATTCAACAACAACCTCAACAATGAAAAACACCAACAAGTTTAACGATTTCAACTTTGAAAAACACCAACAAATTAAACAACAACCTCAACTTTTAAAAATACAAACAAGTTCAACAAAAATTCAACAACAACCTCAACTTTGAAAAACAACAACAAATTTAACAACAACCTCAACAATGGAAACACAAAAAATTCAACAAATACCCCACCATTGAAAAACACCAACAAATTCAGCAACAACCTTAATTTTGAAAAACACAAAAAAGTTAAAAATAACAGTGATAACACCAATAAATTCAGCAACAACCTCAACTTTGAACAGCACAAAAACGTTCCAATAAAACCATTGATATCACCAGCAAATTCAACAACAGCGTCAATATTGAAAACCACCAACAAATTCAACAACAACCTCAATATTGAAAATCACCAGCAAATTCAACAACAACCTCAACGTTGAAAAACAACAACAAATTTAACAACAACCTCAACAACGAAAACACCAAAAAATTCACCAAAAACCTCACCATTGAAAAACACCAACAAATTCAACAACAACCTCAACATTGAACAACACAAAAATGTTCCAAAAAAACCATTGATAACACCAACAAATACAACAACAACGACAATATTGAAAATCACCCACAAATTAAATAACAACCTCAATATTGAAAATCACCATCAAATTCAACAACATCCTCATCATTGAAAAACACCAACAAATTCAACAACAACCTCAACTTTTAAAAGTACAAAAAAGTTGAAAAAAGAACATTGATAACAGAAACAAATTCCAGAACAACCTCAACATTGACAAACATCAACAAATTTAACAACAACCTCAACAATGAAAACACCAACAAATTCAACAAAAACCTCAAAATTGAAAAACGCCAACAAATTCAACAATAACCTCAACAATGAAAAAAACCAAAACATTCAAAACCAACCTCACCATTTAAAAGTACAAAAAAGTTCAACAAAATAAACAGTGATAACACCAATAAATTCAGCAACAACCTCAACTTTGAAAAACACAAACAAGATAAAAAAAACCCATTGATAACACCAACAAATTCAACAACAACTTCAATATTGAAAATCACCAACAAATTCAACAACAACCTCAACATTGAAAATCACCAACATATTCAACGACCACAACTATAATAAACACCAACAAATTCAACAACAAACTGAACTTTTAAAAATACAATCAAATTCAACAAAATAACATTGATAACGCCAACAAATTCAACAACAACCTCATCTTTTAAAAGTACAAAAAAGTTGAAAAAAGAACATTGATAACACCAACAAATTCAACAAGAACCTCAACAATGAAAAGCACCAACAAATTCAACAACAACCTGAACAATGAAAAACAAAAAAAAATTCAAAATCAACTTCAACTTTTATAAGTACAAAAAAGTTCAGCAAAATAAACATTGATTACACCAATAATTTCAGCAACAACCTCAAATTTGAACAACACCAAAACGTTCCAATAAAACCATTGATATCACCAACAAATTCAACAACAACGTCAATATTGAAAATCACCAACAACTTCAACATCCTCAACATTGCAAAACGCCAACAAATTCAACAACAACATCAACACTGAATAGCACGAACAAATTCAGAAACAACCTCAACTTTGAAAAACACAAAAAAGATTAAAAAAAAACCATTGACAACACCTACAAATTCAACAACAACTTCAATATTGATGATCACCAACACATTCAAAGTCCTCAACATTGAAAAAACGCCAACAAATTCAACAACAACATCAACACTGAATAGCACCAACAAACTCTGAAACAACCTCAACTTTGAAAAACACAAACAAGTTCTAAAAAAACCATTGATAACACCAACAAATTAAATAACAACCCCAATATTGAAAATCACCAACAAATTCAACGGCCTCAACTTTGAAAAAAACCAACAAATTCAACAACAACCTCAACTTTTAAAAATACAAACAAGTTCAACAAAAAAACATTGAAAACACCAACAAATTCAACAACAACCTCTTCTTTTAAAAGTACAAAAAAGTTGAAAAAAGAACATTGATAACACAAACAAATTCAACAACAAAGTCAACAATGAAAAACACCAACAAATTCAAAATCAACTTCAACTTTTAAAAGTACATAAAAGTTCAACAAAATAAACATTGATAACACCAATAATTTCAGCAAAAACCTCAACTTTGAACAACACAAAAAAGTTCCAAAAAAAACATTGATAACACCAACAAATTCAACAACAATGTCAATATTGAAAATCACCAACAAATTCAACACCAACCTCAATATTGAAAATCACCAACAAATTCCACAACAACCTCACCATTGAAACACACCAACAAATTCAACAACAACCTCAACATTGAAAAATACCAACAAATTCAGCAAAAAAATCAAGATTGAAAAATACAAAAAACAAGATTGATAACACCAACAAATTCAACAACAATCTCAATATTGAAAATCACCAACAAATTCAACGACCTCAACTTTGAAAAACACCAAAAAATTCAACAACAACGTCAACAATGAAAAACACCAACAAATTCAAAATCAACTTCAATTTTTAAAAGTACAATAAAGTTCAACAAAATAAACATTGATAACACCAATAAATTCAACAATAACGCCAACTTTTAAAAATACAAACAAGTTCAACAAAATAAACTTTGACGACACTACCCAATTTAACAACAACCTCAACATTTAAAATCACTAACAAATTCAGCAACCTCAACATTGAAAATCACTAACAAAAAAAATATTGATAACAAAAGCAAATTCAAAAACAAACTCTATATTGAAAATCACCAACAAATTCAACAACAAACTCATCATTGAAAAACACCAACAAAATCATCAACAACCTCAACTTTTAAAAGTACAAAAACGTTGAAAAAAGAACATTGATAACACCAACAAATTCCACAACAACCTCATCATTGAAAAACAACAACAAATTTAACAACAACCTCAACAATGAAAACACCAAAAAATTCAATAACAACCTCAACATTGAAAAATGCCAACAAATTCAACAACAACCTCAACAATGAAAAACACCAACAAATTCAAAATCTACTTCAACTTTTAAAAGTACAAAAAAGTTCAACAAAATAAACAATGATAACACCAATAATCTCAGCAACAACCTCAACTTTGAACAACAAAAAAAAGTGCCAAAAAAACCATTGATATCACCAACAAATTCAACAACAACGTCAATATTGAAAATCACCAACAAATTGTACAAAATCAACATTGAAAAACACCAGCAAATTCAACAACAACCTCAATATTGAAAATCACCAGCAAATTCAACAACAACCTCATCATTGAAAAACAGCAACAAATTCAACAACAACCTCAACATTGAAAATCAACAACAAATTTAACAACAACCTCAACAATGAAAACACCAAAAAATTCAACAAAAGCATCGCCATTGAGAAACACCAACAAATTCAACAACAACCTCAACATTGGAAAACGCCAACAAATTTAACAATAAGCTCAACAATGAAAAACATCAAAACATTCAAAATGAACCTCAACTTTTAAAAGTACAAAAAAGTTCATCAAAATAAACAGTGATAACACCAATAAATTCAGCAACAACCTCAACTTTGAAAAACACAAAAAAGAAATAAAAAAACCATTGATAACACCAACAAATTCAACAACAACATCAACACTGAATAGCACCAACAAATTCAGCAAAAACCTCACCTTTCAAAAACACAAACAAGTTCTAAAAACACCATTGATAACACCAACAAATTCAACAACAACCTCAATATTGAAAATCACCAACAAATTCAACGGCCTCAACTTTGAAAAAGACCAACAAATTCAACAACAACCTCAACTTTTAAAAATACAAACAAGTTCAACAAAAAAAACATTGAAAACACCAACAAATTCAACAACAACCTCATCTTTTAAAAGTACAAAAAAGTTGAAAAAAGAACATTGATAGCACCAACAAATTCAACAAGAAAGTCAACAATGAAAAACACCAACAAATTCAACAACAACCTCAACAATGAAAAACACCAACAAATTCAAAATCAACTTCAACTTTTAAAAGTACATAAAAGTTCAACAAAATAAACATTGAAAACACCTATAAGTTCAGCAACAACCTCAACTTTGAACAACACAAAAAAGTTCCAACAAAACCATTGATATCACCAACAAATTCAAAAACAATGTCAATATTGAAAATCACCAACAAATTCAACAACAACCTCATTATTGAAAATGACCAACAAATTCCACAACAACCTCACCATTGAAACACACCAACAAATTCAACAACAACCTCAACATTGAAAAACACCAACAAATTCAACAACAACCTCAACATTGAAAAACGCCAACAAATTCAACAATAACCTCAACAGTGAGAAACACCAAAACATTCAAAATCAACCTCAACTTTTAAAAGTACAAAAAAGTTCAACAAAATAAACAGTGATAACACCAATAAATTCAGCAACAACCTCAACTTTGAAAAACACAAAAAAGATCAAAAGAAACCATTGATAACATCAACAAATTCAACAACAACTTCAATATTGATAATCACCAACAAATTCAACGTCCTCAACATTGAATAACGCCAACAAATTCAACAACAACCTCAACATTGAAAAACGCCAACAAATTCAACAATAACCTCAACAGTGCGAAACACCAAAACATTCAAAATCAACCTCAACTTTAAAAAGTACAAAAAAGATCAACAAAAAAAATAGTGATAACACCAATAAATTCAGCAACAACCTCAACTTTGAAAAACACAAAAAATATCAAAAGAAACCATTGATAACATCAACAAATTCAACAAGAAGTTCAATATTGATAATCACCAACAAATTCAACGTCCTCAACATTGAAAAACGCCAACAAATTCAACAACAACCTCAACATTGAAAAACGGCAACAAATTCAACAATAACCTAAACAATGAAAAACACCAAAACATTCAAAATCAACCTCAACGTTTAAAGTACAAAAAAGTTGAAAAAAGAACATTGATAACAACAACAAATTTAACAGCAACCTCAACAATGAAAACACCAAAAAATTCAACAAAAACCTCACCATTGAAAAACACCAACAAATTCAACAACAACCACAACATTGAAATTCGCCAACATATTCAACAACAACCTCAACATTGAAAAACGCCAACAAATTCAACCATAACCTCAACAATGAAAAACACCAAAACATTCAAAATCAACCTCAACTTTTAAATGTACAAAAAAGTTCAACAAAATAAACAGTGATAACACCAATAAATTCTGCAACAACCTCAACTTTGAAAAACACAAAAAATATCAAAAGAAACCATTGATAACACCAACAAATTCAACAACAACTTCAATATTGATAATCACCAACAAATTCAACAACAACCTCAACACTGAATATCACCAACAAATACAGCAACAACCTTAAATTTGAAAAACACCAAAAAGTTAAAATAAAACATTGATAACACCAACAAATTCAACAATAACCTAAATATTGAAAAACACCAACAAATTCAACAACAACCTCAACAATGAAAAACACCAAAAATTTAAAACAACAATCTCAACATTGAAAAATGCCAACAAATTCAACAACAACATCAACACTGAATATCACCAATAATTTCAGCAACAACCTTAAATTTGAAAAACACCAAAAAGTTTAAAAAAACATTGATAACGCCAACAAATTCAACAACAACCTAAATATTGAAAAACACCACAAATTCAACAACAACCTCAACTTTTAAAAATACAAACAAGTTCAACAAATGTTCAACAACAAGCACAATTTTGAAAATCACCAACAATTTCAACAACATCAATATTGAAAAACACCAATAAATTCAAAAACAACCTCAACATTGATAAACACCAACAAATTCAACAACCTCAACTTTCAAAAATAGAAAAAAGTTCAAAAAATAACTTGATCACGACAACAAATTCAACAACGACCTCATCTTTGAAAAAAACCAACAAATTAAACAAGAACCTCAACATTTAAAAGTACAAAAAAGTTCAACAAAATAAACATTGATAACACCAATAAATTCAACAATAACCACAACTTTTAATAATACAAACAAGTTCAACAAAAAAAACTTTGATGACACTATCCAATTTAACAACAACCTCAACATTTAAAATCACTAACAAATTTAGCAACCTCAACACTGAAAATCACCAACAAAAAAACGTTGATAACAAAAGCAAATTCAAAAACAAACTCAATATTGAAAATCACCAACAAATTCAACAACAACCTCATTGTTGAAAAACACCAACAAATTCAACAACAACCTCAACTTTTAAAAGGACAAAAAAGTACAGAATAGAATTTTGTTAACATGAACAAATTCAATAACAACCTCAACAATGAAATACACCAAAACATTTAAAATCAACTTGAACTTTTAACAGTACAAACAAGTTCAACAAAATAAACAGTGATAACACCAATAATTTCAGCAACAACATCAACTTTGAAAAACACAAAAAAGTACAAAAAAAAACCATTGATAACAACAACAAATTCAACAACAACCTCAATATTGAAAATCACCAACAAATTCACCAACCTCAACACTGAATGTCACCAACAAATTCAGCAACAAATTCAATTTTGAAAAACACAAAAAAGTTAAAAAAAAAACATTCATAACACCAATAAATTCAACAACAAACTCAATATTTAAAATCACCAACAAATTCAACAACATCCTCATCATTGAAAAACACCAACAAATTCAACAACAACCTCAACTTATAAAAGTACAAAAAAGTTGAAAAAAGAACATTGATAACACCAACAAATTCCACAACAACCTCATCATTGAAAAACAACAACAAATTCAACAACAACCTCAATATTGAAAATCACCAACAAATTCACCAACCTCAACACTGAATGTCACCAACAAATTCAGCAACAAATTCAATTTTGAAAAACACAAAAAAGTTAAAAAAAAACATTCATAACACCAATAAATTCAACAACAACCTCAATATTTAAAATCACCAGCAAATTCAACAACAACCTCAACATTGAAAATCAACAACAAATTTAACAACAACCTCAACAATGAAAACACCAAAAAATTCAACAAAAACATCACCATTGAGATACACCAACAAATTCAACAACAACCTCAACATTGGAAAACGCCAACAAATTTAACAATAAGCTCAACAATGAAAAACATCAAAACATTCAAAATGAACCTCAACTTTTAAAAGTACAAAAAAGTTCATCAAAATAAACAGTGATAACACCAATAAATTCAGCAACAACCTCAACCTTGAAAAACACAAAAAAGATATAAAAAAACCATTGATAACACCAACAAATTCAACAACAACATCAACACTGAATAGCACCAACAAATTCAGCAAAAACCTCACCTTTCAAAAACACAAACAAGTTCTATAAACACCATTGATAACACCAACAAATTCAACAACAACCTCAATATTGAAAATCACCAACAAATTCAACGGCCTCAACTTTGTAAAAGACCAACAAATTCAACAACAACCTCAACTTTTATAAATACAAACAAGTTCAACAAAAAAAACATTGAAAACACCAAAAAATTCAACAACAACCTCATCTTTTAAAAGTACAAAAAAGTTGAAAAAAGAACATTGATAACACCAACAAATTCAACAAGAAAGTCAACAATGAAAAACACCAACAAATTTAACAACAACCTCAACAATGAAAACACCAAAAAATTCAATAACAACCTCAACATTGAAAAATGCCAACAAATTCAAAACAACCTCAACAATGAAAAACACCAACAAATTCAAAATCTACTTCAACTTTTAAAAGTACAAAAAAGTTCAACAAAATAAACATTGATAACACCAATAATCTCAGCAACAACCTCAACTTTGAACAACACAAAAAAGTGCCAAAAAAACCATTGATTTCACCAGCAAATTCAACAACAACGTCAATATTGAAAATCACCAACAAATTCTACAAAATCAACATTGAAAAACACCAGCAAATTCAACAACAACCTCAATATTTAAAATCACCAGCAAATTCAACAACAACCTCATCATTGAAAAACAGCAACAAATTCAACAACAACCTCAACATTGAAAATCAACAACAAATTTAACAACAACCTCAACAATGAAAACAACAAAAAATTCAACAAAAGCATCACCATTGAGAAACACCAACAAATTCAACAACAACCTCAACATTGGAAAACGCCAACAAATTTAACAATAAGCTCAACAATGAAAAACATCAAAACATTCAAAATGAACCTCAACTTTTAAAAGTACAAAAAAGTTCATCAAAATAAACAGTGATAACACCAATAAATTCAGCAACAACCTCAACCTTGAAAAACACAAAAAAGATATAAAAAAACCATTGATAACACCAACAAATTCAACAACAACATCAACACTGAATAGCACCAACAAATTCAGCAAAAACCTCACCTTTCAAAAACACAAACAAGTTCTAAAAACACCATTGATAACACCAACAAATTCAACAACAACCTCAATATTGAAAATCACCAACAAATTCAACGGCCTCAACTTTGAAAAAGACCAACAAATTCAACAACAACCTCAACTTTTAAAAATACAAACAAGTTCAACAAAAAAAACATTGAAAACACCAACAAATTCAACAAAAAACTCATCTTTTAAAAGTACAAAAAAGTTGAAAAAAGAACATTGATAACACCAACAAATTCAACAAGAAAGTCAACAATGAAAAATACCAACAAGTTCAACAACAACCTCAACAATGAAAAACACCAACAAATTCAAAATCAACTTCAACTTTTAAAAGTACATAAAAGTTCAACAAAATAAACATTGATAACGCCTATAAGTTCAGCAACAACCTCAACTTTGAACAACACAAAAAAGTTCCAACAAAACCATTGATATAACCAACAAATTCAAAAACAATGTCAATATTGAAAATCACCAACAAATTCAACAACAACCTCAAGATTGAAAAACGCCAACAAATTCAACAATAATCTGAACAGTGAGAAACGCCAAAACATTCAAAATCAACCTCGACTTTTAAAAGTACAAAAAAGTTCAACAAAATAAACAGTGATAACACCAATAAATTCAGCAACAACCTCAACTTTGAAAAACACAAAAAATATCAAAAGAAACCATTGCTAACATCAACAAATTCAACAACAACTTCAATATTGATAATCACCAACAAATTCAACGTCCACAACATAGGAAAAATCCAACAAATTCAACAACAACCTCAACATTGAAAAACGCCAACAAATTCAACAATAACCTCAACAATGAAAACACCAAAAAATTCAACAAAAACCTCACCACTGAAAAACACCAACAAATTCAACAACAACCTCAACATTTTAAAAGTACAAAAAAGTTGAAAAAAGAACATTGATAACACCAACAAATTCAACAAGAAAGTCAACAATGAAAAACACCAACAAATTTAACAACAACCTCAACAATGAAAACACCAAAAAATTCAATAACAACCTCAACATTGAAAAATGCCAACAAATTCAAAACAACCTCAACAATGAAAAACACCAACAAATTCAAAATCTACTTCAACTTTTAAAAGTACAAAAAAGTTCAACAAAATAAACATTGATAACACCAATAATCTCAGCAACAACCTCAACTTTGAACAACACAAAAAAGTGCCAAAAAAACCATTGATTTCACCAGCAAATTCAACAACAACGTCAATATTGAAAATCACCAACAAATTGTACAAAATAAACATTGAAAAACACCAGCAAATTCAACAACAACCTCAATATTTAAAATCACCAGCAAATTCAACAACAACCTCATCATTGAAAAACAGCAACAAATTCAACAACAACCTCAACATTGAAAATCAACAACAAATTTAACAACAACCTCAACAATGAAAACAACAAAAAATTCAACAAAAGCATCACCATTGAGAAACACCAACAAATTCAACAACAACCTCAACATTGGAAAACGCCAACAAATTTAACAATAAGCTCAACAATGAAAAACATCAAAACATTCAAAATGAACCTCAACTTTTAAAAGTACAAAAAAGTTCATCAAAATAAACAGTGATAACACCAATAAATTCAGCAACAACCTCAACCTTGAAAAACACAAAAAAGATATAAAAAAACCATTGATAACACCAACAAATTCAACAACAACATCAACACTGAATAGCACCAACAAATTCAGCAAAAACCTCACCTTTCAAAAACACAAACAAGTTCTAAAAACACCATTGATAACACCAACAAATTCAACAACAACCTCAATATTGAAAATCACCAACAAATTCAACGGCCTCAACTTTGAAAAAGACCAACAAATTCAACAACAACCTCAACTTTTAAAAATACAAACAAGTTCAACAAAAAAAACATTGAAAACACCAACAAATTCAACAAAAAACTCATCTTTTAAAAGTACAAAAAAGTTGAAAAAAGAACATTGATAACACCAACAAATTCAACAAGAAAGTCAACAATGAAAAATACCAACAAGTTCAACAACAACCTCAACAATGAAAAACACCAACAAATTCAAAATCAACTTCAACTTTTAAAAGTACATAAAAGTTCAACAAAATAAACATTGATAACGCCTATAAGTTCAGCAACAACCTCAACTTTGAACAACACAAAAAAGTTCCAACAAAACCATTGATATAACCAACAAATTCAAAAACAATGTCAATATTGAAAATCACCAACAAATTCAACAACAACCTCAAGATTGAAAAACGCCAACAAATTCAACAATAATCTGAACAGTGAGAAACGCCAAAACATTCAAAATCAACCTCGACTTTTAAAAGTACAAAAAAGTTCAACAAAATAAACAGTGATAACACCAATAAATTCAGCAACAACCTCAACTTTGAAAAACACAAAAAATATCAAAAGAAACCATTGCTAACATCAACAAATTCAACAACAACTTCAATATTGATAATCACCAACAAATTCAACGTCCACAACATAGGAAAAATCCAACAAATTCAACAACAACCTCAACATTGAAAAACGCCAACAAATTCAACAATAACCTCAACAATGAAAACACCAAAAAATTCAACAAAAACCTCACCACTGAAAAACACCAACAAATTCAACAACAACCTCAACATTGAAATTCGCCAACATATTCAACAACAACATCAACATTGAAAAACGTCAACAAATTCAACCATAACCTCAACAATGAAAAACACCAAAACATTCAAAATCAACCTCAACTTTTAAAAGTACAAAAAAGTTCAACAAAATAAACAGTGATAACACCAATAAATTCAGCAACAATCTCAACTTTGAAAAACACAAAAAAGATCAAAAGAAACAATTGATAACACCAACAAATTCAACAACAACTTCAATATTGATAATCACCAACAAATTCAACGTCCTCAACAATGAAAAATGCCAACAAATTCAACAACAACCTCACCAATGCAAAACACCAACAAATTCAAAATCTACTTCAACTTTTAAAAGTACAAAAAAGTTCAACAAAATAAACATTGATAACACCAATAATCTCAGCAACATCCTCAACTTTGAACAACACAAAAAAGTGCAAAAAAAACCATTGATATCACCAACAAATTCAACAACAACGTCAATATTGAAAATCACCAACAAATTCTACAAAATCAACATTGAAAAACAACAGCAAATTCAACAACAACCTCAATATTGAAAATCACCAGCAAATTCAACAACAACCTCATCATTGAAAAACAGCAACAAATTCAACAACAACCTCAACATTGAAAATCAACAACAAATTTAACAACAACCTCAACAATGAAAACACCAAAAAATTCAACAAAAGCATCACCATTGAGAAACACCAACAAATTCAACAACAATCTCAACATTGGAAAACGCCAACAAATTTAACAATAAGCTCAACAATGAAAAACATCAAAACATTCAAAATGAACCTCAACTTTTAAAAGTACAAAAAAGTTCATCAAAATAAACAATGATAACACCAATAAATTCAGCAACAACCTCAACCTTGAAAAACACAAAAAAGATATAAAAAAACCATTGATAACACCAACAAATTCAAAAACAACATCAACACTGAATAGCACCAACAAATTCAGCAAAAACCTCACCTTTCAAAAACACAAACAAGTTCTAAAAATACCATTGATAACACCAACAAATTCAACAACAACCTCAATATTGAAAATCACCAACAAATTCAACGGCCTCAACTTTGAAAAAGACCAACACATTCAACAACAACCTCAACTTTTAAAAATACAAACAAGTTCAACAAAAAAAACATTGAAAACACCAACAAATTCAACAAAAACCTCATCTTTTAAAAGTACAAAAAAGTTGAAAAAAGAACATTGATAACACCAACAAATTCAACAAGAAAGTCAACAATGAAAAACACCAACAAGTTCAACAACAACCTCAACAATGAAAAACACCAACAAATTCAAAATCAACTTCAACTTTTAAAAGTACATAAAAGTTCAACAAAATAAACATTGATAACACCTATAAGTTCAGCAACAACCTCAACTTTGAACAACACAAAAAAGTTCCAACAAAACCATTGATATCACCAACAAATTCAAAAACAATGTCAATATTGAAAATCACCAACAAATTCAACAACAACCTCAATATTGAAAATGACCAACAAATTCCACAACAACCTCACCATTGAAACACACCAACAAATTCAACAACAACCTCAACATTGAAAAACACCAACAAATTCAACAACAACCTCAAGATTGAAAAACGCCAACAAATTCAACAATAACCTCAACAGTGAGAAACACCAAAACATTCAAAATCAACCTCAACTTTTAAAAGTACAAAAAAGTTCAACAAAATAAACAGTGATAACACCAATAAATTCAGCAACAACCTCAACTTTGAAAAACACAAAAAAGATCAAAAGAAACCATTGCTAACATCAACAAATTCAACAACAACTTCAATATTGATAATCACCAACAAATTCAACGTCCTCAACATTGAAAAACGCCAACAAATTCAACAACAACCTCAACATTGAAAAACGCCAACAAATTCAACAATAACCTCAACAGTGAGAAACACCAAAACATTCAAAATCAACCTCAACTTTTAAAAGTACAAAAAAGATCAACAAAATAAACAGTGGTAACACCAATAAATTCAGCAACAATCTCAACTTTGAAAAACACAAAAAATATCAAAAGAAACCATTGATAACATCAACAAATTCAACAACAACTTCAATATTGATAATCACCAACAAATTCAACGTCCTCAACATTGAAAAACGCCAACAAATTCAACAACAACCTCAACATTGAAAAACGGCAACAAATTCAACAATAACCTCAACAATGAAAAACACCAAAACATTCAAAATCAACCTCAACGTTTAAAGTACAAAAAAGTTGAAAAAAGAACATTGATAACAACAACAAATTTAACAGCAACCTCAACAATGAAAACACCAAAAAATTCAACAAAAACCTCACCATTGAAAAACACCAACAAATTCAACAACAACCACAACATTGAAATTCGCCAACATATTCAACAACAACCTCAACATTGAAAAACGCCAACAAATTCAACCATAACCTCAACAATGAAAAACACTAAAACATTCAAAATCAACCTCAACTTTTAAAAGTACAAAAATGTTCAACAAAATAAACAGTGATAACACCAATAAATTCAGCAACAACCTCAACTTTGAAAAACACAAAAAAGATCAAAAGAAACCATTGATAACACCAACAAATTCAACAACAACTTCAATATTGATAATCACCAACAAATTCAACAACAACCTCAACACTGAATATCACCAACAAATACAGCAACAACCTTAAATTTGAAAAACACCAAAAAGTTAAAATAAAACATTGATAACACCAACAAATTCAACAATAACCTAAATATTGAAAAACACCAACAAATTCAACAACAACCTCAACAATGAAAAACACCAAAAATTTAAAACAACAATCTCAACATTGAAAAATGCCAACAAATTCAACAACAACATCAACACTGAATATCACCAATAATTTCAGCAACAACCTTAAATTTGAAAAACACCAAAAAGTTTAAAAAAACATTGATAACGCCAACAAATTCAACAACAACCTAAATATTGAAAAACACCACAAATTCAACAACAACCTCAACTTTTAAAAATACAAACAAGTTCAACAAATATTCAACAACAAGCACAATTTTGAAAATCAACAACAATTTCAACAACATCAATATTGAAAAACACCAATAAATTCAAAAACAACCTCAACATTGAAAAACACCAACAAATTCAACAACCTCAACTTTCAAAAATAGAAAAAAGTTCAAAAAATAACTTGATCACAACAACAAATTCAACAACGACCTCATCTTTGAAAAACACCAACAAATTAAACAAGAACCTCAACATTTAAAAGTACAAAAAAGTTCAACAAAATAAACATTGATAACACCAATAAATTCAACAATAACCACAACTTTTAATAATACAAACAAGTTCAACAAAAAAAAACTTTGATGACACTATCCAATTTAACAACAACCTCAACATTTAAAATCACTAACAAATTTAGCAACCTCAACACTGAAAATCACCAACAAAAAAACGTTGATAACAAAAGCAAATTCAAAAACAAACTCAATATTGAAAATCACCAACAAATTCAACAACAACCTCATTGTTGAAAAACACCAACAAATTCAACAACAACCTCAACTTTTAAAAGGACAAAAAAGTACAGAATAGAATTTTGTTAACATGAACAAATTCAATAACAACCTCAACAATGAAATACACCAAAACATTTAAAATCAACTTGAACTTTTAACAGTACAAACAAGTTCAACAAAATAAACAGTGATAACACCAATAATTTCAGCAACAACATCAACTTTGAAAAACACAAAAAAGTACAAAAAAAAACCATTGATAACAACAACAAATTCAACAACAACCTCAATATTGAAAAACACCAACAAATTCAACAACAACCTCAACATTGAAAAACGCCAACAAATTCAACAATAACCTCAACAGTGAGAAACACCAAAACATTCAAAATCAACCTCAACTTTTAAAAGTACAAAAAAGATCAACAAAATAAACAGTGGTAACACCAATAAATTCAGCAACAACCTCAACTTTGAAAAACACAAAAAATATCAAAAGAAACCATTGATAACATCAACAAATTCAACAACAACTTCAATATTGATAATCACCAACAAATTCAACGTCCTCAACATTGAAAAACGCCAACAAATTCAACAATAACCTCAACAATGAAAAACACCAAAACATTCAAAATCAACCTCAACGTTTAAAGTACAAAAAAGTTGAAAACAGAACATTGATAACAACAACAAATTTAACAACAACCTCAACAATGAAAACACCAAAAAATTCAACAAAAACCTCACCATTGAAAAACACCAACAAATTCAACAACAACCACAACATTGAAATTCGCCAACATATTCAACAACAACCTCAACATTGAAAAACGCCAACAAATTCAACCATAACCTCAACAATGAAAAACACCAAAACATTCAAAATCAACCTCAACTTTTAAAAGTACAAAAAAGTTCAACAAAATAAACAGTGATAACACCAATAAATTCAGCAACAACCTCAACTTTGAAAAACACAAAAAAGATCAAAAGAAACCATTGATAACACCAACAAATTCAACAACAACTTCAATATTGATAATCACCAACAAATTCAACAACAACCTCAACACTGAATATCACCAACAAATACAGCAACAACCTTAAATTTGAAAAACACCAAAAAGTTAAAATAAAACATTGATAACACCAACAAATTCAACAATAACCTAAATATTGAAAAAACACCAACAAATTCAACAACAACCTCAACAATGAAAAACACCAAAAATTTAAAACAACAATCTCAACATTGAAAAATGCCAACAAATTCAACAACAACATCAACACTGAATATCACCAATAATTTCAGCAACAACCTTAAATTTGAAAAACACCAAAAAGTTTAAAAAATCATTGATAACGCCAACAAATTCAACAACAACCTAAATATTGAAAAACACCACAAATTCAACAACAACCTCAACTTTTAAAAATACAAACAAGTTCAACAAATGTTCAACAACAAGCACAATTTTGAAAATCACCAACAATTTCAACAACATCAATATTGAAAAACACCAATAAATTCAAAAACAACCTCAACATTGAAAAACACCAACAAATTCAACAACCTCAACTTTCAAAAATAGAAAAAAGTTCAAAAAATAACTTGATCACAACAACAAATTCAACAACGACCTCATCCTTGAAAAACACCAACAAATTAAACAAGAACCTCAACATTTAAAAGTACAAAAAAGTTCAACAAAATAAACATTGATAACACCAATAAATTCAACAATAACCACAACTTTTAATAATACAAACAAGTTCAACAAAAAAAAACTTTGATGACACTATCCAATTTAACAACAACCTCAACATTTAAAATCACTAACAAATTTAGCAACCTCAACACTGAAAATCACCAACAAAAAAACGTTGATAACAAAAGCAAATTCAAAAACAAACTCAATATTGAAAATCACCAACAAATTCAACAACAACCTCATTGTTGAAAAACACCAACAAATTCAACAACAACCTCAACTTTTAAAAGGACAAAAAAGTACAGAATAGAATTTTGTTAACATGAACAAATTCAATAACAACCTCAACAATGAAATACACCAAAACATTTAAAATCAACTTGAACTTTTAACAGTACAAACAAGTTCAACAAAATAAACAGTGATAACACCAATAATTTCAGCAACAACATCAACTTTGAAAAACACAAAAAAGTACATAAAAAAACCATTGATAACAACAACAAATTCAACAACAACCTCAATATTGAAAATCACCAACAAATTCACCAACCTCAACACTGAATGTCACCAACAAATTCAGCAACAAATTCAATTTTGAAAAACAGAAAAAAGTTAAAAAAAAAACATTCATAACACCAATAAATTCAACAACAAACTCAATATTTAAAATCACCAACAAATTCAACAACATCCTCATCATTGAAAAACGCCAACAAATTCAACAACAACCTCAACTTATAAAAGTACAAAAAAGTTGAAAAAAGAACATTGATAACACCAACAAATTCCACAACAACCTCATCATTGAAAAACAACAACAAATTTAACAACAACCTCAACAATGAAAACACCAAAAAATTCAATAACAACCTCAACATTGAAAAATGCCAACAAATTCAACAACAACCTCAACAATGAAAAACACCAACAAATTCAAAATCTACTTCAACTTTTAAAAGTACAAAAAAGTTCAACAAAATAAACATTGAAAACACCAATAATCTCAGCAACAACCTCAACTTTGAACAACACAAAAAAGTGCCAGAAAAACCATTGATATCACCAACAAATTCAACAACAACGTCAATATTGAAAATCACCAACAAATTCTACAAAATCAACATTGAAAAACACCAGCAAATTCAACAACAACCTCAATATTGAAAATCACCAGCAAATTCAACAAAAACCTCATCATTGAAAAACAGCAACAAATTCAACAACAACCTCAACATTGAAAATCAACAACAAATTTAACAACAACCTCAACAATGAAAACACCAAAAAATTCAACAAAAGCATCACCATTGAGAAACACCAACAAATTCAACAACAACCTCAACATTGGAAAACGCCAACAAATTTAACAATAAGCTCAACAATGAAAAACATCAAAACATGCAAAATGAACCTCAACTTTTAAAAGTACAAAAAAGTTCATCAAAATAAACAGTGATAACACCAATAAATTCAGCAACAACCTCAACCTTGAAAAACACAAAAAAGATATAAAAAAACCATTGATAACACCAAAAAATTCAACAACAACATCAACACTGAATA
Source organism: Cetorhinus maximus (assembly GCF_964194155.1). NCBI lineage: Eukaryota > Metazoa > Chordata > Chondrichthyes > Lamniformes > Cetorhinidae > Cetorhinus > Cetorhinus maximus. The sequence continues at coordinate 370,883 of NW_027596262.1, read as the reverse complement.
GCACCAACAAATTCAGCAAAAACCTCAGCTTTCAAAAACACAAACAAGTTCTATAAACACCATTGATAACACCAACAAATTCAACAACAACCTCAATATTGAAAATCACCAACAAATTCAACGGCCTCAACTTTGAAAAAGACCAACACATTCAACAACAACCTCAACTTTTAAAAATACAAACAAGTTCAACAAAAAAAACATTGAAAACACCAACAAATTCAACAACAACCTCATCTTTTAAAAGTACAAAAAAGTTGAAAAAAGAACATTGATAGCACCAACAAATTCAACAAGAATGTCAACAGTGAAAAACACCAACAAATTCAACAACAACCTCAACAACGAGAAACACCAAAACATTCAAAATCAACTTCAACTTTTAAAAGTACATAAAAGTTCAACAAAATAAACATTGATAACACCTATAAGTTCAGCAACAACCTCAACTTTGAACAACACAAAAAAGTTCCAACAAAACCATTGATATCACCAACAAATTCAAAAACAATGTCAATATTGAAAATCACCAACAAATTCAACAACAACCTCAATATTGAAAATGACCAACAAATTCCACAACAACCTCACCATTGATAACACCAACAAATTCAACAACAACCTCAAGATTGAAAAACGCCAACAAATTCAACAATAAACTCAACAGTGAGAAACACCAAAACATTCAAAATCAACCTCAACTTTTAAAAGTACAAAAAAGTTCAACAAAATAAACAGAGATAACACCAATAAATTCAGCAACAACCTCAACTTTGAAAAACACAAAAAAGATCAAAAGAAACCATTGATAACATCAACAAATTCAACAACAACTTCAATATTGATAATCAAAAACAAATTCAACGTCCTCAACATTGAAAAACGCCAACAAATTCAACAACAACCTCAACATTGAAAAACGCCAACATATTCAACAATAACCTCAACAGTGCGAAACACCAAAACATTCAAAATCAACCTCAACTTTTAAAAGTACAAAAAAGATCAACAAAATAAACAGTGATAACACCAATAAATTCAGCAACAACCTCAACTTTGAAAAACACAAAAAATATCAAAAGAAACAATTGATAACATCAACAAATTCAACAACAACTTCAATATTGATAATCACCAACAAATTCAACGTCCTCAACATTGAAAAACGCCAACAAATTCAACAACAACCTCAACATTGAAAAACGCCAACAAATTCAACAATAACCTCAACAGTGAGAAACACCAAAACATTCAAAATCAACCTCAACTTTTAAAGGTACAAAAAAGATCAACAAAATAAACAGTGATAACACCAATAAATTCAGCAACAACCTCAACTTTGAAAAACACAAAAAATATCAAAAGAAACCATTGATAACATCAACAAATTCAACAACAACTTCAATATTGATAATCACCAACAAATTCAACAACAACCTCAACACTGAATATCACCAACAAATACAGCAACAACCTTAAATTTGAAAAACACCAAAAAGTTAAAATAAAACATTGATAACACCAACAAATTCAACAATAACCTAAATATTGAAAAACACCAACAAATTCAACAACAACCTCAACAATGAAAAACACCAAAAATTTAAAACAACAAACTCAACATTGAAAAATGCCAACAAATTCAACAACAACATCAACACTGAATATCACCAATAATTTCAGCAACAACCTTAAATTTGAAAAACACCAAAAAGTTTAAAAAAACATTGATAACGCCAACAAATTCAACAACAACCTAAATATTGAAAAACACCACAAATTCAACAACAACCTCAACTTTTAAAAATACAAACAAGTTCAACAAATATTCAAGAACAAGCACAATTTTGAAAATCACCAACAATTTCAACAACATCAATATTGAAAAACACCAATAAATTCAAAAACAACCTCAACATTGAAAAACACCAACAAATTCAACAACCTCAACTTTCAAAAATAGAAAAAAGTTCAAAAAATAACTTGATCACAACAACAAATTCAACAACGACCTCATCTTTGAAAAACACCAACAAATTAAACAAGAACCTCAACATTTAAAAGTACAAAAAAGTTCAACAAAATAAACATTGATAACACCAATAAATTCAACAATAACCACAACTTTTAATAATACAAACAAGTTCAACAAAAAAAAACTTTGATGACACTATCCAATTTAACAACAACCTCAACATTTAAAATCACTAACAAATTTAGCAACCTCAACACTGAAAATCACCAACAAAAAAACGTTGATAACAAAAGCAAATTCAAAAACAAACTCAATATTGAAAATCACCAACAAATTCAACAACAACCTCATTGTTGAAAAACACCAACAAATTCAACAACAACCTCAACTTTTAAAAGGACAAAAAAGTACAGAATAGAATTTTGTTAACATGAACAAATTCAATAACAACCTCAACAATGAAATACACCAAAACATTTAAAATCAACTTGAACTTTTAACAGTACAAACAAGTTCAACAAAATAAACAGTGATAACACCAATAATTTCAGCAACAACATCAACTTTGAAAAACACAAAAAAGTACAAAAAAAAACCATTGATAACAACAACAAATTCAACAACAACCTCAATATTGAAAATCACCAACAAATTCACCAACCTCAACACTGAATGTCACCAACAAATTCAGCAACAAATTCAATTTTGAAAAACACAAAAAAGTTAAAAAAAAAACATTCATAACACCAATAAATTCAACAACAAACTCAATATTTAAAATCACCAACAAATTCAACAACATCCTCATCATTGAAAAACACCAACAAATTCAACAACAACCTCAACTTATAAAAGTACAAAAAAGTTGAAAAAAGAACATTGATAACACCAACAAATTCCACAACAACCTCATCATTGAAAAACAACAACAAATTCAACAACAACGTCAATATTGAAAATCACCAACAAATTCACTAACCTCAACACTGAATGTCACCAACAAATTCAGCAACAAATTCAATTTTGAAAAACACAAAAAAGTTAAAAAAAAAACATTCATTACACCAATAAATTCAACAACAAACTCAATATTTAAAATCACCAGCAAATTCAACAACAACCTCATCATTGAAAAACAGCAACAAATTCAACAACAACCTCAACATTGAAAATCAACAGCAAATTTAACAACAACCTCAACAATGAAAACACCAAAAAATTCAACAAAAGCATCACCATTGAGAAACACCAACAAATTCAACAACAACTTCAACATTGGAAAACGCCAACAAATTTAACAATAAGCTCAACAATGAAAACCATCAAAACATTCAAAATGAACCTCAACTTTTAAAAGTACAAAAAAGTTCATCAAAATAAACAGTGATAACACCAATAAATTCAGCAACAACCTCAACCTTGAAAAACACAAAAAAGATATAAAAAAACCATTGATAACACCAACAAATTCAACAACAACATCAACACTGAATAGCACCAACAAATTCAGCAAAAACCTCACCTTTCAAAAACACAAACAAGTTCTATAAACACCATTGATAACACCAACAAATTCAACAACAACCTCAATATTGAAAATCACCAACAAATTCAACGGCCTCAACTTTGAAAAAGACCAACACATTCAACAACAACCTCAACTTTTAAAAATACAAACAAGTTCAACAAAAAAAACATTGAAAACACCAACAAATTCAACAAAAACCTCATCTTTTAAAAGTACAAAAAAGTTGAAAAAAGAACATTGATAACACCAACAAATTCAACAAGAAAGTCAACAATGAAAAACACCAACAAATTCAACAACAACCTCAACAATGAAAAACACCAACAAATTCAAAATCAACTTCAACTTTTAAAAGTACATAAAAGTTCAACAAAATAAACATTGATAACACCTTTAAGTTCAGCAACAAGCTCAACTTTGAACAACACAAAAAAGTTACAACAAAACCATTGATATCACCAACAAATTCAAAAACAATGTCAATATTGAAAATCACCAACAAATTCAACAACAACCTCAATATTGAAAATGACCAACAAATTCCACAACAACCTCAACATTGAAAAACGCCAACAAATTCAACAACAACCTCAACATTGAAAAACGCCAACAAATTCAACAATAACCTCAACAGTGAGAAACACCAAAACATTCAAAATCAACCTCAACTTTTAAAAGTACAAAAAAGTTCAACAAAATAAACAGTGATAACACCAATAAATTCAGCAACAAACTCAACTTTGAAAAACACAAAAAAGATCAAAAGAAACCATTGATAACACCAACAAATTCAACAACAACTTCAATATTGATAATCACCAACAAATTCAACAACAACCTCAACACTGAATATCACCAACAAATACAGCAACAACCTCAAATTTGAAAAACACCAAAAAGTTAAAATAAAACATTGATAACACCAACAAATTCAACAATAACCTAAATATTGAAAAACACCAACAAATTCAACAACAACCTCAACAATGAAAAACACCAAAAATTTAAAACAACAATCTCAACATTGAAAAATGCCAACAAATTCAACAACAACATCAACACTGAATATCACCAATAATTTCAGCAACAACCTTAAATTTGAAAAACACCAAAAAGTTTAAAAAATCATTGATAACGCCAACAAATTCAACAACAACCTAAATATTGAAAAACACCACAAATTCAACAACAACCTCAACTTTTAAAAATACAAACAAGTTCAACAAATATTCAAGAACAAGCACAATTTTGAAAATCACCAACAATTTCAACAACATCAATATTGAAAAACACCAATAAATTCAAAAACAACCTCAACATTGAAAAACACCAACAAATTCAACAACCTCAACTTTCAAAAATAGAAAAAAGTTCAAAAAATAACTTGATCACAACAACAAATTCAACAACGACCTCATCTTTGAAAAACACCAACAAATTAAACAAGAACCTCAACATTTAAAAGTACAAAAAAGTTCAACAAAATAAACATTGATAACACCAATAAATTCAACAATAACCACAACTTTTAATAATACAAACAAGTTCAACAAAAAAAAACTTTGATGACACTATCCAATTTAACAACAACCTCAACATTTAAAATCACTAACAAATTTAGCAACCTCAACACTGAAAATCACCAACAAAAAAACGTTGATAACAAAAGCAAATTCAAAAACAAACTCAATATTGAAAATCACCAACAAATTCAACAACAACCTCATTGTTGAAAAACACCAACAAATTCAACAACAACCTCAACTTTTAAAAGGACAAAAAAGTACAGAATAGAATTTTGTTAACATGAACAAATTCAATAACAACCTCAACAATGAAATACACCAAAACATTTAAAATCAACTTGAACTTTTAACAGTACAAACAAGTTCAACAAAATAAACAGTGATAACACCAATAATTTCAGCAACAACATCAACTTTGAAAAACACAAAAAAGTACAAAAAAAAACCATTGATAACAACAACAAATTCAACAACAACCTCAATATTGAAAATCACCAACAAATTCACCAACCTCAACACTGAATGTCACCAACAAATTCAGCAACAAATTCAATTTTGAAAAACACAAAAAAGTTAAAAAAAAAACATTCATAACACCAATAAATTCAACAACAAACTCAATATTTAAAATCACCAACAAATTCAACAACATCCTCATCATTGAAAAACACCAACAAATTCAACAACAACCTCAACTTATAAAAGTACAAAAAAGTTGAAAAAAGAACATTGATAACACCAACAAATTCCACAACAACCTCATCATTGAAAAACAACAACAAATTCAACAACAACCTCCATATTGAAAATCACCAACAAATTCACCAACCTCAACACTGAATGTCACCAACAAATTCAGCAACAAATTCAATTTTGAAAAACACAAAAAAGTTAAAAAAAAAACATTCATAACACCAATAAATTCAACAACAACCTCAATATTGAAAATCACCAGCAAATTCAACAACAACCTCAACATTGAAAATCAACAACAAATTTAACAACAACCTCAACAATGAAAACACCAAAAAATTCAACAAAAACATCACCATTGAGATACACCAACAAATTCAACAACAACCTCAACATTGAAAAACGCCAACAAATTCAACAATAACCTCAACAGTGAGAAACACCAAAACATTCAAAATCAACCTCAACTTTTAAAAGTACAAAAAAGATCAACAAAATAAACAGTGATAACACCAATAAATTCAGCAACAACCTCAACTTTGAAAAACACAAAAAATATCAAAAAAACCATTGATAACATCAACAAATTCAACAACAACTTCAATATTGATAATCACCAACAAATTCAACAACAACCTCAACACTGAATATCACCAACAAATACAGCAACAACCTTAAATTTGAAAAACACCAAAAAGTTAAAATAAAACATTGATAACACCAACAAATTCAACAATAACCTAAATATTGAAAAACACCAACAAATTCAACAACAACCTCAACAATGAAAAACACCAAAAATTTAAAACAACAATCTCAACATTGAAAAATGCCAACAAATTCAACAACAACATCAACACTGAATATCACCAATAATTTCAGCAAACAACCTTAAATTTGAAAAACACCAAAAAGTTTAAAAAAACATTGATAACGCCAACAAATTCAACAATAAGCTCAACAATGAAAAACATCAAAACATTCAAAATGAACCTCAACTTTTAAAAGTACAAAAAAGTTCATCAAAATAAACAGTGATAACACCAATAAATTCAGCAACAACCTCAACCTTGAAAAACACAAAAAAGATATAAAAAAACCATTGATAACACCAACAAATTCAACAACAACATCAACACTGAATAGCACCAACAAATTCAGAAAAAACCTCATCTTTCAAAAACACAAACAAGTTCTATAAACACCATTGATAACACCAACAAATTCAACAACAACCTCAATATTGAAAATCACCAACAAATTCAACGGCCTCAACTTTGAAAAAGACCAACACATTCAACAACAACCTCAACTTTTATAAATACAAACAAGTTCAACAAAAAAAAACATTGAAAACACCAACAAATTCAACAACAACCTCATCTTTTAAAAGTACAAAAAAGTTGAAAAAAGAACATTGATAACACCTACAAATTCAACAAGAAAGTCAACAATGAAAAACACCAACAAATTCAACAACAACCTCAACAATGAAAAACACCAACAAATTCAAAATCAACTTCAACTTTTAAAAGTACATAAAAGTTCAACAAAATAAACATTGATAACACCTATAACTTCAGCAACAACTCCAACTTTGAATAACACAAAAAAGTTACAACAAAACCATTGATATCACCAACAAATTCAAAAACAATGTCAATATTGAAAATCACCAACAAATTCAACAACAACCTCAATATTGAAAATGACCAACAAATTCCACAACAACCTCACCATTGAAACACACCAACAAATTCAACAACAACCTCAACATTGAAAAACGCCAACAAATTCAACAACAACCTCAACATTGAAAAACGCCAACAAATTCAACAATAACCTCAACAGTGAGAAACACCAAAACATTCAAAATCAACCTCAACTTTTAAAAGTACAAAAAAGATCAACAAAATAAACATTGGTAACACCAATAAATTCAGCAAAAAACTCAACTTTGAAAAACACAAAAATATCAAAAGAAACCATTGATAACATCAACAAATTCAACAACAACTTCAATATTGATAATCACCAACAAATTCAACGTCCTCAACATTGAAAAACGCCAACAAATTCAAGAACAACCTCAACATTGAAAAACGGCAACAAATTCAACAATAACCTCAACAATGAAAAACACCAAAACATTCAAAATCAACCTCAACGTTTAAATTACAAAAAAGTTGAAGAAAGAACATTGACAACAACAACAAATTTAACGACAACCTCAACAATGAAAACACCAAAAAATTCAACAAAAACCTCACCATTGAAAAACACCAACAAATTCAACAACAACCTCAACATTGAAATTCGCCAACATATTCTACAACAACCTCAACATTGAAAAACGCCAACAAATTCAACAATAACCTCAACAATGAAAAACACCAAAACATTCAAAATCAACCTCAACTTTTAAAAGTACAAAAAAGTTCAACAAAATAAACAGTGATAACACCAATAAATTCAGCAACAACCTCAACTTTGAAAAACACAAAAAAGATCAAAAGAAACCATTGATAACACCAACAAATTCAACAACAACTTCAATATTGATAATCACCAACAAATTCAACAACAACCTCAACACTGAATATCACCAACAAATACAGCAACAACCTTAAATTTGAAAAACACCAAAAAGTTAAAATAAAACATTGATAACACCAACAAATTCAACAATAACCTAAATATTGAAAAACACCAACAAATTCAACAACAACCTCAACAATGAAAAATACCAAAAATTTAAAACAACAATCTCAACATTGAAAAATGCCAACAAATTCAACAACAACATCAACACTGAATATCACCAATAATTTCAGCAACAACCTTAAATTTGAAAAACACCAAAAAGTTTAAAAAATCATTGATAACGCCAACAAATTCAACAACAACCTAAATATTGAAAAACACCACAAATTCAACAACAACCTCAACTTTTAAAAATAGAAACAAGTTCAACAAATATTCAACAACAAGCACAATTTTGAAAATCAACAACAATTTCAACAACATCAATATTGAAAAACACCAATAAATTCAAAAACAACCTCAACATTGAAAAACACCAACAAATTCAACAACCTCAACTTTCAAAAATAGAAAAAAGTTCAAAAAATAACTTGATCACAACAACAAATTCAACAACGACCTCATCCTTGAAAAACACCAACAAATTAAACAAGAACCTCAACATTTAAAAGTACAAAAAAGTTCAACAAAATAAACATTGATAACACCAATAAATTCAACAATAACCACAACTTTTAATAATACAAACAAGTTCAACAAAAAAAAACTTTGATGACACTATCCAATTTAACAACAACCTCAACATTTAAAATCACTAACAAATTTAGCAACCTCAACACTGAAAATCACCAACAAAAAAACGTTGATAACAAAAGCAAATTCAAAAACAAACTCAATATTGAAAATCACCAACAAATTCAACAACAACCTCATTGTTGAAAAACACCAACAAATTCAACAACAACCTCAACTTTTAAAAGGACAAAAAAGTACAGAATAGAATTTTGTTAACATGAACAAATTCAATAACAACCTCAACAATGAAATACACCAAAACATTTAAAATCAACTTGAACTTTTAACAGTACAAACAAGTTCAACAAAATAAACAGTGATAACACCAATAATTTCAGCAACAACATCAACTTTGAAAAACACAAAAAAGTACAAAAAAAAACCATTGATAACAACAACAAATTCAACAACAACCTCAATATTGAAAATCACCAACAAATTCACCAACCTCAACACTGAATGTCACCAACAAATTCAGCAACAAATTCAATTTTGAAAAACACAAAAAAGTTAAAAAAAAAACATTCATAACACCAATAAATTCAACAACAAACTCAATATTTAAAATCACCAACAAATTCAACAACATCCTCATCATTGAAAAACACCAACAAATTCAACAACAACCTCAACTTATAAAAGTACAAAAAAGTTGAAAAAAGAACATTGATAACACCAACAAATTCCACAACAACCTCATCATTGAAAAACAACAACAAATTCAACAACAACCTCAATATTGAAAATCACCAACAAATTCACCAACCTCAACACTGAATGTCACCAACAAATTCAATTTTGAAAAACACAAAAAAGTTAAAAAAAAAACATTCATAACACCAATAAATTCAACAACAACCTCAATATTGAAAATCACCAGCAAAATCAACAACAACCTCAACATTGAAAATCAACAACAAATTTAACAACAACCTCAACAATGAAAACACCAAAAAATTCAACAAAAGCATCACCATTGAGATACACCAACAAATTCAACAACAACCTCAACAATGGAAAACGCCAACAAATTTAACAATAAGCTCAACAATGAAAAACATCAAAACATTCAAAATGAACCTCAACTTTTAAAAGTACAAAAACGTTCATCAAAATAAACATTGATAAAACCAATAAATTCAGCAACAACCTCAACCTTGAAAAACACAAAAAAGATATAAAAAAAACCATTGATAACACCAACAAATTCAACAACAACATCAACACTGAATAGCACCAACAAATTCAGCAAAACCCTCACCTTTCAAAAACACAAACAAGTTCTAAAAACTCCATTGATAACACCAACAAATTCAACAACAACCTCAATATTGAAAATCACCAACAAATTCAACGGCCTCAACTTTGTAAAAGACCAACAAATTCAACAACAACCTCAACTTTTATAAATACAAACAAGTTCAACAAAAAAAACATTGGAAACACCAACAAATTCAACAACAACCTCATCTTTTAAAAGTACAAAAAAGTTGAAAAAAGAACATTGATAACACCAACAAATTCAACAAGAAAGTCAACAATGAAAAACACCAACAAATTCAACAACAACCTCAACAATGAAAAACAACAACAAATTCAAAATCAACTTCAACTTTTAAAAGTACATAAAAGTTCAACAAAATAAACATTGATAACACCTATAAGTTCAGCAACAACCTCAACTTTGAACAACACAAAAAAGTTACAACAAAACCATTGATATCACCAACAAATTCAAAAACAATGTCAATATTGAAAATCACCAACAAATTCAACAACAAACTCAATATTGAAAATGACCAACAAATTCCACAACAACCTCACCATTGAAACACACCAACAAATTCAACAACAACCTCAACATTGAAAAACGCCAACAAATTCAACAACAACCTCAACATTGAAAAACGCCAACAAATTCAACAATAACCTCAACAGTGAGAAACACCAAAACATTCAAAATCAACCTCAACTTTTAAAAGTACAAAAAAGATCAACAAAATAAACAGTGATAACACCAATAAATTCAGCAACAACCTCAACTTTGAAAAACACAAAAAATATCAAAAAAACCTTTGATAACATCAACAAATTCAGCAACAACTTCAATATTGATAATCACCAACAAATTCAACGTCCTCAACATTGAAAAACGCCAACAAATTCAACAACAACCTCAACATTGAAAAACGGCAACAAATTCAACAATAACCTCAAAAATGAAAAACACCAAAACATTCAAAATCAACCTCAACGTTTAAAGTACAAAAAAGTTGAAAAAATAACATTGATAACAACAAATTTAACAACAACCTCAACAATGAAAACACCAAAAAATTCAACAAAAACCTCACCATTGAAAAACACCAACAAATTCAACAACAACCACAACATTGAAATTCGCCAACATATTCAACAACAACCTCAACATTCAAAAACGCCAACAAATTCAACAATAACCTCAACAGTGAGAAACACCAAAACATTCAAAATCAACCTCAACTTTTAAAAGTACAAAAAAGATCAACAAAATAAACAGTGATAACACCAATAAATTCAGCAACAAACTCAACTTTGAAAAACACAAAAAATATCAAAAGAAACCATTGATAACCTCATTGTTGAAAAACACCAACAAATTCAACAACAACCTCAACTTTTAAAAGGACAAAAAAGTACAGAATAGAATTTTGTTAACATGAACAAATTCAATAACAACCTCAACAATGAAATACACCAAAACATTTAAAATCAACTTGAACTTTTAACAGTACAAACAAGTTCAACAAAATAAACAGTGAAAACACCAATAATTTCAGCAACAACATCAACTTTGAAAAACACAAAAAAGTACAAAAAAAAACCATTGATAACAACAACAAATTCAACAACAACCTCAATATTGAAAATCACCAACAAATTCACCAACCTCAACACTGAATGTCACCAACAAATTCAGCAACAAATTCAATTTTGAAAAAAAACAAAAAAGTTAAAAAAAAAACATTCATAACACCAATAAATTCAACAACAACCTCAATATTGAAAATCACCAACAAATTCAACAACAACCTCATCATTGAAAAACACCAACAAATTCAACAACAACCTAAACATTGAAAATCAACAACAAATTTAACAACAACCTCAACAATGAAAACACCAAAAAATTCAACAAAAGCATCACCATTGAGATACACCAACAAATTCAACAACAACCTCAACAATGGAAAACGCCAACAAATTTAACAATAAGCTCAACAATGAAAAACATCAAAACATTCAAAATGAACCTCAACTTTTAAAAGTACAAAAAAGTTCATCAAAATAAACATTGATAACACCAATAAATTCAGCAACAACCTCAACCTTGAAAAACACAAAAAAGATATAAAAAAACCATTGATAACACCAACAAATTCAACAACAACATCAACACTGAATAGCACCAACAAATTCAGCAAAAACCTCACCTTTCAAAAACACAAACAAGTTCTAAAAACACCATTGATAACACCAACAAATTCAACAACAACCTCAATATTGAAAATCACCAACAAATTCAACGGCCTCAACTTTGTAAAAGACCAACAAATTCAACAACAACCTCAACTTTTATAAATACAAACAAGGTCAACAAAAAAAACATTGAAAACACCAACAAATTCAACAACAACTTCATCTTTTAAAAGTACAAAAAAGTTGAAAAAAGAACATTGATAACACCAACAAATTCAACAAGAAAGTCAACAATGAAAAACACCAACAAATTCAACAACAAACTCAACAATGAAAAACAACAACAAATTCAAAATCAACTTCAACTTTTAAAAGTACATAAAAGTTCAACAAAATAAACATTGATAACACCTATAAGTTCAGCAACAACCTCAACTTTGAACAACACAAAAAAGTTACAACAAAACAATTGATATCACCAACAAATTCAAAAACAATGTCAATATTGAAAATCACCAACAAATTCAACAACAACCTCAATATTGAAAATGACCAACAAATTCCACAACAACCTCACCATTGAAACACACCAACAAATTCAACAACAACCTCAACATTGAAAAACGCCAACAAATTCAACAACAACCTCAACATTGAAAAACGCCAACAAATTCAACAACAACCTCAACATTGAAAAACGGCAACAAATTCAACAATAACCTCAACAATGAAAAACACCAAAACATTCAAAATCAACCTCAACGTTTAAAGTACAAAAAAGTTGAAAAAAGAACATTGATAACAACAACAAATTTAACAACAACCTCAACAATGAAAACACCAAAAAATTCAACAAAAACCTCACCATTGCAAAACGCCAACAAATTCAGCCATAACCTCAACAATGAAAAACACCAAAACATTCAAAATCAACCTCAACTTTTAAAAGTACAAAAAAGTTCAACAAAATAAACAGTGATAACACCAATAAATTCAGCAACAACCTCAACTTTGAAAAGCACAAAAAATATCAAAAAAACCATTGATAACATCAACAAATTCAACAACAACTTCAATATTGATAATCACCAACAAATTCAACGTCCTCAACATTGAAAAACGCCAACAAATTCAACAACAACCTCAACATTGAAAAACGCCAACAAATTCAACAATAACCTCAACAGTGAGAAACACCAAAACATTCAAAATCAACCTCAACTTTTTAAAGTACAAAAAAGATCAACAAAATAAACAGTGATAACACCAATAAATTCAGCAACAACCTCAACTTTGAAAAACACAAAAAATATCAAAAGAAACCATTGATAACATCAACAAATTCAACAACAACTTCAATATTGATAATCACCAACAAATTCAACAACAACCTCAACACTGAATATCACCAACAAATACAGCAACAACCTTAAATTTGAAAAACACCAAAAAGTTAAAATAAAACATTGATAACACCAACAAATTCAACAATAACCTAAATATTGAAAAACACCAACAAATTCAACAACAACCTCAACAATGAAAAACACCAAAAATTTAAAACAGCAATCTCAACATTGAAAAATGCCAACAAATTCAACAACAACATCAACACTGAATATCACCAATAATTTCAGCAACAACCTTAAATTTGAAAAACACCAAAAAGTTTAAAAAAACATTGATAACGCCAACAAATTCAACAACAACCTAAATATTGAAAAACACCACAAATTCAACAACAACCTCAACTTTTAAAAATACAAACAAGTTCAACAAATATTCAACAACAAGCACAATTTTGAAAATCAACAACAATTTCAACAACATCAATATTGAAAAACACCAATAAATTCAAAAACAACCTCAACATTGAAAAACACCAACAAATTCAACAACCTCAACTTTCAAAAATAGAAAAAAGTTCAAAAAATAACTTGAACACAACAACAAATTCAACAACGACCTCATCTTTGAAAAACACCAACAAATTAAACAAGAACCTCAACATTTAAAAGTACAAAAAAGTTCAACAAAATAAACATTGATAACACCAATAAATTCAACAATAACCACAACTTTTAATAATACAAACAAGTTCAACAAAAACAACTTTTATGACACTATCCAATTTTACAACAACCTCAACATTTAAAATCACTAACAAATTTAGCAACCTCAACACTGAAAATCACCAACAAAAAAACGTTGATAACAAAAGCAAATTCAAAAACAAACTCAATATTGAAAATCACCAACAAATTCAACAACAACCTCATTGTTGAAAAACACCAACAAATTCAACAACAACCTCAACTTTTAAAAGGACATAAAAGTACAGAATAGAATTTTGTTAACATGAACAAATTCAATAACAACCTCAACAATGAAATACACTAAAACATTTAAAATCAACTTGAACTTTTAACAGTACAAACAAGTTCAACAAAATAAACAGTGATAACACCAATAATTTCAGCAACAACATCAACTTTGAAAAACACAAAAAAGTACAAAAAAAAACCATTGATAACAACAACAAATTCAACAACAACCTCAATATTGAAAATCACCAACAAATTCAACAACCTCAACACTAAATGTCACCAACAAATTCAGCAACAAATTCAATTTTGAAAAAAACAAAAAAGTTAAAAAAAAAACATTCATAACACCAATAAATTCAACAACAACCTCAATATTGAAAATCACCAGCAAATTCAACAACAACCTCATCATTGAAAAACACCAACAAATTCAACAACAACCTCAACATTGAAAATCAACAACAAATTTAACAACAACCTCAACAATGAAAACACCAAAAAATTCAACAAAAACATCACCATTGAGATACACCAACAAATTCAACAACAACCTCAACAATGGAAAACGCCAACAAATTTAACAATAAGCTCAACAATGAAAAACATCAAAACATTCAAAATGAACCTCAACTTTTAAAAGTACAAAAAAGTTCATCAAAATAAACATTGATAACACCAATAAATTCAGCAACAACCTCAACCTTGAAAAACACAAAAAAGATATAAAAAAACCATTGATAACACCAACAAATTCAACAACAACATCAACACTGAATAGCACCAACAAATTCAGCAAAAACCTCACCTTTCAAAAACACAAACAAGTTCTAAAAACACCATTGATAACACCAACAAATTCAACAACAACCTCAATATTGAAAATCACCAACAAATTCAACGGCCTCAACTTTGTAAAAGACCAACAAATTCAACAACAACCTCAACTTTTATAAATACAAACAAGTTCAACAAAAAAAACATTGAAAACACCAACAAATTCAACAACAACCTCATCTTTTAAAAGTACAAAAAAGTTGAAAAAAGAACATTGATAACACCAACAAATTCAACAAGAAAGTCAACAATGAAAAACACCAAAAATTTAAAACAACAATCTCAACATTGAAAAATGCCAACAAATTCAACAACAACATCAACACTGAATATCACCAATATTTTCAGCAACAACCTTAAATTTGAAAAACACCAAAAAGTTTAAAAAAACATTGATAACGCCAACAAATTCAACAACAACCTAAATATTGAAAAACACCACAAATTCAACAACAACCTCAACTTTTAAAAATACAAACAAGTTCAACAAATATTCAACAACAAGCACAATTTTGAAAATCACCAACAATTTCAACAACATCAATATTGAAAAACACCAATAAATTCAAAAACAACCTCAACATTGAAAAACACCAACAAATTCAACAACCTCAACTTTCAAAAATAGAAAAAAGTTCAAAAAATAACTTGATCACAACAACAAATTCAACAACGACCTCATCTTTGAAAAACACCAACAAATTAAACAAGAACCTCAACATTTAAAAGTACAAAAAAGTTCAACAAAATAAACATTGATAACACCAATAAATTCAACAATAACCACAACTTTTAATAATACAAACAAGTTCAACAAAAAAAACTTTGATGACACTATCCAATTTAACAACAACCTCAACATTTAAAATCACTAACAAATTTAGCAACCTCAACACTGAAAATCACCAACAAAAAAACGTTGATAACAAAAGCAAATTCAAAAACAAACTCAATATTGAAAATCACCAACAAATTCAACAACAACCTCATTGTTGAAAAACACCAACAAATTCAACAACAACCTCAACATTAAAAAGTACAAAAAGTTCAACAGAATGAACAGTGATAACACGAATAAATTCAACAACAACCACAACTTTTAAAAAAACAAACAAGGTCAACAAAATAAACATTGATGACACTGTCCAATTCAACAACAAACTCAACATTTAAAATCACCTAAAAATTCAACAACAACCTCAATAATGAAAAACACCAACAAATTCAAAATCAACCTCAACTTTTAAAAATACAAAAAAGTTCAACAAAATAAATAAATGATAACACCAATAATTTCAGGAACGTCAACTTTGAACAACACAAAAAAGTTCAAAAAAAACCATTGATAACACCATCAAATTCAACAACAACGTCAATATCGAAAATCACCAACAAATTCAACAACAACATCAACTTCTAAAAGTACAAAAAAGTTGAAAAAAGAACATTGATAACACCAACAAATTCAACAACAGACTCAACCTTGAAAAATAACATCAAATTTAACAACAACCTCAACAATGAAAACACCAACACATTCAACAAAAACCTCACCATTGAAAAACACCAACAAATGCAACAACAAGCTTAACATTGAAAAACGCCAACAAATTCAACAACAACCTCAACATTGAAAAACGCCAACAAATTCAACAACAACCTCAACAATGAAAAACACCAAAACATTCAAAATCAACCTCAACGTTTAAAAGTACAAAAAAATTCAACAAAATAAAAAATGATAACACAAATACATTCAGCAACAACCCCAACTTTGAAAAACACAAAAAATTTCAAAATAAACCATTGATAACACCATCAAATTCAACAACAACGTCAATATTGAAAATCACCAACAAGTTCAAAAACAACCTCAACTTTTAAAAGTACAAAGTTTGAAAAAAAAACATTGATAACACCATCAAATTCAACAACAACCTCAACATTGAAAAAAACATCAAATTTAACAACAATCTCAACAATGTAAACACCAACAAATTCAACAAAAACCTTACCATTGAAAACACCAACAAATTCAACAACAACCTCAACAATGAACGGCGCCAAAAAATTCAACAACAATCTTCAGATTGAAAACCGCCAACAAAATCAACAACAACCTCAACAATGAAAAACAAACAACAAATTCAAAATCAACCTCAACGTTTAATTGTACAACAAAGTTCAACAAAACAAAACTTCTTGACATCAATGAATTGAGCAAAAACCTGAACTTTGAAAAACACAAAAAAGTTCAAAAAAAACCACTGATAACCCCATCAAATTCAACAGCAACAGCAATATTGAAAATCACCAACCAATTCAACGACCTCAACATTCAAAAACAACAACAGATAAAACAACATCCTCAACATTTAAAAATACAAACAAGTACAACAAAAAAATTGATACCACCAACAAATTCAACAACAACCTCAATAATGAAAAACACCAACAAATTCAACAAAAACCTCAACAATGAAAAACACCAAAAAATTGAACATCAATCGCAACATTGAAAAATATCAACAAATTCAACAACAACCACAACATTGAAAAATACAAAACAGTTCAAAAAATAACATTGATAACAGCAACAAATTCAACAACGACCTCGACATTGAAAAACATCAACAAATTCAACAACAAACTCAACATTGAAAAACACTATACAAATTCAACAACAACCTCTATATTGAAAATCCAAACAATTTCAACAACAACCTCAACTTTTAAAAGTACAAAAAAGTTCAACAAAATAAACGTTGATATCACCAACAAATTCATCAACAACCTCAACATTGAAAATACACAAAACAGTTCAAAAGAAAACATTGATAACACCAATAAATTCAACAACATCATCATTGAAAAAAACCGACAAATTCAAAGACCTCAACTTTGAAAAAGACCAAAAAATTAAACAACAGCCTCAACATTGAAAAACACCAAAAAATTCAACAACAATCGCAACATTGAAAAATACCAACAAATTCAACAACAACCTCAACATTGAAAAATACAAAACAGTTCAAAAAATAACATTGATAACACCAACAATTTCAACAACAACCCCAATATTGAAAATCACCAACAAATTCAACGACAAACTCAATATTGAAAATCACCAACAAATTCAACAACAACCTCAACATTGAAAATCACCAACAAATTCATCAACAAACTCAACATTGAAAAAGACCAACAAATTGAACTACTACGTCAACATTGAAAAGCACCAACAAATTCAACATCAACTTCAACATTGAAAAATACACAACAGTTCAAAAAATAACATTGATAACACCAACAAATTCAACAACAACCCCAATACTGATAATCGCCAACTAATTCAACAACAACCTCAACATTGAAAAACACCAGCCATTTCAACTACATCCTCAACGTTGAAAAATACCAACAAATTCAACAACAACTTCAACTTTGAAAAATACAAAAAAGTTCAAAAAATAACATTGATAACACCAAGAAATTCAACAACAACCTCAACATTGAAAAACGCCAACAATTTCAACAACAACCTCAACTTTTAAAAGTACAAAAAAGTTCAACAAAATAAACATTGATAAAACCAACAAATTCATCAAAAACCTCAATATTGAAAATCACCAGCAAATTCAACAACCTCAACATTGAAGAACACAAAACAGTTCAACAGAAAACATTGATAACTCCAACAAATTCAACAACATCAACATTGAAAAAAAACAAATTCAACAACAACCTCAATATTGAAAATCACCAACAATTTCAACGACGTCAACTTTGAAAAACACCAACAAATTAAACAACAACCTCAACATTTAAAAGTACAGAAAAGTTCAACAAAATGAACAGTGATAACACCAAAAAATTCAACAACAACCACAAATTTTAAAAATACAAACAATTTCAACAAAATAAACATTGATGACACTGTCCAAATCAACAACAACCTCAACATTTAAAAACACCAACAAATTCAACAACAACCTCAACAATGAAAAACACCAACAAATTCAACAACATCAAGATTGAAAAACACCCACCAATTCAACAACAACCTCAATATTGAAAATCACCAACAAATTCAACGACATCAACTTTGAAAAACACCAAAAAATTAAAAAACAACCTCAACAATGAAAAACATCAACAAATTCAACAACAACCTCAAAATTGAAAAATACAAAACAATTCAAAAAATAACATTGATAACACCAACAAATTCAACATCAACCCCAATATTGAAAATCACCAACAAATTCAACAACAACCTCAACATTGAAAAACAACAACAAATTCAACAACAAACTAAATATTGAAAATCACCAACAAATTCAACAACCTCAATAATGAAAATCACCAACAAATTCAACAACAACCTCAACATTGAAAATCAAGAACAAATTCAACTACAACCTCAACATTGAAAAATACCAACAAATTCAACAACAACTTCCACTTTGAAAAATACAAAATCTTCTAAAAATAACATTGATAACACCAATAAATTCAGCAACTACCTCAACTTTGAAAAACACAAAAAAGTCAAAAAAAACCATTGACAACCCCTACAAATTCTACAACAACCTCATCAATGAAGAGCACCAAAAAATTCAACAACAACCTCAACATTGAAAACCACCAACAAATTAAACAACAACCTCAACAACAACCTCAACATTGAAAACCACCAACAAATTAAACAACAACCTCAACAATGAAAAACACCAAAACATTCAAAATCTACCTCAACATTTAAAAGTACAAAAAAGTTCAACAAAATAAACATTGATAACATCAATAATTCAGCGAAAACCTCAACTTTGAAAAACACAAAAAAGTGCAAAAAAAACTATTTAAACCCCAACAAATTCAACAGCAACAGCAATATTGAAAATCACCAACCAATTCAACGACCTCAACTTTCAAAAACACCAACAGATTCAACAACATCCTCAACGTTTCAAAATACAAACAAGTTCAACAAAAAAATTGATAACACCAACAGATTCAACAACATCATCAACAATGAAAAACACCAACAAATTCAACAACAACCTCAACATTGAAAAACACCAGCAAATTCAACAACAACATCAACATTGAAAAACATCCACAAATCCAACAACAACCTCAAAAATGAAAAGCACCAAAAATTTGAACAACAATTGCAACATTGAAAAATACCAACAAATTCAACAACAACTACAACATTGAAAAATACAAAACAGTTCAAAAAGTAACATTGATAACAGCAACAAATTCAACAACGACCTCGACATTGAAAAACATCAACAAATTCAACAACAAACTCAACATTGAAAAACACTATACAAATTCAACAACAACCTCTATATTGAAAATCCAAACAATTTCAACAACAACCTCAACTTTTAAAAGTACAAAAAAGTTCAACAAAATAAACGTTGATATCACCAACAAATTCATCAACAACCTCAACATTGAAAAATACAAAACAGTTCAAAAGAAAACATTGATAACACCAATAAATTCAACAACATCAACATTGAAAAAAACTGACAAATTCAAAGACCTCAACTTTGAAAAAGACCAAAAAATTAAACAACAGCCTCAACATTGAAAAACACCAAAAAATTCAACAACAATCGCAACATTGAAAAATACCAACAAATTCAACAACAACCTCAACATTGAAAAATACAAAACAGTTCAAAAAATAACATTGATAACACCAACAATTTCAACAACAACCCCAATATTGAAAATCACCAACAAATTCAACGACAAACTCAATATTGAAAATCACCAACAAATTCAACAACAACCTCAACATTGAAAATCACCAACAAATTCATCAACAAACTCAACATTGAAAAAGACCAACAAATTGAACTACTACGTCAACATTGAAAAGCACCAACAAATTCAACATCAACTTCAACATTGAAAAATACACAACAGTTCAAAAAATAACATTGATAACACCAACAAATTCAACAACAACCCCAATACTGATAATCGTCAACTAATTCAACAACAACCTCAACATTGAAAAACACCAGCCATTTCAACTACATCCTCAACGTTGAAAAATACCAACAAATTCAACAACAACTTCAACTTTGAAAAATACAAAAAAGTTCAAAAAATAACATTGATAACACCAAGAAATTCAACAACAACCTCAACATTGAAAAACGCCAACAATTTCAACAACAACCTGAATATTAAAAATCCGAACAATTTCAACAACAACCTCAACTTTTAAAAGTACAAAAAAGTTCAACAAAATAAACATTGATAAAACCAACAAATTCATCAAAAACCTCAATATTGAAAATCACCAGCAAATTCAACAACCTCAACATTGAAAAAAAACAAATTCAACAACAACCTCAATATTGAAAATCACCAACAATTTCAACGACGTCAACTTTGAAAAACACCAAAAAATTCAACAACAACCACAAATTTTAAAAATACAAACAATTTCAACAAAATAAACATTGATGACACTGTCCAATTCAACAACAACCTCAACATTTAAAAACACCAACAAATTCAACAACAACCTCAACAATGAAAAACACCAACAAATTCAACAACATCAAGATTGAAAAACACCAACCAATTCAACAAAAACCTCAATATTGAAAATCACCAACAAATTCAACGACATCAACTTTGAAAAACACCAAAAAATTAAAAAACAACCTCAACAATGAAAAACATCAACAAATTCAACAAGAACCTCAAAATTGAAAAATACAAAACAGTTCAAAAAATAACATTGATAACACCAACAAATTCAACATCAACCCCAATATTGAAAAACATCAAAAAATTCAATGACCTCAACTTTGAAAAACGCCAAAAAATTAAACAACAACCTCAACATTGAAAAACAACAACCTCAACATTGAATAATACAAAACAGTTCAAAAAATAACATTGATAACACCAACAAATTCAACAACAACCCCAATATTGAAAATCACCAACAAATTCAACAACAACCACAACATTGAAAAACACCAACAAATTCAACAACAAACTCAATATTGAAAATCACCAACAAATTCAACAACAACCCCAATATTGAAAAACATGAACAAATTCAACTACAACCTCAACATTGAAAAATACCAACAAATTCAACAACAACTTCAACTTTGAAAAATATAAAAAAGATCAAAAAATAACATTGATAACACCAACAAGTGCAACAACAACCTCAATATTGAAAATCCAAACAATTTCAACAACAACCTCAACTTTTAAAAGTACAAAAAAGTTCAACAAAATAAACGTTGATAACACCAACAAATTCATCAACAACCTCAATATTGAAAATCACCAGCAAATTCAATAACCTCAACATTGAAACACACAAAACAGTTCAAAAGAAAACATTGATAACTCCAACAAATTCAACAACATCAGCATTGAAAAAACCAACAAATTCAACAACAACCTCAAGTATTGAAAATCACCAATATAATCAACGACGTCAACTTTGAAAAACACCAACAAATTAAACAACAACCTCAACACTTAAAAGTACAAAAAAGTTCAACAAAATGAACAGTGAGTACACCAGTAAATTCAACAACAACCACAACTTGTAAAAATACAAACAAGTTCAACAAAATAAACATTGATGACACTGTCCAATTCAACAACTAACTCAACATTTAAAATCACCAAAAAATTAAACAACAACCTCAACAATGAAAAACACCAACAAATTCAAAATCAACTTCAACTTTTAAAAGTTCAAAAAAGTTCAACAAAATAAATCATTGATAAGACCAATTATATCAGCAACAACCTCAACTTTGAACAACACAAAAAAGTTCAAAAAAAACCATTGATAACACCAACAAATTCAACAACAACCTCAATATTGAAAATCACAAACAAATTCAACAACAACCTCAACATTGAAAATCACCAACAAATTCAAACACAACCTCAACTTTTAAAAGTACAAAAAAGTTGAAAATCTGGATAACACCATCAAATTCAACAACAACCTAATCATTGAAAAACATCAAATTTAACAACAACCTCAACAATGAAAACATCAACAAATTCAACAAAAACCTCACCATTGAAAAACACCAACAAAGGGAACAACAAACACAACATTGAAAAACGCCAACAAATTCAACAACAACCTCAACAATGAAAAACACCAAAACATTCAAAATCAACCTCAACGTTTAAAAGTACAAAAAAGTTCAACAAAATAAACAATGATAACACCAATAAATTCAGCAACAACCTCAACTTTGAAAAACACAGAAAATTCAAAAAAAACCATTGACAAACCTTACAAATTCAAGAACAACCTCAACAATAAACATCACCAAAAAATTCAATACAAACCTCAACATTGAAAACCACCAACAAATTAAACGACAACCTCAACAATTAAAAACACCAAAACATTCAAAATCAACCTCAACGTTTAAAAGTACAAAAAAGTTCAACAAAATAAACAGTGATAACATCAATAAATGCAGCAACAAACTCAACTCAAAAAAAACCATTGACAAACCCTACAAATTCAACAACAACCTCAACAATGAACAGCACCAAAAAATTCAATAACAACCTCAATAATGAAAATCACCAGCAAATTCAACAACCTCAACATTGAAAAACACAAAACAGTTCAAAAGAAAACATTGATAATTCCAACCAATTCAACAACAACCTCAATATTGAAAATCACCAACAAATGCAACGACTTCAATTTTGAAAAACACCAAAAATTAAACAACAACCTCAACATTTAAAATACAAACAAGTTCAGCAAAATAAACATTGATGACACTCTCCAATTCAACAAGAACCTCAACATTTAGAATCACAAACAAATTTAACAACAACCTCAATATTGAAAAACACCAACAAATTCAACAACAACCTAAACAATGAAAAACACCAAAAAATTCAACAACAACCGCAACAATGAAAAATACCAACAAATTCAATAACAACCACAACATTGTAACACGCCAACAAATTCAACAACAACCTCAATATTGAAAATCACCAACAGATTCTACAACCTCAACACTGAAAATCACCAACAAATTCAACGACCTAAGCTTTGAAAAACACAACAATTTCAACAACAACCTCATCATTCAAAAAAACCAACAAATGCAACAACTACCTCAACTTTCAAAAGTACAAAAAAGTTCAAAAAAGAACACTGATAATACCAACAAATTCAACAACAAGCTCAACAATGAAAAATACCACAAAATTCAACAACAACCTCAACATTGAAAAATGCCAACAAATTCAACAACAACCTCAAAAATGAAAAACACCAACAAATTCAACCATAACCTCATCATTGAAAAACACCAACAAATTCAACCATAACCTCATCATTGAAAAACACCAACAAATTCAACAAACAACCTCAACATTGAAACACAACAACAAATTCAAGAACAACCTCATCATTGAAAAACGGCCACAAATTCAACAACAACCTCAATATTGAAAATCACCAACAAATTCAACAACCTTAACGCTGAATATCACCGACAATTTCGCAACAAGTTCAACTTTGAAAAACACAAAAAAGTTGAAAAAAAACATTCATAACACCAACAAATTCAACAACAACCTTAATATTGAAAAACACCAACAAATTCAACAACAACATCAACATTGAAAAACGCCAGCAAATTCATCAACAACCTGAACAATGAAAAAAAACAAAAAAATCAACAACAACCTCAACATTGAAAAACACCAACAAATTCAACAACAAACTCAACATTCAAAACTACAAAAAGGTTCAACAAAATAAATATTGACAAAAACAACAAATTCAACTACAACCTCAATATTAAAAATCACCAACAAATTCAATAACAACCTCAACATTGAAAAACACCAACAAATTTAAAAACAACCTCAACAATGAAAACACCAAAATATTCAATAAAACCCTAACCTTTGCAAAACACCAACAAATTCAACAATAACTTCAACTTTAAAAAATACAAACAAGTTGAACAAAAAAATCATTGATTACACCAACACATTCAACAACAACCTCAGCATTGAAAAACACCAACAAATTCAACAACAACCTCAATATTGAAAATCACCAACAAATTCAACAACCTCAATATTGAAAATCACCAACAAATTCAACAACAACCTCTACATTGAAAAGCACCAACAGATTCAACCGCAACCTCAACATTGAGAAACACCAAAAAATTCAACAACAACTTCCACTTTGAACAATACAAAAAAGTTCAAAAAATAACATTGATAACACCAACAAGTTCAACAATAACCTCAACATTGAAAAACGCCCAGAATTTCAACAACAACCTCAATATTGAAAATCCAAACAATTTCAACAACAACCTCAACATTTAAAAGTACAAAAAAGTTCAACAAAATAAACGTTAATAACTCCAACAAATTCATCAACAACGTCAATATTGAAAATCACCAGCAAATTCAACAACCTCAACATTGAAAAACAAAAAACAGTTCAAAAGAAAACATTGATAACACGGACAAATTCAACAACACCAACGTTGAAAAACACCAACAAATTCAACAACAACCTCAACATTTAAAAGTTCAAAAATGTTTAACAAAATAAACATTGATAACACCAATATATTCTACAACAACCACAATATTGAATATCACCAACAAATTCAACATCCTCAACATTGAAAAACACCAACAAATTCAACAACAACCTTAACTTATAAACATTCCAACAAGTTGAACAAAACACATTCATAACACCAACAAATTCAACAACAACCTCAACAATGAAAAACAACAACAAATTTAACAACAACCTCAACATTGAAAAACGCCAATAAATTCATCAACATCCTGAATATTGAAAATCAGCAAGAAATTCAACAACCTCAACACTTTATAGCACCAACAAATTCGTAACAACCTCAACTTTGCAAAACACAAAAAAGTTTTTAAAAAAGCCATTCATGAAAACAAACAAATTAAACAACAAGATTAATGTTGAAAATCACCAACAAATTCAGCGAGCTAAACTTTGAGAAACAGCAACAAATTCAACAAGAACCTCAACTTTTAAAAATACATACAAGTTCAACGAAAAAAAGCATTGTTAACACCAAGAAATTCAACAACAAACTCAGTATTGAAAATCACCAACAAATTCAACAACATCAACTTTGAAAAACACCAATAAATTCAACATCAACCTCAACATTGAAAAACACAAAACAAATTCAACAACAACCTCAACTTTTAAAAGTACAAAAAAGTTCAACAAAATAAACAATGATAACAGCAATATATTCAGCAACAACCACAACTTTGAATATCACCAACAAATTCAACAACTTCAACATTGAAAAACACCAACAAATTCAACAAAAACCTTAACTTTTAAAAATACAAACAAGTTGAACAAAAAACATTCATAACACCAAAAAATTCAACAACATCCTCAACAATGAAAAAGACCAACAAATTCAACGACAACCTCAACATTGAAAAACACCAACAAATTCAACCACAACCTCAACATTTAAAAATACCAACAAATTCAACAACAACCTCAAAATTTAAAACTAGAAAAAAGTTCAAAAAAGATCATTGATAAAACGAACAAATTCAACAACAACCTGTATATTGAAAGTAACAAACAAATTAAACAACAACCTCAACACTGAAAAACAGCAAGAAATTCAACAAACAACCTCAACATTGAAGAAAACCAACAAATTGAACAATAAGCTCAACTTTCAAAAATAAAAAAAAGTTCAAAAATTAATATTGATAACAGCAACAAATTCAACAACAACCACAATATTGAAAATCACCAACAAATTCAACAACAACCTCAACATTGAAAAACAGCAACATATTCAACAACAACCTCAAAAATAAAAAAAACAACAAATTCAACAACAACCTCAACATTGAAAAATACCAACAAATTCAACAACAACCTCAATATTGATAAACACATAAAAGTTCAATAAATAGCATTGATAACACCAACAACTTCAACAACAATCTCATTATTGAATATCACCAACAAATTAAACAACAACCTCAACATTGAAAAACGCCAACAAATTCATCAACAACCTCAATATTGAAAATCAGCAACATATTCAACAACAACCTCAACATTGAAAAACACCAACAACTTCAACAACCTCAACAATGAAAAGCAACAAATAATTCAACAACAACCGCAACATTGACAAATACCAACAATTCAACAACAACCTCAACAATGAACAGCACCAAAAAATTCAATAACAACCTCAATAATGAAAATCACCAGCAAATTCAACAACCTCAACATTGAAAAACACAAAACAGTTCAAAAGAAAACATTGATAATTCCAACCAATTCAACAACAACCTCAATATTGAAAATCACCAACAAATGCAACGACTTCAATTTTGAAAAACACCAAAAATTAAACAACAACCTCAACATTTAAAATACAAACAAGTTCAGCAAAATAAACATTGATGACACTCTCCAATTCAACAAGAACCTCAACATTTAGAATCGCAAACAAATTTAACAACAACCTCAATATTGAAAAACACCAACAAATTCAACAACAACCTAAACAATGAAAAACACCAAAAAATTCAACAACAAGCGCAACAATGAAAAATAACAACAAATTCAATAACAACCACAACATTGTAACACGCCAACAAATTCAACAACAACCTCAATATTGAAAATCACCAACAGATTCTACAACCTCAACACTGAAAATCACCAACAAATTCAACGACCTAAGCTTTGAAAAACACAACAATTTCAACAACAACCTCATCATTCAAAAAAACCAACAAATGCAACAACTACCTCAACTTTCAAAAGTACAAAAAAGTTCAAAAAAGAACACTGATAATACCAACAAATTCAACAACAAGCTCAACAATGAAAAATACCACAAAATTCAACAACAACCTCAACATTGAAAAATGCCAACAAATTCAACAACAACCTCAAAAATGAAAAACACCAACAAATTCAAAATCAACATCAACTTTTAAAATTACAAAAAAGTTCAACAAAATAAACATTGACAACACCAACAAATTCAACAACAACCTCAACTATGAAAAACACCAACAAATTCAACCATAACCTCATCATTGAAAAACACCAACAAATTCAACCATAACCTCATCATTGAAAAACACCAACAAATTCAACAAACAACCTCAACATTGAAACACAACAACAAATTCAAGAACAACCTCATCATTGAAAAACGGCAACAAATTCAACAACAACCTCAATATTGAAAATCACCAACAAATTCAACAACCTTAACGCTGAATATCACCGACAATTTCGCAACAAGTTCAACTTTGAAAAACACAAAAAAGTTGAAAAAAAACATTCATAACACCAACAAATTCAACAACAACCTTAATATTGAAAAACACCAACAAATTCAACAACAACATCAACATTGAAAAACGCCAGCAAATTCATCAACAACCTGAACAATGAAAAAAAACAAAAAAATCAACAACAACCTCAACATTGAAAAACACCAACAAATTCAACAACAAACTCAACATTCAAAACTACAAAAAGGTTCAACAAAATAAATATTGACAAAAACAACAAATTCAACTACAACCTCAATATTAAAAATCACCAACAAATTCAATAACAACCTCAACATTGAAAAACACCAACAAATTTAAAAACAACCTCAACAATGAAAACACCAAAATATTCAATAAAACCCTAACCTTTGCAAAACACCAACAAATTCAACAATAACTTCAACTTTAAAAAATACAAACAAGTTGAACAAAAAAATCATTGATTACACCAACACATTCAACAACAACCTCAGCATTGAAAAACACCAACAAATTCAACAACAACCTCAATATTGAAAATCACCAACAAATTCAACAACCTCAATATTGAAAATCACCAACAAATTCAACAACAACCTCTACATTGAAAAGCACCAACAGATTCAACCGCAACCTCAACATTGAGAAACACCAAAAAATTCAACAACAACTTCCACTTTGAACAATACAAAAAAGTTCAAAAAATAACATTGATAACACCAACAAGTTCAACAATAACCTCAACATTGAAAAACGCCCAGAATTTCAACAACAACCTCAATATTGAAAATCCAAACAATTTCAACAACAACCTCAACATTTAAAAGTACAAAAAAGTTCAACAAAATAAACGTTAATAACTCCAACAAATTCATCAACAACGTCAATATTGAAAATCACCAGCAAATTCAACAACCTCAACATTGAAAAACAAAAAACAGTTCAAAAGAAAACATTGATAACACGGACAAATTCAACAACACCAACGTTGAAAAACACCAACAAATTCAACAACAACCTCAACATTTAAAAGTTCAAAAATGTTTAACAAAATAAACATTGATAACACCAATATATTCTACAACAACCACAATATTGAATATCACCAACAAATTCAACATCCTCAACATTGAAAAACACCAACAAATTCAACAACAACCTTAACTTATAAACATTCCAACAAGTTGAACAAAACACATTCATAACACCAACAAATTCAACAACAACCTCAACAATGAAAAACAACAACAAATTTAACAACAACCTCAACATTGAAAAACGCCAATAAATTCATCAACATCCTGAATATTGAAAATCAGCAAGAAATTCAACAACCTCAACACTTTATAGCACCAACAAATTCGTAACAACCTCAACTTTGCAAAACACAAAAAAGTTTTTAAAAAAGCCATTCATGAAAACAAACAAATTAAACAACAAGATTAATGTTGAAAATCACCAACAAATTCAGCGAGCTAAACTTTGAGAAACAGCAACAAATTCAACAAGAACCTCAACTTTTAAAAATACATACAAGTTCAACGAAAAAAAGCATTGTTAACACCACGAAATTCAACAACAAACTCAGTATTGAAAATCACCAACAAATTCAACAACATCAACTTTGAAAAACACCAATAAATTCAACATCAACCTCAACATTGAAAAACACAAAACAAATTCAACAACAACCTCAACTTTTAAAAGTACAAAAAAGTTCAACAAAATAAACAATGATAACAGCAATATATTCAGCAACAACCACAACTTTGAATATCACCAACAAATTCAACAACTTCAACATTGAAAAACACCAACAAATTCAACAAAAACCTTAACTTTTAAAAATACAAACAAGTTGAACAAAAAACATTCATAACACCAAAAAATTCAACAACATCCTCAACAATGAAAAAGACCAACAAATTCAACGACAACCTCAACATTGAAAAACACCAACAAATTCAACCACAACCTCAACATTTAAAAATACCAACAAATTCAACAACAACCTCAACATTGAAAAAGACCAACAATTTCAACAACAACCTCAAAATTTAAAACTAGAAAAAAGTTCAAAAAAGATCATTGATAAAACGAACAAATTCAACAACAACCTGTATATTGAAAGTAACAAACAAATTAAACAACAACCTCAACACTGAAAAACAGCAAGAAATTCAACAAACAACCTCAACATTGAAGAAAACCAACAAATTGAACAATAAGCTCAACTTTCAAAAATAAAAAAAAGTTCAAAAATTAATATTGATAACAGCAACAAATTCAACAACAACCACAATATTGAAAATCACCAACAAATTCAACAACAACCTCAACATTGAAAAACAGCAACATATTCAACAACAACCTCAAAAATAAAAAAAACAACAAATTCAACAACAACCTCAACATTGAAAAATACCAACAAATTCAACAACAACCTCAATATTGATAAACACATAAAAGTTCAATAAATAGCATTGATAACACCAACAACTTCAACAACAATCTCATTATTGAATATCACCAACAAATTAAACAACAACCTCAACATTGAAAAACGCCAACAAATTCATCAACAACCTCAATATTGAAAATCAGCAACAAATTCAACAACAACCTCAACATTGAAAAACACCAACAACTTCAACAACCTCAACAATGAAAAGCAACAAATAATTCAACAACAACCGCAACATTGACAAATACCAACAAATTCAACAACAACCTCAACATTGAAAAATTGAAAAAAGTTCAAAAAATAACATTGATAACACCAACAAATTCAACAACAACCTCAACATTGAAAAACACCATCAAATTCAACAACAATCTCAACTTTAAAAACAATAGAAAAAGTTTAAAAAAGAACATTGATAAAATCAACAAATTCAACAACAACCTCAATATTGATAATCACCAACAAATTGAACAACCTCAACATTGGAAAACACCAACAGATTCAACAACAACCTTAATATTGAAAAACACCAACAAATTCAACAACAACATCAACATTGAAAAACGCCAGCAAATTCATCAACAACCTGAACAATGAAAAAAAACAAAAAAATCAACAACAACCTCAACATTGAAAAACACCAACAAATTCAACAACAAACTCAACATTTAAAACTACAAAAAGGTTCAACAAAATAAATATTGACAAAAACAACAAATTCAACTACAACCTCAATATTGAAAATCACCAACAAATTCAATAATAACCTCAACATTGAAAAACACCAACAAATTTAAAAACAACCTCAACAATGAAAACACCAAAATATTCAATAAAACCCTAACCTTTGCAAAACACCAACAAATTCAACAAAAACTTCAACTTTAAAAAATACAAACAAGTTGAACAAAAAAATCATTGATTACACCAACACATTCAACAACAACCTCAGCATTGAAAAATACAAAACAGTTCAAAAAATAACATTGATAAAACCAACAAATTCAACAACAACCTCAATACTGAAAATTGAATACAAATTCAACAACAACCTCAACATTGAAAAACACCAACAAATTCAACAACAACCTCAACATTGAAAAACACCAACAAACACATCAAAATCCTCAAAATTGAAAAAGGCCCACAAATACAACAACATCCTGAATATTGAAAATAAGCAAGAAATTCAACAACCTCAACACTTTATAGCACCAACAAATTCGTAACAACCTCAACTTTGCAAAACACAAAAAAGTTTTTAAAAAAGCAATTCAGGAAAACAAACAAATTCAACAACAAGATTAATGTTGAAAATCACAAACAAATTCAGCGACCTAAACTTTGAAAAACAGCAACAAATTCAACAAGAACCTCAACTTTTAAAAATACATACAAGTTCAACGAAAAAAAACATTGTTAACACCAAGAAATTCAACAACTAACTCAATATTGAAAATCACCATAAATTCAACAACCTCAACACTGAATATCACCAACAAATTCGCAACAACTTCAACTTTGAAAAACACAAAAAAGTTAAAAAAAAACCATCATGACACCAACAAATTCAACAATAAGCTTAATATTGAAAATCACCAACAAATTCAAAGACCTAAACTTTGAAAAACACCAACAAATTCAACAACAAACAAATTTTAAAAATACAAACAAATTCAAACAAAAACATTGATAACACTAATTGAACTTCAAACTCAACATTGAAAATCACCAACAAATTCAACAACATCAACACTGAAAAACAGCAATAAATTCAACAACAACCTCAACATTGAAAAACACCAACAAATTCAACAACAAACTCAACTTTTAAAAATACAACCAAGTTCAACAAAAAAAACATTGATAACACCAACAAATTCAACTACAAACTCAACATTGAAACATACCATCCAATTCAATAACAACGTCAACATTGAAAAAAAACAACAAATTGAAAAACAACCTCAACTTTTAAAAGTACAAAAAAGTTGAAAAAAGAACATTGATAACACCAACAAATTCAACAACAACCTCAACAATGAAAAACACCAAAAAATTCAACAACAGCCTCAACATTGAAAAACGCCAACAATTTCAACGACAACCTCAACAATGAAAAACACCAACAAATTCAAAACCAACCTCAACTTTTAAAATTACAAAAAAGTTCAACAAAATAAACAGTGATAACACCAATAAATTCAGCATCAACCTCAACTTTGAAAAACACAGAAAATTCAAAAAAAAACGATTGACAAACCGTACAAATTCAAGAACAACCTCAACAATAAACATCACCAAAAAATTCAATAACAACCTCAACATTGAAAACCACCAACAAATTAAACGACAACCTCAACAATGAAAAACACCAAAACATTCAAAATCAACCTCAACATTTAAAAGTACAAAAATGTTCAACAAAATAAACAGTGATAACACCAATAAATGCAGAAACAACCTCAACTTTGAAAAACACAACAAAGTTAAAAAAAACCATTGACAAACCCTACAAATTCAACAACAACCTCAACAATTAACAGCACCAAAAAATTCAATAACAACCTCAATATTGAAAATCACCAGCAAATTCAACAACCTCAACATTGAAAAACACAAAACAGTTCAAAAGAAAACATTGATAACACCAACCAATTCAACAACAACCTCAATATTGAAAATCACCAACAAATGCAACGACTTCAATTTTGAAAAACACCAAAAATTAAACAACAACCTCAACATTTAAAATACAAACAAGTTCAACAAAATAAACATTGATGACACTATCCAATTCAACAACAACCTCAACATTTAAAATCACAAACAAATTTAACAACAACCTCAATATTGAAAATCAGCAACAAATTCAACAACAACCTCAACATTGAAGAACACCAACAAATTAAACAACAACCTCAACAATGAAAAACACCAAAAAATTCAACAACAACTGCAACATTGAAAAATACCAACAAATTCAATAACAACCACAACATTGTAACAAGCCAACAAATTCAACAACAACCTCAATATTGAATATCACCAACAGATTCAACAACCTCAACACTGAAGATCACCAACAAATTCAGCAACAACCTTAACTTTGCAAAACACAAAAACGTTTAAAAAAAACCATTGATAACACCAGCAAATTCAGCAACAACCTAAATATTGAATATCACCAACAAATTCAACGACCTCATCTTTGAAAAACACCAACAAATTCAACAACAACCTCATCATTGAAAAAAACCAACAAATGCAACAACTACCTCAACTTTTAAAAGTACAAAAAAGTTCAAAAAACAACATTGATAATACCAACAAATTCAACAACAAGCTCAACAATGAAAAATACCTCAAAATTCAACAACAACCTCAACATTGAAAAACGCCAACAAATTCAACAACAACCTCAAAAATGAAAAACACAAACAACTTCAAAATCAACATCAACTTTTAAAATTACAAAAAAGTTCAGCAAAATAAACATTGACAACACCAACAAATTCAACAACAACCTCAACTAATAAAAACACCAACAAATTCAACCATAACCTCATCATTGAAAAACACCAACAAATTCAACAAACAACCTCAACATTGAAACACACCAACAAATTCAAGAACAACCTCATCATTGAAAAACGACAACAAATTCAACAACAAAATCAATATTGAAAGTCACCAACAAATTCAACAACCTTAACGCTGAATATCACCGACAATTTCGTAACAAGCTCAACTTTGAAAAACACAAAAAAGTTGAAAAAAAACATTCATAACACCAACAAATTCAACAACAACATCATCTTTGAAAAACGCCAGCAAATTCATCAACAACCTGAACAATGAAAAAAACCAAAAAAATTAACAACAACCTCAACATTGAAAAACACCAACAAATTCAACGACAACCTCGACATGGAAAAACACCAACAAATTCAACAACAACTTCCACTTTGAAAAATACAAAAAAGTTCAAAAAATAACATTGATAACACCAACAAGTTCAACAACATTGAAAAACGCCAACAATTTCAACATGAACCTCAATATTGAAAATCCAAACAATTTCAACAATAAGCTCAACTTTTAAAAGTACAAAAAAGTTCAACAAAATAAACGTTGATAACGCCAACAAATTCATCAACAACCGCAATATTGAAAATCACCAGCAAATTAAACAACCTCAACATTGAAAAACAAAAAACAGTTCAAAAGAAAACATTGATAACACGGACAAATTCAACAACACCAACGTTGAAAAACACCAACAAATTCAACAACAACCTCAATATTTAAAATCGTCGACAAATTCAACGGCCTCAACGTTGAAAAACACCAACAAATTAAACAACAACCTCAACATTTAAAAGTTCATAAATATTTAACAAAATAAACATTGATAACACCAATATATTCAGCAACAACCACAATTTTGAATAGCACCAACAAATTCAACATCCTCAACATTGAAAAACACCAACAAATTCAACAACAACCTTAACTTATAAACATTCAAACAAGTTGAACAAAATACATTCATAACACCAACAAATTCAACAACAACCACAACAATGAAAAACAACAACAAATTTAACAACAACCTCAACATTGAAAAACGCCAATAAATTCATCAACATCCTGAATATTGAAAATCAGCAACAAATTCAACAACCTCAACACTTTATAGCACCAACAAATTCGTAACAACCTCAACTTTGCAAAACACAAAAAAGTTTTTAAAAAAGGCATTCATGAAAACAAACAAATTCAACAACAAGATTAAAATGGAAAATCACCAACAAATTCAGCGACCTAAACTTTGAAAAACAGCAACAAATTCAACAAGAACCTCAACTTTTAAAAATACATACAAGTTCAACGAAAAAAAACATTGTTAACACCAAGAAATTCAACAACAAACTCAATATTGAAAATCACCAACAAATTCAACAACATCAACATTGAAAAACACCAATAAATTCAACATCAACCTCAACATTGAAAAACACAAAACAAATTCAACAACAACCTCAACTTATAAAAGTACAAATAAGTTCAACAAAATAAACATTGATAACACCAATATATTCAGCAACAACCACATCTTTGAATATCAGCAACAAATTCAACAATTTCAACATTGAAAAACACCAACAAATTCAGCAAAAACCTTAACTTTTAAAAATACAAACAAGTTGAACAAAAAACATTCATAACACCAACAAATTCAACAACAACCTCAACAATGAAAAACAACAACAAATTCAACAACAACCTCAACATTGAAAAACACCAACAAATTCAACAACAACCTCAACATTGAAAAACACCAACAAATTCAACAACAACCTCAACATTGAAAAACACCAACAAACTCGTCAACAACCTCAAAATTGAAAAACGCCAACAAATTCAACAACATCCTGAATATTGAAGATTAGCAACAAATTCAACACCCTCAACACTGAATAGCACCAACAAATTCGCAACTACCTCAACTTTGAAAAAAAACAAAAAGATTTTTAAAAAACCATTCATGCAACCAACAAATTCAAGAACAAGCTTAATATTGAAAACCACCAACCAATTCAACAGCAACCGCTAATTTTAGAAATACGTACAAGTAAAACAAAAAAAAACATTGACAACACCAAGAAATTCAACAACAAACTCAATATTGAAAACCACCAACAAATTCATCAACATCAACACTGAAAAACACCAATAAATTCAACAACATCCTCAACATTGAAAAACACCAACAAATTCAAAAAACAACCTCAACTTTTAGAAATACAAACAAGTTCAACAAAAAAAAACATTGATAACACCCACAAATTCAACAACAAACTCAATATTGAAAATCACCAACAAATTCAACAACCTCAACACTTAATATCACCAACAAATTCGCAACAACTTCAACTTTGAAAAGCACAAAAAAGTTAAAAAAAACACCATCATGACATAAACAAATTCAAGAATAAGCTTAATATTGAAAATCATCAACAAATTCAACGACCTAAACTTTGAAAAACACCAACAAATTCAACAACAAACAACTTTTAAAAATACAAACAACTTCATAAAATAAACATTGATAACACTAACTAATTGAACAACAAACTCAATATTGAAAATCACCAACAAATTCAACAACATCAACATTGAAAAACATCAATAAATTCAACAACAACCTCAACATTAAGAAATAAAAACAAGTTCAACGAAAAAAAACATTGATAACAACAACAAATTCAACAACATTAACACTGAAAAACATCAATAAATTCAACAACAACCTCAAAATTGATAACACCAACAAATTCAACAACAAACTCAATGTTGAAAATCAACATCAAATTCAACAACAACCACAACATTTAAAAACACCAACAATCTCAACAACAACCTCAACATTGAAAAACGCCAACAAATTCAACAACATCCTCAATATTGAAAATCAACAACAAATTCAACAACAACCTCAACATTGAAAAACACCAACAAACTCATCAACAAACTCAAAATTGAAAAATGCCAACAAATTCAACAACATCCTGAATTTGAAAAAAAGCAACACATTCAACAACCTCAACACTGAATAGCACCAACACATTCGCAACCACCTCAACTTTGAAAAACACCAAAAAGATTTTTAAAAAACCATTCATGCAACCAACAAATTCAACAACAAGCTTAATATTGAAAACCACCAACCAATTGAACAGCAACCACTACTTTTAAAAATTCGTACAAGCAAAACAAAAAAAAACATTGATCACACCAAGAAATTCAACAACAAACTCAGTAATGAAAACCACCATCAAATTCATCAACATCAACATTGAAAAACACCAATAAATACAACAACATCCTCAACATTGAAAAACACCAACAAATTCAAAAACAACCTCAACTTTTAGAAATACAAACAAGTTCAACAAAAAAAACATTGATAACACCCACAAATTCAACAACAAACTCAATATTGAACGTCACCAACAAATTCAACAACCTCAACACTTAATATCACCAACAAATTCGCAACAACTCCACTTTGAAAAGCACAAAAAAGTTTAAAAAACACTATCATGGCACTAAAAAATTCAAGAATAAGCTTAATATTGAAAATCATCAACAAATTCAACGACCTAAACTTTGAAAAACACCAACAAATTCAACAACAAACAACTTTTAAAAATACAAAGAACTTCATAAAATAAACATTGATAACACTAACTAATTGAACAACAAACTCAATATTGAAAATCACCAACAAATTCAACAACATCAACATTGAAAAACATCAATAAATTCAACAACAACCTCAACATTTAAAAATACACCAAGTTCAACAAAAAAACATTGATAACACCAACAAATTCAACAACAAACTCAATATAGAAAACCACCAACAAATTCAGCAACATTAACATTGAAAAACATCAATAAATTCAACAACAACCTCAACATTGATAACACCAACAAATTCAACAACAAA
The DNA here is from genome assembly GCF_964194155.1 of Cetorhinus maximus. Lineage (NCBI taxonomy): Eukaryota > Metazoa > Chordata > Chondrichthyes > Lamniformes > Cetorhinidae > Cetorhinus > Cetorhinus maximus. The sequence goes on along the minus strand of NW_027596262.1, from coordinate 331,818 downwards.
CTCAATGTTGAAAATCACCAACAAATTCAACCACAACCTCAACATTTAAAAACACCCACAATCTCAACAACAACCTCAACATTGAAAAACGCCATCAAATTCAACAACATCCTCAATGTTGAAAATCAACAACAAATTCAACAACCTCAACACTGAATATCACCAACAAATTCGCAACAACTTCAACTTTGAAAAACAGAAAAAAGTTTTTAAAAAACCATTCATGAAACCAACAAATTCAACAATAAGCTTAATATTGAAAATAACCAACAAATCCAACGATCTAAACCTTGAAAAACACCAACCAATACAACAACAAACAACTTTAAAAAAAAATTCAAAAAAAAATAACACCAACAAATTGAACATCAAACTCAATATTGAAAATCACCAACAAATTCAACAACCTCAACGTTGAAAAACACTAACAAATTCAACAACAACGTCAACATAGAAAAACACCAACAAATTCAACAACAACGTCAACATTGAAAAGCACGAACAAATTCAATAAAAACTTCAACTTTAAAAATTACAAACAAGTTGAACAATAAAATCATTGATAACACCAACACATTCAACAACAACCTCAGCATTGAAAAATACAAAACAGTTCAAAAAATAACATTGATAACACCAACAAATTCAACAACAACCTCAACATTGAAAAACACCAACAAATTCAACAACAACCTCAATATTGAAAATCACCAACAAATTCAACAACCTCAATATTGAAAATCACCAACAAATTCAACAACAACCTCTACATTGAAAAGCACCAACAAATTCAACTGCAACCTCGACATGGAAAAACACCAACAAATTCAACAACAACTTCCACTTTGAAAAATACAAAAAAGTTCAAAAAATAACATTGATAACACCAACAAGTTCAACAACATTGAAAAACGCCAACAATTGCAACAACAACCTCAATATTGAAAATCCAAACAATTTCAACAACAACCTCAACTTTTAAAAGTACAAAAAAGTTCAACAAAATAAACGTTGATAACTCCAACAAATTCATCAACAACCTCAATATTGAAATTCACCAGCAAATTCAACAGCCTCAACATTGAAAAACAAAAAAACTGTTCAAAATAAACCATTGATAACACGAACAAATTCAACAACACCAACGTTGAAAAACACCAACAAATTCAACAACAACCTCAATATTTAAAATCATCAACAAATTCAACGGCCTCAACGTAGAAAAACACCAACAAATTAAACAACAACCTCAACATTTAAAAGTTCAAAAATATTTAACAAAATAAACATTGATAACACCAATATATTCAGCAACAACCACAATTTTGAATAGCACCAACAAATTCAACATCCTCAACATTGAAAAACACCAACAAATTCAACAACAACCTTAACTTATAAACATTCAAACAAGTTGAACAAAATACATTCATAACACCAACAAATTCAACAACAACCACAACAATGAAAAACAACAACAAATTTAACAACAGCCTTAGCATTGAAAAACGCCAATAAATTCATCAACATCCTGAATATTGAAAATCAGCAACAAATTCAACAACCTCAACACTTTATAGCACCAACAAATTCGTAACAACCTCAACTTTGCAAAACACAAAAAAGTTTTTAAAAAAGGCATTCATGAAAACAAACAAATTCAACAACAAGATTAAAATTGAAAATCACCAACAAATTCAGCGACCTAAACTTTGAAAAACAGCAGCAAATTCAACAAGAACCTCAACTTTTAAAAATACATACAAGTTCAACGAAAAAAAACATTGTTAACACCAAGAAATTCAACAACAAACTCAATATTGAAAATCACCAACAAATTCAACAACATCAACATTGAAAAACACCAATAAATTCAACATCAACCTCAACATTGAAAAACACAAAACAAATTCAACAACAACCTCAACTTTTAAAAGTACAAATAAGTTCAACAAAATAAACATTGATAACACTAATATATTCAGCAACAACCACAACTTTGAATATCAGCAACAAATTCAACAATTTCAACATTGAAAAACACCAACAAATTCAGCAAAAACCTTAACTTTTAAAAATACAAACAAGTTGAACAAAAAACATTCATAACACCAACAAATTCAACAACAACCTCAACAATGAAAAACAACAACAAATTCAACAACAACCTCAACATTGAAAAACACCAACAAATTCAACAACAACCTCAACATTGAAAAACACCAACAAACTCACCAACAAACTCAAAATTGAAAAACGCCAACAAATTCAACAACATCCTGAATATTGAAGATAAGCAACAAATTCAACAACCTCAACACTGAATAGCACCAACAAATTCGCAACCACCTCAACTTTGAAAAAACACCAAAAAGATTTTTAAAAAACCATTCATGCAAACAACAAATTCAACAACAAGCTAAATATTGAAAACCACCAACCAATTCAACAACAACCTCTACTTTTAAAAATACGTACAAGTAAAACAAAAAAAAAACATTGATAACACCAAGAAATTCAACAACAAACTAAATATTGAAAACCAACAACAAATTCATCAACATCAACACTGAAAAAGACCAATAAATTCAACAACATCCTCAACATTGAAAAACACCAACAAATTCAAAAAACAAACTCAACTTTTAGAAATACAAACAAGTTCAACAAAAAAACATTGATAACACCAACAAATTCAACAACAAACTCAATGTTGAAAATCACCAACAAAATTCAACAACCTCAACACTTAATATCACCTACAAATTCGCGACAACTTCAACTTTGAAAAGCACAAAAAAGTTAAAAAAAACACCATCATGGCACCAACAAATTCAAGAATAAGCTTAATATTGAAAATCATCAACAAATTCAAGCACCTAAACTTTGAAAAATACCAACAAATTCAACAACAAACAACTTTTAAAAATACAAAGAACTTCATAAAATAAACATTGATAACACTAACTAATTGAACAACAAACTCAATATTGAAAACCACCAACAAATTCAACAACATTAACATTGAAAAACAGCAATAAATTCAACAACAACCTCAAAATTGATAACACCAACAAATTCAACAACAAACTCAATGTTGAAAATCACCAACAAATTCAACAACAACCACAACATTAAAAAACACCAACAATCTCAACAACAACCTCAACATTGAAAAACGCCAACAAATTCAACAATATCCTCAATATTGAAAATCAACAACAAATTCAACAACAACCTCAACATTGAAAAACACCAACAAACTCATCAACAACCTCAAAATTGAAAAATGCCAACAAATTCAACAACATCCTGAATATTGAAAATAAGCAACACATTCAACAACCTCAACACTGAATAGCACCAACACATTCGCAACCACCTCAACTTTGAAAAACACCAAAAAGATTTTTAAAAAACCATTCATGCAACCAACAAATTCAACAACAAGCTTAATATTGAAAACCACCAACCAATTCAACAGCAACCACTACTTTTAAAAATACGTACAAGCAAAACAAAAAAAAACATTGATAACACCAAGAAATTCAACAACAAACTCAATATTGAAAACCACCATCCAATTCTTCAAGATCAACATTGAAAAACACCAATCAATTCAACAACAACCTCAACATTTAAAAATACACCAAGTTCAAAAAAAAAACATTGATTACACCAACAAATTCAACAACAAACTCAATATAGAAAACCACCAACAAATTCAACAACATTAACATTGAAAAACATCAATAAATTCAACAACAACCTCAACATTGAAAACACCAACAAATTCAACAACAAACTCAATGTTGAAAATCACCAACAAATTCAACAACAACCTCAACATTTAAAAACACCCACAATCTCAACAACAACCTCAACATTGAAAAACGCCATCAAAATGAACAACATCCTCAATATTGAAAATCACCAACAAATTCAACAACCTCAACATTGAATATCACCAACAAATTCGCAACAACTTCAATTTTGAAAAACAGAAAAAAGTTTTTAAAAAACCATTCATGACACCAACAAATTCAACAATAAGCTTAATATTGAAAATAACCAACAAATCCAACGATCTAAACTTTGAAAAACACCAACAAATTCAACAACAACGTCAAAATTGAAAAGCACCAACAAATTCAACAACAACGTCAACATTGAAAATCACCAACAAATTCAACTACAACGTCAACATTGAAAATCACCAACAAATTCAACTACATCCTCAACATTGAAAAGCACGAACAAATTCAATAAAAACTTCAACTTTAAAAAATACAAACAAGTTGAACAATAAAATCATTGATAACACCAACACATTCAACAACAACCTCAGCATTGAAAAATACAAAACAGTTCAAAAAATAACATTGATAACACCAACAAATTCAACAACAACCTCAATATTGAAAATTGCATACAAATTCAACAACAACCTCAACATTGAAAAACACCAACAAATTCAACAACAACCTCAATATTGAAAATCACCAACAAATTCAACAACCTCAATATTGAAAATCACCAACAAGTTCAACAACAACCTCTACATTGAAAAGCACCAACAAATTCAACTGCAACCTCGACATGGAAAAACACCAACAAATTCAACAACAACTTCCACTTTGAAAAATACAAAAAAGTTCAAAAAATAACATTGATAACACCAACAAGTTCAAAAACATTGAAATACGCCAACAATTGCAACAACAACCTCAATTCTGAAAATCCAAACAATTTCAACAACAACCTCAACTTTTAAAAGTACAAAAAAGTTCAACAAAATAAACGTTGATAACTCCAACAAATTCATCAACAACCTCAATATTGAAATTCACCAGCAAATTCAACAACCTCAACATTGAAAAACAAAAAACTGTTCAAAATAAACCATTGATAACACGAACAATTTCAACAACACCAAAGTTGAAAAACACCAACAAATTCAACAACAACCTCAATATTTAAAATCATCAACAAATTCAACGGCCTCAACGTAGAAAAACACCAACAAATTAAACAACAACCTCAACATTTAAAAGTTCAAAAATGTTTAACAAAATAAACATTGATAACACCAATATATTCAGCAACAACCACAATTTTGAATAGCACCAACAAATTCAACATCCTCAACATTGAAAAACACCAACAAATTCAACAACAACCTTAACTTATAAACATTCAAACAAGTTGAACAAAACACATTCATAACACCAACAAATTCAACAACAACCACAACAATGAAAAACAACAACAAATTTAACAACAACCTCAACATTGAAAAACGCCAATAAATTCATCAACATCCTGAATATTGAAAATCAGCAACAAATTCAACAACCTCAACACTTTATAGCACCATCAAATTCGTAACAACCTCAACTTTGCAAAACACAAAAAAGTTTTTAAAAAAGGCATTCATGAAAACAAACAAATTCAACAACAAGATTAAAATGGAAAATCACCAACAAATTCAGCGACTTAAACTTTGAAAAGCAGCAACAAATTCAACAAGAACCTCAACTTTTAATAATTCATACAAGTTCAACGAAAAAAACATTGTTAACACCAAGAAATTCAACAGCAAACTCAATATTGAAAATCACCAACAAATTCAACAACATCAACATTGAAGAACACCAATAAATTCAACATCAACCTCAACATTGAAAAACACAAAACAAATTCAACAACAACCTCAACTTTTAAAAGTACAAATAAGTTCAACAAAATAAACATTGATAACACCAATATATTCAGCAACAACCACAACTTTGAATATCAGCAACAAATTCAACAATTTCAACATTGAAAAACACCAACAAATTCAGCAAAAACCTTAACTTTTAAAAATACAAACAAGTTGAACAAAAAACATTCATAACACCAACAAATTCAACAACCACCTCAACAATGAAAAACAACAACAAATTCAACAACAACCTCAACATTGAAAAACACCAACAAATTCAACAACAACCTCAACATTGAAAAACACCAACAAACTCATCAACAACCTCAAAATTGAAAAACGTAAACAAATTCAACAACATCCTGAATATTGAAAATAAGCAACAAATTCAACAACCTCAACATTGAAAAGCACCAACAAATTCGCAACCACCTCAACTTTGAAAAACACCAAAAAGATTTTTAAAAAACATTCATGCAACCAACAAATTCAACAACAAGCTTAATATTGAAAACCACCAACCAATTCAACAGCAACCTCTACTTTTAAAAATACGTTCAAGTAAGACAAAAAAAAACATTGATAACACCAAGAAATTCAACAACAAACTAAATATTGAAAACCACCAACAGATTCATAAGCATCAACATTCAAAAATACCAATAAATTCAACAACATCCTCAACATTGAAAAACACCAACAAATTCAAAAAACAACCTCAACTTTTAAAAATACAAACAAGTTCAACAAAAAAAACATTGATAACACCCACAAATTCAACAACAAACTCAATATTGAAAATCACCAACAAATTCAACAACCTCAACACTTCATATCACCAACAAATTCGCAACAACTTCAAATTTGAAAAGCACAAAAAAGTTAAAAAAAACACCATCATGACACCAACAAATTCAAGAATAAGCTTAATATTGAAAATCATCAACAAATTCAAGCACCTAAACTTTGAAAAATACCAACAAATTCAACAACAAACAACTTTTAAAAATACAAAGAACTTCATAAAATAAACATTGATAACACTAACTAATTGAACAACAAACTCAATATTGAAAACCACCAACAAATTCAACAACATTAACATTGAAAAACAGCAATAAATTCAACAACAACCTCAAAATTGATAACACCAACAAATTCAACAACAAACTCAATGTTGAAAATCACCAACAAATTCAACAACAACTACAACATTAAAAAACACCAACAATCTCAACAACAACCTCAACATTGAAAAACGCCAACAAATTCAACAACATCCTCAATATTGAAAATCAACAACAAATTCAACAACAACCTCAACATTGAAAAACACCAACAAACTCATCAACAACCTCAAAATTGAAAAACGCCAACAAATTCAACAACATCCTGAATATTGAAAATAAGCAACAAATTCAACAACCTCAACATTGAAAAGCACCAACAAATTCGCAACCACCTCAACTTTGAAAAACACCAAAAAGATTTTTAAAAAACATTCATGCAACCAACAAATTCAACAACAAGCTTAATATTGAAAACCACCAACCAATTCAACAGCAACCTCTACTTTTAAAAATACGTTCAAGTAAGACAAAAAAAAACATTGATAACACCAAGAAATTCAACAACAAACTAAATATTGAAAACCACCAACAGATTCATAAGCATCAACATTGAAAAATACCAATAAATTCAAAAACATCCTCAACATTGAAAAACACCAACAAATTCAAAAAACAACCTCAACTTTTAGAAATACAAACAAGTTCAACAAAAAAAAACATTGATAACACCCACAAATTCAACAACAAACTCAATATTGAAAATCACCAACAAATTCAACAACCTCAACACTTAATATCACCAACAAATTCGCAACAACTTCAACTTTGAAAAGCACAAAAAAGTTAAAAAAAACACCATCATGGCACCAACAAATTCAAGAATAAGCTTAATATTGAAAATCATCAACAAATTCAAGCACCTAAACTTTGAAAAATACCAACAAATTCAACAACAAACAACTTTTAAAAATACAAAGAACCTCATAAAATAAACATTGATATCACTAACTAATTGAACAACAAACTCAATATTGAAAACCACCAACAAATTCAACAACATTAACATTGAAAAACAGCAATAAATTCAACAACAACCTCAAAATTGATAACACCAACAAATTCAACAACAACGTCAACATTGAAAAACACCAACAAATTCAACAACAACGTCAACATTGAAAAGCACCAACAAATTCAACAACAACGTCAACATTGAAAATCACCAACAAATTCAACTACAACCTCAACATTGAAAAGGACGAACAAATTCAACAACAACTTCAACATTGAAAAGCACCAACAAATTCAACAACAACGTCAACATTGAAAATCACCAACAAATTCAACTACAACCTCAACATTGAAAAGCACGAACAAATTCAACAACAACCTCAACATTGAAAAACGCCAATAAATTCATCAACATCCTGAATATTGAAAATCAGCAACAAATTCAACAACCTCAACACTTTAGAGCACCATCAAATTCGTAACAACATCAACTTTGCAAAACACAAAAAAGTTTTTAAAAAACGCATTCATGAAAACAAACAAATTCAACAACAAGATTAAAATGGAAAATCACCAACAAATTCAGCAACTTAAACTTTGAAAAACAGCAACAAATTCAACAAGAACCTCAACTTTTAATAATACATACAAGTTCAACGAAAAAAAAAACATTGTTAACACCAAGAAATTCAACAGCAAACTCAATATTGAAAATCACCAACAAATTCAACAACATCAACATTGAAAAACACCAATAAATTCAACATCAACCTCAACATTGAAAAACACAAAACAAATTCAACAACAACCTCAACTTTTAAAAGTACAAATAAGTTCAACAAAATAAACATTGATAACACCAATATATTCAGCAACAACCACAACTTTGAATATCAGCAACAAATTCAACAATTTCAACATTGAAAAACACCAACAAATTCAGCAAAAACCTTAACTTTTAAAAATACAAACAAGTTGAACAAAAAACATTCATAACACCAACAAATTCAACAACAACCTCAACAATGAAAAACAACAACAAATTCAACAACAACCTCAACATTGAAAAACACCAACAAATTCAACAACAACCTCAACGTTGAAAAACACCAACAAACTCATCAACAACCTCAAAATTGAAAAACGTGAACAAATTCAACAACATCCTGAATATTGAAAATAAGCAACAAATTCAACAACCTCAACATTGAAAAGCACCAACAAATTCGCAACCACCTCAACTTTGAAAAACACCAAAAAGATTTTTAAAAAACATTCATGCAACCAACAAATTCAACAACAAGCTTAATATTGAAAACCACCAACCAATTCAACAGCAACCTCTACTTTTAAAAATACGTTCAAGTAAGACAAAAAAAAACATTGATAACACCAAGAAATTCAACAACAAACTAAATATTGAAAACCAGCAACAGATTCATAAGCATCAACATTGAAAAATACCAGTAAATTCAACAACATCCTCAACATTGAAAAGCACCAACAAATTCAAAAAACAACCTCAACTTTTAGAAATACAAACAAGTTCAACAAAAAAAAACATTGATAACACCCACAAATTCAACAACAAACTAAATATTGAAAACCACCAACAGATTCATAAGCATCAACATTGAAAAATACCAATAAATTCAACAACATCCTCAACATTGAAAAACACCAACAAATTCAAAAAACAACCTCAACTTTTAGAAATACAAACAAGTTCAACAAAAAAAACATTGATAACACCCACAAATTCAACAACAAACTCAATATTGAAAATCACCAACAAATTCAACAACCTCTACAGTTAATATCACCAACAAATTCGCAACAACTTCAACTTTGAAAAGCACAAAAAAGTTAAAAAAAACACCATCATGACACCAACAAATTCAAGAATAAGCTTAATATTGAAAATCATCAACAAATTCAAGCACCTAAACTTTGAAAAATACCAACAAATTCAACAACAAACAACTTTTAAAAATACAAAGAACTTCATAAAATAAACATTGATAACACTAACTAATTGAACAACAAACTCAATATTGAAAACCACCAACAAATTCAACAACATTAACATTGAAAAACAGCAATAAATTCAACAACAACCTCAAAATTGATACCACCAACAAATTCAACAACAAACTCAATGTTGAAAATCACCAACAAATTCAACAACAACCACAACATTAAAAAACACCAACAATCTCAACAACAACCTCAACATTGAAAAACGCCAACAAATTCAACAACATCCTCAATATTGAAAATCAACAACAAATTCAACAACAACCTCAACATTGAAAAACACCAACAAACTCATCAACAACCTCAAAATTGAAAAACGCCAACAAATTCAACAACATCCTGAATATTAAAAATAAGCAACACATTCAACAACCTCAACACTGAATAGCACCAACACATTCGCAACCACCTCAACTTTGAAAAACACCAAAAAGATTTTTAAAAAACCATTCATGCAACCAACAAATTCAACAACAAGCTTAATATTGAAAACCACCAACCAATTCAACAGCAACCACTACTTTTAAAAATACGTACAAGCAAAACAAAAAAAAACATTGATAACACCAAGAAATTCAACAACAAACTCAATATTGAAAACCACCATCAAATTCATCAACATCAACATTGAAAAACACCAATCAATTCAACAACAACCTCAACATTTAAAAATACACCAAGTTCAAAAAAAAAACATTGATTACACCAACAAATTCAACAACAAACTCAATATAGAAAACCACCAACAAATTCAACAACATTAACATTGAAAAACATCAATAAATTCAACAACAACCTCAACATTGATAACACCAACAAATTCAACAACAAACTCAATGTTGAAAATCACCAACAAATTCAACAACAACCTCAACATTTAAAAACACCCACAATCTCAACAACAACCTCAACATTGAAAAACACCATCAAATTGAACAACATCCTCAATATTGAAAATCACCAACAAATTGAACAACCTCAACATTGAATATCACCAACAAATTCGCAACAACTTCAACTTTGAAAAACAGAAAAAAGTTTTTAAAAAACCATTCATGACACCAACAAATTCAACAATAAGCTTAATATTGAAAATAACCAACAAATCCAATGATCTAAACTTTGAAAAACACCAACAAATACAACAACAAACAACTTTAAAAAAAAAAATTCAAAAAAAAATAACACCAACAAATTGAACAACAAACTCAATATTGAAAATCACCAACAAATTCAACAACCTCAATGTTGAAAAACACTAAAAAATTCAACAACAACGTCAACATTCAAAAACACCAACAAATTCAACAACAACGTCAACATTGAAAAGCACCAACAAATTCAACAACAACGTCAACATTGAAAATCACCAACAAATTCAACTACAACCTCAACATTGAAAAGCACGAACAAATTCAATAAAAACTTCAACTTTAAAAAATACAAACAAGTTGAACAATAAAATCATTGATAACACCAACACATTCAACAACAACCTCAGCATTGAAAAATGCAAAACAGTTCAAAAAATAACATTGATAACACCAACAAATTCAACAACAACCTCAATATTGAAAATTGCATACAAATTCAACAACAACCTCAACATTGAAAAACACCAACAAATTCAACAACAACCTCAATATTGAAAATCACCAACAAATTCAACAACCTTAATATTGAAAATCACCAACAAATTCAACAACAACCTCTACATTGAAAAGCACCAACGAATTCAACTGCAACCTCGACATGGAAAAACAACAACAAATTCAACAACAACTTCCACTTTGAAAAATACAAAAAAGTTCAAAAAATAACATTGATAACACCAACAAGTTCAAAAACATTGAAATACGCCAACAATTGCAACAACAACCTCAATATTGAAAATCCAAACAATTTCAACAACAACCTCAACTTTTAAAAGTACAAAAAAGTTCAACAAAATAAACGTTGATCACTCCAACAAATTCATCAACAACCTCAATATTGAAATTCACCAGCAAATTCAACAGCCTCAACATTGAAAAACAAAAAACTGTTCAAAATAAACCATTGATAACACGAACAAATTCAACAACACCAACGTTGAAAAACACCAACAAATTCAACAACAACCTCAATATTTAAAATCATCAACAAATTCAACGGCCTCAACGTAGAAAAACACCAACAAATTAAACAACAACCTCAACATTTAAAAGTTCAAAAATGTTTAACAAAATAAACATTGATAACACCAATATATTCAGCAACAACCACAACTTTGAATATCACCAACAAATTCAACAACTTCAACATTGAAAAACACCAACAAATTCAGCAAAAACCTTAACTTTTAAAAATACGAACAAGTTGAACAAAAAACATTCATAACACCAACAAATTCAACAACCACCTCAACAATGAAAAACAACAACAAATTCAACAACAACCTCAACATTGAAAAACACCAACAAATTCAACAACAACCTCAACATTGAAAAACACCAACAAACTCATCAACAACCTCAAAATTGAAAAACGCCAACAAATTCAACAACATCCTGAATATTGAAAATAAGCAACAAATTCAACAACCTCAACACTGAATAGCACCAACAAATTTGCAACCACCTCAACTTTGAAAAACACCAAAAAGATTTTTAAAAAACCATTCTTTCAAGCAACAAATTCAACAACAAGCTTAATATTGAAAACCACCAACCAATTCAACAGCAACCTCTACGTTTAAAAATACGTACAAGTAAAACAAAAAAATACATTGATAACACCAAGAAATTCAACAAGAAACTCAATGTTGAAAACCACCAACAAATTCATCAACATCAACATTGAAAAACACCAATAAATTCAACAACATCCTCAACATTGAAAAACATCAACAAATTCAAAAACAACCTCAACTTTTAGAAATACAAACAAGTTCAACAAAAAAAAATACATAACGCCAACAAATTCAACAACAAACTCAAAATTGAAAATCACCAACAAATTCAACAACCTCAACACTTAATATCACCTACAAATTCGCAACAACTTCAACTTTGAAAAGCACAAATAAGTTTAAAAAACACCATCATGGCACCAACAATTTCAAGAATAAGCTTAATATTGAAGATCATCATCAAATTCAACGACCTAAACTTTGAAAAACACCAACAAATTCAACAACAAACAAATTTTAAAAATACAAACTAATTCAAAAAAAAACATTGATAACACTAACTAATTGAACATCAAACTCAATATTGAAAATCACCAACAAATTCAACAACATCAACATTGAAAAACAGCAATAAATTCAACAACAACCTCAACATTGAAAATCACCAACAAATTCAACAACATCAACATTGAAAAACACTAACAAATTCAACAACAACCTCAACTTTTAAAAATACAAACAAGTTCAAAAAAAAAACATTGATGACACCAACAAATTCAACAACAAACTCAACGTTGAAACATACCATCCAATTCAACAACAACGTCAACATTGAAAAAAAACAACAAATTCAAAAACAACCTCAACTTTTAAAAGTACAAAAAAGTTGAAAAAAGAACATTGATAACATCAACAAATTCAACAACGACCTCAACAATGAAAAACACCAAAAAATTCAACAACAGCATCAACATTGAAAAACGTCAACAAATTCAAAAACAACCTCCAAATGAAAAACACCAACAAATTCAAAATCAACATCAACTTTTAAAATTACAAAAAAGTTCAACAAAATAAACATTGACAACACCAACAAATTCAACAACAACCTCAACTATGAAAAACACCAACAAATTCAACCACAACCTCATCATTGATAAACACCAACAAATTCAACAACAACCTCAACACTGAAACACACCAACAAATTCAAGAACAACCTCATCATTGAAAAACGACAACAAATTCAACAAAAACCTCAATATTGAAAATCACCAACAAATTCAACAACCTTAACGCTGAATATCACCGACAAATTCCCAACAACCTCCACTTTGAAAAACACAAAAAAGTTGTAAAAAAACATTCATAACACCAACAAATGCAACAACAACCTTAATATTGAAAAACACCAACTAATTCAACAAAAACTTCAACTTTAAAAAATACAAACAAGTTGAACAAAAAAATCATTGATAACACCAACACATTCAACAACAACCTCAACATTGAAAAACACCAACAAATTCAACAACAACCTCAATATTGAAAATCACCAACAAATTCAACAACCTCAATATTGAAAATCACCAACAAATTCAACAACAACCTCTACATTGAAAAGCACCAACAAATTCAACTGCAACCTCAACATTGAAAAACACCAACACATTCAACAACCTCAATATTGAAAATCACCAACAAATTCAACGACAACCTCGACATGGAAAAACACCAACAAATTCAACAACAACTTCCACTTTGAAAAATACAAAAAAGTTCATAAAATAACATTAACACCAACAAGTTCAACAACATTGGAAATCACCAACAAATTCAACAACCTCAACACTTAATATCACCAACAAATTCGCAACAACTTCAACTTTGAAAAGCACAAAAAAGTTAATAAAACACCATCATGACACCAACAAATTCAAGAATAAGCTTAATATTGAAAATCATCCACAAATTCAACGACCTAAACTTTGAAAAACACCAACAAATTCAACAACAAACAACTTTTAAAAATACAAACAACTTCATAAAATAAACATTGATAACACTAACTAATTGAACAACAAACTCAATATTGAAAATCACCAACAAATTCATCAACATCAACATTGAAAAACATCAATAAATTCAACAACAACCTCAACATTAATAAATACAAACAAGTTCAACAAAATAAACATTGATAACACCAACAAATTCAACAACAAACTCAATATTGAAAACCACCAACAAGTTCAACAACATTAGCATTGAAAAACATCAATAAATTCAACAACAACCTCAACATTGATAACACCAACAAATTCAACAACAAATGCAATGTTGAAAATCACCAACAAATTCAACAACAACCTCAACATTTAAAAACACATACAATCTCAACAACAACCTCAACATTGTAAAACGCCAACAAATTCAACAACATCCTCAATATTGAAAATCAACAACAAATTCAACAACCTCAACACTGAATATCACCGACAAATTCGCAACAACTTCAACTTTGAAAAACGGAAAAAAGTTTTTATAAAACTATTCATGACACCAACAAATTCAACAATAAGCTTAATATTGAAAATAACCAACAAATCCAACGATCTAAACTTTGAAAAACACCAAAAATACAACAACAAACAACTTTAAAAAAATAACACCAACAAATTGAATAACAAACTCAATATTGAAAATCACCAACAAATTCAACAACCTCAACGTTGAAAAACACCAACAAATTCAACAACAACATCAACATTGAAAAGCACCAACAAATTCAACAACAACGTCAACATTGAAAATCACCAACAATCTCAACAACAACCTCAACATTGAAAAACACCAACAAATTCAGCGGAAACCTTAACTTTTAAAAATACAAACAAGTTGAACAAAAAACATTCATAACACCAACAAATTAAACAACAACCTCAACAATGAAAAACAACAACAAATTTAACAACAACCTCAACATTGAAAAACACCAACAAATTCAACAACAACCTCAACATTGAAAACCACCAACAAATTCATCAACATCAACATTGAAAAACACGAATTAATTCAACAACATCCTCAACATTGAAAAACACCAACAAATTCAAAAACAACCTCAACTTGTGGAAATACAAACAAGTTCAACAAAAAAAAACATTGATAACACCAACAAATTCATCAACAAACTCAATATTGAAAATCACCAACAAATTCAACAACCTCAACACTGAATATCACCAACAAATTCGCAACATCTTCAACTTTGAAACACACAAAAAAGTTTAAAAAAAACCATCATGACAACAAACAAATTCAACAATAAGCTTAATATTGAAAATCAACAACAAATTCAACGACCTAAACTTTGAAAAACACCAACAAATTCAACTACAAACAACTTTTAAAAATACAAACAACTTCATAAAATAAACATTGATAACACTAACTAATTGAACAACAAACTCAGTATTGAAAATCACCAACAAATTCAACAACATCAACATTGAAAAACATCAATAACTTCAACAACACCCTCAACATTTAAAAATACAAACAAGTTCAACAAAAAAAAATTGATAACACCAACAAATTCAACAACAAACTCAATATTGAAAACCACCAACAAATTCAACAACATTAACATTGAAAAACATCAATAAATTCAACAACAAACTCAATGTTGAAAAGCTCCAACAAATTCAACAACAACGTCAACATTGAAAATCACCAACAAATTCAACAACAACGTCAACATTGAAAATCACCAACAATCTCAACAACAACGTCAACATTGGAAAATGCCAACAAATTCAACAAGATCCTCAATATTGAAAATCACCAACAAATTCAACAACCTCAACACTGAATATCACCAACAAATTCGCAACAACTTCAACTTTGGAAAACACAAAAAGTTTAAAAAAAAACCATCATGACAACAAACAAATTCAACAATAAGCTTAATATTGAAAATCAACAACAAATTCAACGACCTAAACTTTGAAAAACACCAACAAATTCAACAACAAACAAATTTTAAAAATACAAACAATTTAAAAAAAAAACATTGATAACACTAACTAATTGAACATCAAACTGAATATTGAAAATCACCAACAAATTCAACAACATCAATATTGAAAAACAGCAATAAATTCAACAACAACCTCAACATTGAAAAACACCAACAAATTCAACAACAAACTCAACTTTTAAAGATACAAACAAGTTCATCAAAAAAAACATTGATAACACCAACAAATTCAACAACAAACTCAACTTTGAAACATTCCATCCAATTCAACAACAACGTCAACATTGAAAAAAAACAACAAATTCATAAACAACCTCAACTTTTAAAAGTACAAAAAAGTTGAAAAAAGAACTTTGATAACAACAACAAATTCAACAACAACCTCAACAATGAAAAACACCAAAAAATTCAACAACAGCCTCAACATTGAAAAACGACAACAATTTCAATGACAACCTCAACAATGAAAAACACCAACAAATTCAAAACCAACCTCAACTTTTAAAAGTGCAAAAAAGTTCAACAAAATAAACATTGATAACACCAATACATTCATCAACAACCTCAACTTTGAATATCACCAACAAATGCAACAACCTCAACATTGAAAAACACCAACAAATTCAACAACAACCGTAACTTTTAAAAAGTACAAACAAGTTCAACAAAAAACATTGATAACACAAACAAATTCAACAACAACCTCAACAATGAAAAACACCAACAAATTGAACAACAACCTCAACATTGAAAAACACCAACAAATTCAACAACAACCTCAACATTGAAAAACACCAACAAACTCATCAACAACCTCAAAATTGAAAAACGCCAACAAATTCAACAACATCCTGAATATTGAAAATAAGCAACAAATTCAACAACCTCAACACTGAATACCACCAGCAAATTCGCAACCACCTCAACTTTGAAAAACACCAAAAAGATTTTTAAAAAACCATTCATGCAACCAACAAATTCAGCAACAAGCTTAATATTGAAAACCACCAACCAATTCAACAGGAACCTCTACTTTTAAAAATACATACAAGTAAAACAAAAAAAAACATTGATAATACCAAGAAATTCAACAACAAACTCAATATTGAAAACCACCAACAAATTCATCAACATCAACATTGAAAAACACGAATTAATTCAACAACATCCTCAACATTGAAAAACACCAACAAATTCAAAAACAACCTCAACTTGTGGAAATACAAACAAGTTCAACAAAAAAAAACATTGATAACACCAACAAATTCAATAACAAACTCAATATTGAAAATCACCAACAAATTCAACAACCTCAACACTGAATATCACCAACAAATTCGCAACATCTTCAACTTTGAAAAACACAAAAAAGTTTAAAAAAAACCATCATGACAACAAACAAATTCAACAATAAGCTTAATATTGAAAATCAACAACAAATTCAACGACCTAAACTTTGAAAAACACCAACAAATTCAACTACAAACAACTTTTAAAAATACAAACAACTTCATAAAATAAACATTGATAACACTAACTAATTGAACAACAAACTCATTATTGAAAATCACCAACAAATTCAACAACATCAACATTGAAAAACATCAATAACTTCAACAACACCCTCAACATTTAAAAATACAAACAAGTTCAACAAAAAAAAATTGATAACACCAACAAATTCAACAACAAACTCAATATTGAAAACCACCAACAAATTCAACAACATTAACATTTAAAAACATCAATAAATTCAACAACAAACTCAATGTTGAAAAGCTCCAACAAATTCAACAACAACGTCAACATTGAAAATCACCAACAAATTCAACAACAACCTCAACATTGGAAAATGCCAACAAATTCAACAAGATCCTCAATATTGAAAATCACCAACAAATTCATCAACCTCAACACTGAATATCACCAACAATATCGCAACAACTTCAACTTTGGAAAACACAAAAAAGTTTAAAAAAAACCATCATGACAACAAACAAATTCAACAATAAGCTTAATATTGAAAATCAACAACAAATTCAACGACCTAAACTTTGAAAAACACCAACAAATTCAACAAAAAACAAATTTTAAAAATACAAACAATTTAAAAAAAAACATTGATAACACTAACTAATTGAACATCAAACTGAATATTGAAAATCACCAACAAATTCAACAACATCAATATTGAAAAACAGCAATAAATTCAACAACAACCTCAACATTGAAAAACACCAACAAATTCAACAACAACCTCAACTTTTAAAGATACAAACAAGTTCATCAAAAAAAACATTGATAACACCAACAAATTCAACAACAAACTCAACTTTGAAACATTCCATCCAATTCAACAACAACGTCAACATTGAAAAAAAACAACAAATTCATAAACAACCTCAACTTTTAAAAGTACAAAAAAGTTGAAAAAAGAACTTTGATAACACCAACAAATTCAACAACAACCTCAACAATGAAAAACACCAAAAAATTCAACAACAGCCTCAACATTGAAAAACGCCAACAATTTCAACGACAACCTCAACAATGAAAAACACCAACAAATTCAAAACCAACCTCAACTTTTAAAAGTGCAAAAAAGTTCAACAAAATAAACATTGATAACACCAATACATTCATCAACAACCTCAACTTTGAATATCACCAACAAATGCAACAACCTCAACATTGAAAAACACCAACAAATTCAACAACAACCGTAACTTTTAAAAAGTACAAACAAGTTCAACAAAAAACATTGATAACACAAACAAATTCAACAACAACCTCAACAATGAAAAACACCAACAAATTGAACAACAACCTCAACATTGAAATACACAAACAATCTCAACAGCAACCTCAACATTGAGAAACGCCGACAAATTCAACAACATCCTCAATATTGAAAATCACCAACAAATTCAATAACCTCAACACTGAATATCACCAATAAATTCGCAACAACTTCAACTTTGAAAAACACAAAAAAGTTAAAAAAAAACCATTCATGACACCAACAAATTCAACAATAAGCTTAATATTGAAAATCACCAACAAATTCAACTACCTAAACTTTGAAAAACACCAACAAATTCTCCAACAAACAACTTAAAAAATACAAACAAATTAAAAAAAACATTGATAACACCAACAAATTGAACAACAACCTCAACATTGAAACATACCATTCAATTCAACAACAACCTCAACTATAAAAAGTACAAAAAAGTTCAACAAAATAAACATTGATAACACCAATACATTCAGCAAAAACCTGAACTTTGAATATCACCAAAAAATTCAACAATCTCAACATTGAAAAACACCAACAAAATCAACAACAGCCGTAACTTTTAAAAATACAAACAAGTTCAACAAAAAACATTGATAACACGAGTAAATTCAACAACAACCTTAACTTATAAAAATACAAACAAGTTCAACAATTAACATTGATAACACCAACAAATTCAACAACAACGTCAACAATGAAAAACACCAACAAATTCAACAACAACCTTAATATTGAAAAACACCAACAAATTCAACAACAACTTCCACTTTAAAAAATACAAACAGGTTCAACAAAAAAAAACATTGATAACACCGACAAATTCAACAACAACCTCAACAATGAAAAACACCAACAAATTCAAGAACAAACTCAACATTGAAAAACGCCAGCAAATTCAACAGCAACCTCAACTTTGTAAAACGCCAGCAATTTCACCAAAAAACTCAACAATGAAAAACACCAACAAATTCAAAATCAACCTCATTTTTTAAAAGTAAAAAAAAAGTTCAACAAAATGAACACTGATAACACCAATGAATTCAGCAACAACCTCAACTTTGAAAATCACCAACAAACTGAACAACCTCAACATTGAAAAACACCAACAATCTCAACAACAACCTCAAAATTGAAAAAAGCCAACAAATTCAACAACATCCTAAATATTGAAAATCACCAACAAATTCAACAACCTCAACACTGAATATCACCAACAAATTCGCAACAACTTCAACTTTGAAAAACTCAAAAAAGTTAAATAAGATTCATTTGTGACGCCAACAAATTCAACAATAAGCTTAATATTCAAAATCACCAACAAATCCAACGACCTAAACTTTGAAAAAGACCAACAAATTCAACAACAAACAACTTTTAAAAATACAAGCAAATTCAAAAAAATAAACATTGATAACACCAACAAATTGAACAACAAACTCAACATTGAAAATCAGCAACAAATTCAACAACATCAACATTGAAAAACACCAATAAATTCAACAACAACCTCAACATTGAAAATCACCAAGAAATTCAACAACATCATTATTGAATATCACCAACAAATTCAACAACAACCTCAACATTGAAAAACGCCAACAAATTCAAAAACAAACTCAATATTGAAAAATACAAAAATGTTCCAAAAATAACATTGATAACACCAACAAATTCAACAACAACCTCAAAGTTGAAAAACGCCAACAAATTCAACAACAACCTCAATATTGAAAATCACCAACAAAAAATCAGCAACAAATTCAACATCAACCACAACATTGAAAATCACCAACAAATTCAACAACAACCTCAACTTTTAAAAAAAGAGAAAAAGTTCAATAAAAACATTGATAACACCAAGAAATTCAACAACAACCTCAACATTGAAAGACACCAAAAAGTTCAACAACGACCTCAACATTGAAAATCAGCAACAAATTCAACAACAACCTCAACATTGAAAAACGCCAACAAATTCAACAACAACCTCAACTTTTAAAAGTAGAGAAAAAGTTCAATAGAAACATTGATAACACCAAGAAATTCAACAACAACCTCAACATTGAAAATCACCAACAAATTCAACAACATCAATATTGAAAATCACCAACAAATTCAACAGCAACCTCAACAATGAAAAACAGCAACAAATTCAACAACAACCTCAACAATGAAAAACACAAAAAATTCAACAACCGCAACATTGAAAAATACTAACAAATTCAACAACAACCTCAACTTTTAAAGGAAGAGAAAAGTTCAAAAAAAACATGGATAACAACATCAAATTAAACAACAACCTCAACATTAAGTAATACGAAAACGTTCAAAAAATGAAATTGATAACATCAACAAATTCAACAACAACCTCAACATTGAAAAAAACAAAAAGTTCAAAAAATAGCATTGATAACAACAACGAATTCAACATCAAACTCAACTTTGAAAATCAAGAACAAATTCAACAACAACCTCAACATTGAAAAACACCAATAAATTCAACAACAACGACAACAAGGAAAAAAACCCAACAAATTCAACAACAAACTCAACATTATAAAACATCAACAGATTGACCAACAACCGCAACATTAAAAAGTACAAACAAGTTCAACAACAAACCTTGATAACACCAACAAGTTCAACAACAACCTCAACATTGAAAAACAGCGACAAATTCAACAATAACCTGAACAATGTAAAACACCAACAAATTCAACAACGACCTCAACATTGAAAATCAGTAACAAATTCAACAACAATCTCAACTTTGAAAAACGCCAAAAAATTCAACAACAACCTCAATATTGAAAATCAACAACAAAAAATCACCAACAAATTCAACATCAACCACAACATTGAAAAACACCAACATATTCAACAACAACATCAAAATTGAAAAAACCTACAAATTCAACAACAAGCTCAACATTGAAAATCACCAACAAATTCAACAACAACCTCAACATTGAAAGACGCCAACAAATTCATTAACACCCTCAATATTGAAAGACACCAACAAATTCAACAGCAACCTCAACACTGAAAATCACCAACAAATTCAACAACATCAATATTGAATATCGCCAACAAATTCAACAACACCCTCAACATTGAAAAATACAACAAGTTCAAAAAATAGCATTGATAACAACAACGAATTCAACATCAAACTCAACATTGAAAATCAACAACAAATTCAACAACAACCTCAACCTTGAAAAACACCAATAAATTCAACAACAATCACAACATGGAAAAAAAAACAACAAATTCAGCAACACACTCAACATTGTAAAACACCAACAAATTCACCAACAACCGCAACATTAAAAAGTACAAACAAGTTCAACAAAAAACATTGAAAGCACCAACAAGTTCAACCGCAACCTAAACATTGAAAAGCAGCGACAAATTCAACAACAGCCTCAACAATGAAAAACACCAAACAATTCAACAACGACCTCAACATTGAAAATCAGTAACAAATTCAACAACAATCTCAACATTGAAAAACGCCAAAAAATTCAACAACAACCTCAATATTGAAAATCACCAACATAAAATCACCAACAAATTCAACATCAACCACAACATTGAATAACACAAACAAATTCAACAACAACCTCAAAATTGAAAAAAACCTACAAATTCAACAACAACCTCCACATTGAAAAACACTAACAACTTCAAAAGCAACCTCAACATTGAAAAATACTTAAAATTTCAACAACAAGCTCACATTGAAAAACACCAACAAATTCAACAACAACCTCAACTTTTAATAGAAGTGAAAAAGTTCAATAAAAACATTGATAACAACAAGAAATTCAACAACAACCTCAACATTGAAAGACGCCAACAAATTCATTAACAACCTCAATATTGAAAGACACCAACAAATTCAACAACATCAATATTGAATATCACCAACAAATTCAACAACAACCACAACATTGAAAAACAGCGACAAATTCAACAACAACCTCAACAATGAAAAATACCAACAAATTCAACAACCACAACATTGAAAAACACTAACATATTCAACAGAAACATCAATATTGAAAGACACCAACATATTCAACAACAACCTCAACATTTAAAATGACCAACAAATTCAACAACTTCAATATTGAAAATCACCAACAAATTCAACAACAACCTCAACATTGAAAAACACCAAAAATTCAACATGAACCACAAAATTGAAAGTCAACAACAAATTCAACAAAAACCACAACTTTGAAAAACACCAACAAATTCTACATCAACCTCAACAATGAAAAACAGGAACAAATTCAACAAAAACCTCAACAATGAAAAAAAAAGTTCAACAACCGCAACATTGAAAACAACTAACAAATTCAACAACAACCTCAACTTTTAAAAGCAGAGAAATGTTCAAAAAAAACATGGATGACATCAACAAATTCAACAAAAACCTCAACATTGAAAAATACAAAAAGTTCAAAAAATAGCATTGATAACAACAACGAAATCAACATTAAACTCAACATTTAAAATCAACAACAAATTCAACAACAACCTCAACATTGAAAAACACCAATCAATTCAACAACAACCACAACATGGAAAAAAAAAACAACAAATTCAACAACAAACTCAACATTGTAAAACATCAACAAATTCACCAACAACCGCAACATTAAAAAGTACCAACAAGTTCAACAAAAAACATTGATAACACCAACAAATTCAACAACGACCTCAACATTGAAAATCAGTAACAAATTCAACAACAATCTCAACATTGAAAAACGCCAAAAAATTCAACAACAACCTCAATATTGAAAATCAACAACAAAAAATCACCAACAAATTCAACATCAACCACAACATTGAATAACACCAACAAATTCAACAACAACATCAAAATTGAAAAAAACCTACAAATTCAACAACAAGCTCAACATTGAAAATCACCAACAAATTCAACAACAACCTCAACTTTTAATAGAAGGGAAAAAGATCAATAAAAACATTGATAACACCAAGAAATTCAACAACAACCTCAACATTGAAAGATGCCAACAAATTCATTAACACCCTCAATATTGAAAGACACCAGCAAATTCAACAGCAACCTCAACAATGAAAAACAGAATCAAATTCAACAACAACCTCAACAATGAAAAACACAAAAAATTCAACAACCGCAACATTGAAAAATACTAACAAATTCAACAACAACCTCAACTTTTAAAAGAAGAGAAAAGTTCAAAAAAAACATGGATAACAACAACAAATTAAACAACAACCTCAACATTAAATAATATAAAAAAGTTCAAAAAATAATATTGATAACATCAACAAATTCAACAACAACCTCAACATTGAAAAATACAAAAAGTTCAAAAAATAGCATTGATAACAACAACGAATTCAACATCAAACTCAAAATTGAAAATCACCAACATATTCAACAACATCAATTATGAAAATCACCAACAAAATCAACAACAACCTCAACAATGAAAAACACCAACAAATTCAACAATGACCTCAACATTGAAAATCAGCAACAAATTCAAACAACAACCTCAACATTGAAAAAAATCAACAAATTCAACAATAAGCTCAACTTTCAAAAACAAATAAAAGTTCAAAAAATAACATTGATAACACCAACAAATTCAACAAGAACCTCAACAATCAAAAACACCAAAAAATTCAACAACAACCTCAACATTGAAAAATACCAACAAATTCAAAAACAACCTCATCATTGAAAAATACAAAAAAGTTCAAAAAATAACATTGATAACACCAACAAATTCAACAACAACCTCAAAGTTCAAAAACGCCAACAAATTCAACAACAACCTCAATATTGAAAATCACCAACAAAAAATCACCAACAAATTCAACATCAACCACAACATTGAAAATCACCAACAAATTCAAGAACAATCTCAACTTTTAGAAGAAGAGAAAAAGTTCAATAAAAACATTGATAACAACAAGAAATTCAACAACAACCTCAACATTGAAAGACACTAAAAAGTTCAACAACGACCTCAACATTGAAAATCAGCAACAAATTCAACAACAACCTCAACATTGAAAAATGCCAACAAATTCAACAACAACCTCGATATTGAAAATCACCAACAAATTCAACATCAACCTCCACATTAAAAAACACTAACAAATTCAACAACAACCTCAACATTGAAAAAAACTTACAATTTCAACAACAAGCTCAACATTGAAAAACACCAACAAATTAAACAACAACCTCAACTTTTAAAAGAAGAGAAAAAGTTCAATAAAAACATTGATAACACCAAGAAATTCAACAACAACCTCAACATTGAATGACACCAACAAATTCAACAACAACCTCAATATTGAACATCACCAACAAATTCATCAGCAACATCAACATTGAAAATCACCAATAAATTGAACAACATTAATATTGAAAATCACCAACAAATTCAACAACAACCTCAATATTGAAAAATACAAAAAAGTTCAAATAACAACATTGATGACACCAACAAATTCAACAACAACCTCAACATTGAAAAACAGCGAGAAATTCAACAACAACCTCAACAATGAAAAAAAAACAACAAATTCAACAACCTCAACATTGAAAAACACCAACATATTCAACAGGAACCTCAATATTTAAAGACACCAACATATTCAACAACAACCTCAACATTTAAAATGACCAACAAATTCAACAACTTCAATATTGAAAATCACCAACAAATTCAACAACAACCTCAACATTGAAAAATACCAACAAATTCAACAGCAACCTCAACAATGAAAAACAGCAACAAATTCAACAACAACCTCAACATTTGAAAAACACCAAAAATTCAACAACCGCAACATTGAAAAATACTAACAAATTCAACAACAACCTCAACATTTAAAAGAAGAGAAAAGTTCAAAAAAAACATGGATAACAACAACAAATTAAACAACACCCTTAACATTAAATAATACAAAAAAGTTCAAAAAATAACATTGATAACATCAACAAATTCAACAACAACCTCAACATTGAAAAATACAAAAAGTTCAAAAAATAGCATTGATAACAACAACGAATTCTACATTCAAATCAACATTGAAAATCACCAACAAATTCAACAACAACCACAACATGGAAAAAAAACCAACCAATTCAACAACAAACTCAAAATTGTAAAACACCAACAAATTCACCAACAACCACAACATTAAAAAGTACAAACAAGTTCAACAAAAAGCATTGAAAACAACAACAAGTTCACCCACAACCTAAACATTGAAAAAGAGCGACACATTCAACAACAGCCTCAACAATGAAAAACACCAACCAATTCAACAACGACCTCAACATTGAAAATCAATAACAAATTCAACAACAATCTCAACATTGAAAAACGCCAAAGAATTCAACAACAACCTCAATATTGAAATTCACCAACAAAAAATCACCAAAAAATTCAACATCAACCACAACATTGAAAAACACCAACAAATTCAACAACAACCTCAAAATTGAAAAAAACCTGCAAATTCAACAAAAAGCTCAACATTGAAAATCACCAACAAATTCAACATCAACCTCAACTTTTAATAGAAGTGAAGAAGTTGAATAAAAACATTGATAACACCAAGAAATTCAACAACAACCTTAACATTGAAAGACGCCAACAAATTCATTAACAACCTCAATATTGAAAGACACCAACAAATTCAACAAGAACCTCAACATTGAATATCACCAACAAATTCAACAACATCAATATTGAATATCACCAAGAAATTCAACAACAACCTCAACATTGAAAAACGACAACAAATTCAAAAACAAACTCAATATTGAAAAATACAAAAAGGCTCAAGTAATAACATTGATAACACCAACAAATTCAACAACAACCTCAACAATGAAAAATACAAAAAAGTTCAAAAAATGACATTGATAAAACAAACAAATTCAACAACAACCTCAACATTGAAAATCACCAACAAATTCAACAAAAACCTCAACATTGAAAAACACCAACAAATTCAACAACCTCAGCATTGAAAAATACCAACAAATTCAACAACAACCTCAACATTGAAAAATACAAAAAAGTTCAAAAGATAACATTGATAATACCAACAAATTCAACAACAACCTCAATATTGAAAAACACCAACAAATTCAACAACAACACCAATATTGACAGACACAAACATGTTCAACAACGACCTCAAATTGAAAATCAGCTACAAATTCAACAAGAACCTAAACATTGAAAAACGCCAAAAAATTCAACAGCAACCTTGATATTGAAATTCACCAACAAATTCAACATCAACCTCCACATTGAAAACCACTAACAAATTCAAAAACAACCTCAACATTGAAAAAAACTAGCAATTTCAACAACAAGCTCAACATTGAAAAACACCAACAAATTCAACAACAACCTCAACTTTTAAAAGAAGAGAAAAAGTTCAATAAAAACATTGATAACACCAAGATATTCAACAACAACCTCAACATTGAAAGACGCCAACAAATTCAACAACAACCTCAATATTGAAAGACACCAACAAATTCAACAACAACCTCAACATTGAAAATCACCAACAAATTCAACAACATCAATATTGAAAATCACCAACAAATTCAACATCAACTTCAACATTGAAAAACACCAACAAATTCAACAACAACCTCAACTTTTAAAAGAGAAAAAGTTCAAAAAATACATTGATAACAACAACAAATTCAACAACAACCTCAACATTGAAAAACGCCAACAAATTCAACAACAACCTCAATATTGAAAGTCACTAGCAATTTCAACAACAACCTCAACATTGAAAAACACCAACAAATTCAACAACAACCTCAATATTGATAGACACCAACAAATTGAACAACAACCTCAACATTGAAAATCAGCAACAAATTCAAACATCAACCTCAACATTGAAAAAAACCAACAAATTCAACAATAAGCTCCACTTTCAAAAATAAATAAAAGTTCAAAAAATAACATTGATAACACCAAAAAATTCAACAACAACCTCAACGATCAAAAACACAAACAAATTCAACAACAACCTCAACGTTAAAAAATACCAACAAATTCAACAACAACCTCAACATTTAAAAATACAAAATAGTTCAAAAAATAACATTGATAACACCAACAAATTCAACAACAACCTCAACATTGAAAAACACCAACAAATTCAACAACAACCTCAATATTGTAAATCACCAACAAAAATCACCAACAAATTCCACATCAACCAAAACATTGAAAAACACCAACAAATTCAACAACAAATTCAAAAATGAAAAAAAACCTACAAATTCAACAATAAGCTCAACATTGAAAATCACCAACAAATTCAACAACAACCTCAACTTTTAATAGATGAGAAAACGTTCAATAAAAACATTGATAACACCAAGAAATTCAACAACAACCTCAACATTGAAAGACGCCAACAAATTCATTACCAACCTCAATATTGAAAGACACCAACAAATTCAACAACAACCTCAACATTGAAAATCACCAACAAATTCAACAACATCAATATTGAATATCACCAACAAATCCAACCACAACCTGAACATTGAAAAACGCCAACAAATTCAAAAACAAACTCAACACTGAAAAATATAAAAAAGTTCAAGTAATAACATTGATAACACCAAGAAATTCAACAACAACCTCAACATTGAAAATCACCAACAAATTCAACAACAACCTCAACATTGAAAAACACCAACAAATTCAACAACCTCAGCATTGAAAAATACCAACAAATTCAAAAACAACCTCAACATTGAAAAATACAAAAAAGTTCAAAAGATAACATTGATAATACAAACAAATTCAACAACAACTCATTATTGAAAAACACCAACAAATTCAACAACAACCCCAATATTGAAAGACACCAACATGTTCAACAACGACCTCAAATTGAAAATCAGCTACAAATTCAACAACCACCTCAACATTGAAAAACGCCAACAAATTCAACAACAACCTCAATATTGAAAATCACCAACAAATTCAATATCAACCTCCACATTGAAAAACACTAACAAATTCAAAAACAACCTCAACATTGAAAAAAAGCTTACAATTTCAACAACAAGCTCAACATTGAAAAACACCAACAAATTCAACAACAACCTCAACTTTTAAAAGAAGAGAAAAAGTTCATTAAAATCTTTGATAACACCAAGAAATTCAACAACAACCTCAACATTGAAAGACGCCAACAAATTCAATAGCAAACACAATATTGAAAGTCAACAACAAATTCAACAAAAACAGCTACTTTGAAAAACACCAACAAATTCAACAGCAACCTCAACAATGAAAAACAGCAACAAATTCAACAACAACCTCAACAATGAAAAACACAAAAAATTCAACAACCGCAACACTGAAAAACACTAACAAATTCAACAACAACCTCAACTTTTAAAAGAAGAGAAAAGTTCAAAAAAAACATGGATAACAACAAAAAATTAAACAACAACCTCAACATTAAATAATACAGAGAAGTTCAAAAAATAACGTTGATAACATCAACAAATTCAACAATAACCTCAACATTGAAAAATACAAAAAGTTGAAAAAATAGCATTGATAACAACAACGAATTCAACATCAAACTCAACATTCAAAATCAACAACAAATTCAACAACAACCTCAACATTGAAAGGCGCCAACAAATTCAATAGCAACCTCAATATTGAAAGACACCAACAAATTCAACAACAACCTCAACATTGAAAATCACCAACAAATTCAACAACATCAATATTGAAAATCACCAACAAATTCAACAACAACCTCAACATTGAAAAACGACAACAAATTCAACAACAACCTCAACATTGAAAAACACCCACAAATTCAACCACAACCTCAACTTTTAAAAGAGAAAAAGTTCAAAAAATACATTGATAACAACAACAAATTCAACAACAACCTCTACATTGAAAGACACCAAAAAGTTCAACGACTTCAAACATTGAAAATCAGCAACAAATTCAACAACAACCTCAACATTGAAAAACGCCAACAAATTCAACAACAACCTCGTTATTGAAAATCACCAACAAATTCAACATCAACCTCCACATTGAAAAACACTAACTAATTCAAAAGCAACCTCAACATGGAAAAAAATTTAAAATTTCAACAACAAGATCAACATTGAAAAACACCAGCAAATTCAACAAAAACCTCAACTTTTAAAAGAAGGGAAAAAGTTCAATAAAAACATTGAAAACACCAAGAAATTCAACAACAACCTCAACATTGAATGACGACAACAAATTCAATAGCAACCTCAATATTGAAAGACACCAACAAATTCAACAACAACCTGAACATTGAAAATCACCAACAAATTGAACAACATCAATATTGAAAATCACCAACAAATTCAACAACAACCTCATTATTGAAAAATACAAAAAAGTTCAAATAACAACATTGATGACACCACCAAATTCAACAACAACCTCAACACTGAAAAACAGCGATAAATTAAACAACAACCTCAACAATGAAAAATACCAACAAATTCAACAACCTCAACATTGAAAAACACCAACATATTCAACAGCATCCTCAATATTGAAAGACACCAACATATTCAACAACAACCTCGACATTTAAAATGACCAACAAATTCAACAACATCAATATTGAATATCACCAACAATTTCAACAACAACCTCAACATTGAAAATCACCAACAAATTCAACAACAACCTCAACATTGAAAAACACCAACAAATTCAACAACCTCAGCATTGAATAATACCAACAAATTCAACAACAACCTCAACATTGAAAAATACAAAAAAGTTCAAAAGATAACATTGATAATACCAACAAATTCAACAACAACCTCAATATTGAAAAACAACAACAAATTCAATAGCAACCTCAATATTTTATAGGCACCAACAAATTCAACAACAACCTCAACATTGAAAATCACCAACAAATTCAACAACATCAATATTGAAAATCACCAACAAATTCAACAACAACCTCAATATTGAAAAACGCCAACAAATTCAACAACAACCCCAACTTTTAAAAGAGAAAAAGTTCAAAAAATACATTGACAACAACAACAAATTCAACAACAACCTCAATATTGAGAAACACCAACAAATTTAACAACAACCTCAACATTGAAAGACGCCAACAAATTCAACAACAACCTCAATATTGAAAGTCACCAACAAATTCAACAACAACCGCAACATTGAAAAACACCAACAAATTCAACAACAACCTCAATATTGAAAGACTCCAACAAATTCAACAACAACCTCAACATTGAAAAACACCAACAAATTCAAACAATAACCTAAACATTGAAAAAAACCAACAAATTCAACATTAAGCTCCACTTTCAAAAATAAATAAAAGTTCAAAAAATAACATTGATAACACCAACAAAATCAACAACAACCTCAACAATCAAAAACACAAACAAATTCAACAACAACCTCAACATTAAAAAATACTAACAAATTCAACAACCTCAACATTGAAAAATACAAAAAGTTCAAAAAATAACATTGATAACACCAACAAATTCAACAACAACCTCAACATTGAAAAACACCAACACATTCAACAACAACCTCAATATTGAAAATCACCAACAAAAAATCACCAACAAATTCCACATCAACCACGACATTGAAAAACACCAACAAATTCCACAACAAACTCAAAAATGAAAAAAAACCCTACAAATTCAACAATATGCTCAACATTGAAAATCACCAACAAATTCAACAACAACCTCAACTTTTAAAAGAAGAGAAAAAGTTCAATAAAAACATTGATAACACCAAGAAATTCAACAACAACCTTAACATTGAAAGACGCCAACAAATTCATTAACAACGTCAATATTGAAAGCCACCAACAAATTCAACAACAACCTCAACATTGAAAATCACCAACAAATTCAACAACATCAATATTGAATATCACCAACAAATTCAACAACAACATCAACATTGAATAACGCCAACAAACTCAAAAACAAACTCAATATTGAAAAATACAAAAAAGTTCAAGTAATAACATTGATAACACCAACAAATTCAACAACAACCTCAACATTGAAAAATACAAAAAAGTTCAAAAAATGACATTGAGAACACCAACAAATTCAACAACAACCTCAACATTGAAAAAAAACCAACAAATTCAACAACCTCAGCATTGAAAAATACCAACAAATTCAACAACAACCTCAACATTGAAAAATACAAAAAAGTTCAAAAGATAACATTGATAATACCAACAAATTCAACAACAACCTCAATATTGAAAAACACCAACAAATTCAACAACAACACCAATATTGAAAGACACCAACGTGTTCAGCAGCGACCTAAAATTTAAAATCAGCTACAAATTCAAAAAGAACCTCAACATTGAAACACGCCAACAAATTCAACAACAACCTCGATATTGAAAATCACCAACAAATTCAACATCAACCTCCTCATTGAAAAGCACAAACAAATTCAAAATCAACCTCAACATTGAAAGAAATTTACAATTTCAACAACAAGCTCAACATTGAAAAACGCCAACAAATTCAACAACAACCTCAACTTTTAAAAGAAGAGAAAAAGTTCAATAAAAACATTGATAACAATGACAACAACCCCAATATTGAAAGACACCAACATGTTCAACAACGACTTCAACATTGAAAATCAGCAACAAATTCAACAACAACCTCAACACTGAAAAACAGCGATAAATTAAACAACAACCTCAACAATGAAAAATACCAACAAATTCAACAACCTCAACATTGAAAAACACCAACATATTCAACAGCATCCTCAATATTGAAAGACACCAACATATTCAACAACAACCTCGACATTTAAAATGACCAACAAATTCAACAACATCAATATTGAATATCACCAACAATTTCAACAACAACCTCAACATTGAAAATCACCAACAAATTCAACAACAACCTCAACATTGAAAAACACCAACAAATTCAACAACCTCAGCATTGAATAATACCAACAAATTCAACAACAACCTCAACATTGAAAAATACAAAAAAGTTCAAAAGATAACATTGATAATACCAACAAATTCAACAACAACCTCAATATTGAAAAACAACAACAAATTCAATAGCAACCTCAATATTTTATAGGCACCAACAAATTCAACAACAACCTCAACATTGAAAATCACCAACAAATTCAACAACATCAATATTGAAAATCACCAACAAATTCAACAACAACCTCAATATTGAAAAACGCCAACAAATTCAACAACAACCTCAACATTGAAAAACACCAACAAATTCAACAACAACCCCAACTTTTAAAAGAGAAAAAGTTCAAAAAATACATTGACAACAACAACAAATTCAACAACAACCTCAATATTGAGAAACACCAACAAATTTAACAACAACCTCAACATTGAAAGACGCCAACAAATTCAACAACAACCTCAATATTGAAAGTCACCAACAAATTCAACAACAACCGCAACATTGAAAAACACCAACAAATTCAACAACAACCTCAATATTGAAAGACTCCAACAAATTCAACAACAACCTCAACATTGAAAAACACCAACAAATTCAAACAATAACCTAAACATTGAAAAAAACCAACAAATTCAACATTAAGCTCCACTTTCAAAAATAAATAAAAGTTCAAAAAATAACATTGATAACACCAACAAAATCAACAACAACCTCAACAATCAAAAACACAAACAAATTCAACAACAACCTCAACATTAAAAAATACTAACAAATTCAACAACAACCTCAACATTGAAAAATACAAAAAGTTCAAAAAATAACATTGATAACACCAACAAATTCAACAACAACCTCAACATTGAAAAACGCCAACACATTCAACAACAACCTCAATATTGAAAATCACCAACAAAAAATCACCAACAAATTCCACATCAACCACGACATTGAAAAACACCAACAAATTCCACAACAAACTCAAAAATGAAAAAAAACCCTACAAATTCAACAATATGCTCAACATTGAAAATCACCAACAAATTCAACAACAACCTCAACTTTTAAAAGAAGAGAAAAAGTTCAATAAAAACATTGATAACACCAAGAAATTCAACAACAACCTCAACATTGAAAGACGCCAACAAATTCATTAACAACGTCAATATTGAAAGCCACCAACAAATTCAACAACAACCTCAACATTGAAAATCACCAACAAATTCAACAACATCAATATTGAATATCACCAACAAATTCAACAACAACATCAACATTGAAAAACGCCAACAAACTCAAAAACAAACTCAATATTGAAAAATACAAAAAAGTTCAAGTAATAACATTGATAACACCAACAAATTCAACAACAACCTCAACATTGAAAAATACAAAAAAGTTCAAAAAATGACATTGAGAACACCAACAAATTCAACAACAACCTCAACATTGAAAAAAAACCAACAAATTCAACAACCTCAGCATTGAAAAATACCAACAAATTCAACAACAACCTCAACATTGAAAAATACAAAAAAGTTCAAAAGATAACATTGATAATACCAACAAATTCAACAACAACCTCAATATTGAAAAACACCAACAAATTCAACAACAACACCAATATTGAAAGACACCAACGTGTTCAGCAGCGACCTAAAATTTAAAATCAGCTACAAATTCAAAAAGAACCTCAACATTGAAACACGCCAACAAATTCAACAACAACCTCGATATTGAAAATCACCAACAAATTCAACATCAACCTCCTCATTGAAAAGCACAAACAAATTCAAAATCAACCTCAACATTGAAAGAAATTTACAATTTCAACAACAAGCTCAACATTGAAAAACGCCAACAAATTCAACAACAACCTCAACTTTTAAAAGAAGAGGAAAAGTTCAATAAAAACATTGATAACAATGACAACAACCCCAATATTGAAAGACACCAACATGTTCAACAACGACTTCAACATTGAAAATCAGCAACAAATTCAACAACAACCTCAACATTGAAAAACGCCAACAAATTCAACAACAACCTCGTTATTGAAAATCACCAACAAATTCAACAATCAACCTCCACATTGAAAAACACTAACAACTTCAAAAGCAACCTCAACATTGAAAAAAACTTACAATTTCAACAACAACCTCAAAGTTGAATAACACCAACAAATTCAACAACCTCAGCATTGAAAAATACCAACAAATTCAACAACAACCTCGATATTGAAAATCACCAACAAATTCAACATCAACCTCCTCATTCAAAAACACTAACAAATTCAAAAACAACCTCAACATTGAAAGAAATTTACAATTTCAACAACAAGCTCAACATTGAAAAACACCAACAAATTCAACAACACCCTCAACTTTTAAAAGAAGAGAAAAAGTTCAATAAAAACATTGATAACAATGACAACAACCCCAATATTGAAAGACACCAACATGTTCAACAACGACTTCAACATTGAAAATCAGCAACAAATTCAACAACAACCTCAACATTGAAAAACGCCAACAAATTCAACAACAACCTCATTATTGAAAATCACCATCAAATTCAACAATCAACCTCCACATTGAAAAACACTAACAACTTCAAAAGCAACCTCAACATTGAAAAAAACTTACAATTTCAACAACAACCTCAAAGTTGAATAACACCAACAAATTCAACAACCTCAGCATTGAAAAATACCAACAAATTCAACAACAACCTCAACATTGAAAAATACAAATAAGTTCAAAAGATAACATTGATAATACCAACAAATTCAACAACAACCTCAATATTGAAAAACACCAACAAATTCAACAACAACCTCAACATTGAATGACACCAACATGTTCAACAACGACTTCAACATTCAAAATCAGCAACAAATTCAACAACAACCTCAACATTGAAAAACGCCAACAAATTCAACAACAACCTCGTTATTGAAAATCACCAACAAATTCAACAATCAACCTCCACATTGAAAAACACTAACAACTTCAAAAGCAACCTCAACATTGAAAAAAACTTACAATTTCAAAAACAACCTCAAAGTTGAAAAACATCAACAAATTCAACAACCTCAGCATTGAAAAATACCAACAAATTCAACAACAACCGCAATATTGAAAAACACCAACAAATTCAACAACAACCTAAACTTTTAAAAGAAGAGAAAAAGTTCAATAAAACATTGATAACACCAAGAAATTCAACAACAACCTCAACATTGAATGACGCGAACAAATTCAATGGTAACCTCAATATTGAAAGACACCAACAAATTCAACAACAATCTCAACATTGAAAATCACCAACAAATTCAACAACATCAATATTGAAAATCACCAACAAATTCAACAACAACCTCAGCATTGAAAATCACCAACAAATTGAACAACATCAATATTGAAAATCACCAACAAATTCAACAACAACCTCAATATTGAAAAATACAAAAAAGTTCAAATAACAACATTGATGACACCAGCAAATTCAACAACAACCTCAACATTGAAAAACAGCGAGAAATTCAACAACAACCTCAACAATGAAAAATACCAAAAAATTCAACAACCTCAACATTGAAAATCACCAACAAATTCAACAACAACCTCAACATTGAAAAACACCAACAAATTCAACAACCTCAGCATTGAAAAATACCAACAAATTCAACAACAACCTCAACATTGAAAAATACAAAAAAGTTCAAAAGATAACATTGATAATACCAACAAATTCAACAACAACCTCAATATTGAAAAACAAAAACAAATTCAACAACAACACCAATATTGACAGACACAAACATGTTCAACAACGACCTCAAATTGAAAATCAGCTACAAATTCAACAAGAACCTAAACATTGAAAAACGCCAAAAAATTCAACAGCAACCTTGATATTGAAATTCACCAACAAATTCAACATCAACCTCCACATTGAAAACCAGTAACAAATTCAAAAACAACCTCAACATTGAAAAAAACTAGCAATTTCAACAACAAGCTCAACATTGAAAAACACCAACAAATTCAACAACAACCTCAACTTTTAAAAGAAGAGAAAAAGTTCAATAAAAACATTGATAACACCAAGATATTCAACAACAACATCAACATTGAAAGACGCCAACAAATTCAACAACAACCTCAATATTGAAAGACACCAACAAATTCAACAACAACCTCAACATTGAAAATCACCAACAAATTCAACAACATCAATATTGAAAATCACCAACAAATTCAACATCAACTTCAACATTGAAAAACACCAACAAATTCAACAACAACCTCAACTTTTAAAAGAGAAAAAGTTCAAAAAATACATTGATAACAACAACAAATTCAACAACAACCTCAACATTGAAAAACACCAACAAATTCAACAACAACCTCAATATTGAAAGACACCAACAAATTGAACAACAACCTCAGCATTGAAAATCAGCAACAAATTCAAACATCAACCTCAACATTGAAAAAAACCAACAAATTCAACAATAAGCTCCACTTTCAAAAATAAATAAAAGTTCAAAAAATAACATTGATAACACCAAAAAATTCAACAACAACCTCAACCATCAAAAACACAAACAAATTCAACAACAACCTCAACGTTAAAAAATACCAACAAATTCAACAACAACCTCAACATTTAAAAATACAAAATAGTTCAAAAAATAACATTGATAACACCAACAAATTCAACAACAACCTCAACATTGAAAAACACCAACAAATTCAACAACAACCCCAATATTGAAAGACACCAACGTGTTCAACAGAGACCTAAAATTTAAAATCAGCTACAAATTCAAAAAGAACCTCAACATTGAAACACGCCAACAAATTCAACAACAACCTCGATATTGAAAATCACCAACAAATTCAACATCAACCTCCTCATTGAAAAACACTAACAAATTCAAAAACAACCTCAACATTGAAAGAAGTTTACAATTTCAACAACAAGCTCAACATTGAAAAACACCAACAAATTCAACAACAACCTCAACTTTTAAAAGAAGAGAAAAAGTTCAATAAAAACATTGATAACAATGACAACAACCCCAATATTGAAAGACACCAACATGTTCAACAGCGACTTCAACATTGAAAATCAGCTACAAATTCAACAACAACCTCAACATTGAAAAACGCTAACAAATTCAACAAAAACCTCGTTATTGAAAATCACCAACAAATTCAACAATCAACCTCCACATTGAAAAACACTAACAACTTCAAAAGCAACCTCAACATTGATAAAAACTTACAATTTCAACAACAACCTCAAAGTTGAAAAACACCAACAAATTCAACAACCTCAGCATTGAAAAATACCAACAAATTCAACAACAACCTCAACATTGAAAAATACAAATAAGTTCAAAAGATATCATTGATAATACCAACAAATACAACAACAACCTCAATATTGAAAAACACCAACAAATTCAACAACAACCTCAACATTGAATGACACCAACATGTTCAACAATGACTTCAACATTGAAAATCAGCAACAAATTCAACAACAACCTCAACATTGAAAAACGCCAACAAAATCAACAACAACCTCGTT
The DNA here is from genome assembly GCF_964194155.1 of Cetorhinus maximus. Classification (NCBI taxonomy): domain Eukaryota; kingdom Metazoa; phylum Chordata; class Chondrichthyes; order Lamniformes; family Cetorhinidae; genus Cetorhinus; species Cetorhinus maximus. The sequence goes on along the minus strand of NW_027596262.1, from coordinate 292,787 downwards.
ATTGAAAATCACCAACAAATTCAACAATCAACCTCCACATTGAAAAACACTAACAACTTCAAAAGCAACCTCAACATTGAAAAAAACTTACAATTTCAACAACAACCTCAAAGTTGAAAAACACCAACAAATTCAACAACCTCAGCATTGAAAAATACCAACAAATTCAACAACAACCTCAACATTGAAAAATACAAATAAGTTCAAAAGATAACATTGATAATACCAACAAATTCAACAACAACCTCAGCATTGAAAAACACCAACAAATTCAACAACAACCCCAATACTGAAAGACACCAACATGTTCAACAACGACCTCAAATTGAAAATCAGCTACAAATTCAACAAGAACCTCAACATTGAAAAACGCAAACAAATTCAACAACAACCTCGATATTGAAAATCACCAACAAATTCAACATCAACCTCCACATTGAAAAACACTAACAAATTCAAAAACAACCCCAAAATTGAAAAAAACTTACAATTTCAACAACAAGCTCAACATTGAAAAACACCAACAAATTCAACAACAACCTCAACTTTCAAAGGAAGAAAAAAAGTTCAATAAAAACATTGATAGCACCAAGAACTTCAACAACAACCTCAACACTGAAAGACGCCAACAAATTCAATACAAACCTCAATATTGAAAGACACCAACAAATTCAACAACAACCTCAACATTGAAAATCACCAACAAATTCAACAACAACCACAACATTGAAAAACGCCAACAAATTCAACAACAATCTCAACATTGAAAAACACGAACAAATTCAACGACAACCTCAACTTTTAAAAGCGAAAAAGTTCAAAAAATACATTGCTAACGACAACAAATTCAACAACAACCTCAACATAGAAAAACGCCAACAAATTCATCAACAAGCTCAATATTGAAAAACACCAACAAATTCAACAACAACCTCATATTGAAAGACACCAACAAATTCAACAACAACCTCAACATTGAAAATCAGCAACAAAATCAAACATCAACCTCAACATTGAAAAAAAACAACTAATTCAACAATAAGATCAACTTTCAAAAATAAATAAAAGTTCAAAAAATAACATTGATAACACCAAAAAATTAAACAACAACATCAACATTCAAAAACACAAACAAATTCAACAACAACCTCAACATTTAAAAATACCAACAAATTCAACAACAACCTCAGCATTGAAAAATATAAAAATGTTCAAAAAATAACATTGATAACACCAACAAATTCAACAACAACCTCAACATTGAAAAACGCCAATAAATTCAACAAGAACCTCAATATTGAAATTCACCAACAATAAATCTCCAACAAATTCAAGATGAACCACAACATTGAAAACCACAACAAATTCAACAACAACCTCAAAAATGATAAAAAAAAACCTACAAATTCACCAATAAGCTCAACATTGAAAATCACCAACAAATTCAACAACATCCTCAACTTTTAAAAGAAGAGAAAAAGTTCAATAAAAACATTGATAACACCAAGAAATTCAACAACAACCTCAAAATTGAAAGACGCCAACAAATTCATTGACAACCTCAATATTGAAAGACACCAACAAATTCAACAACTACCTCAACATTGAAAATCACCAACAAATTCAACAACATCAATATTGAATATCACCAACAAATTCAACATCAACCTCCTCATTGAAAAACACTAACAAATTCAAAAGCAACCTCAACATTGAAAGAAATTTACAATTTCAACAACAAGCTCAACATTGAAAAACACCAACAAATTCAACAACAACCTCAACTTTTAAAAGAAGAGAAAAAGTTCAATAAAAACATTGATAACACCAAGAAATTCAACAACAACCTCAACATTGAATGACGCCAACAAATTCAACAACAACCTCAACATTGAAAATAACCAACAAATTCAACAACATCAATGTTGAAAATCACCAACAAATTCAACAACAAACTCAGCATTGAAAATCACCAACAAATTGAACAACATCAATATTGAAAATCACCAACAAATTCAACAACAACCTCAATATTGAAAAAAACAAAAAAGTTCAAATAACAACATTGATGTCACCAACAAATTCAACAACAACCTCAACATTGAAAAACAGCGAGAAATCCAACAACAACCTCAACATTGAAAAACACCAACATATTCAACAGCAACCCCAATATTGAAAGACACCAACATATTCAACAACAACCTCAACATTTAAAATGACCAACAAATTCAACAACATCAATATTGATTATCACCAACAATTTCAAAAACAACCTCAACATTATAAAACGCCAACAAATTCAAAAACAAACTCAATATTGAAAAATTAAAATAGTTCAAGTAATAACATTGATAACACCAACAAATTCAACACAAACCTCAACATTGAAAATACAAAAAAGTTCAAAAAATGACATTGATAACACCAACAAATTCAACAACAACCTCAACATTGAAAATCACCAACAAATTTAACAACAACCTCAAAGTTGAAAAACACCAACAAATTCAACAACCTCAGCATTGAAAAATACCAACAAATTCAACAACAACCTCAACATTGAAAAATACAAATAAGTTCAAAAGATAACATTGATAATACCAACAAATTCAACAACAACCTCAATATTGAAAAACACCAACAAATTCAACAACAACCCCAATATTGAAAGACACCAACATGTTCAACAACGACCTCAAATTGAAAATCAGCTACAAATTCAACAAGAACTTCAACATTGAAAAACGCCAACAAATTCAACAGCAACCTCGATATTGAAAATCACCAACAAATTCAACATCAACCTCCACATTGAAAAACACTAACAAATTCAAAAACAACCTCAACATTGAAAAAAGCTTACAATTTCAACAACAAGCTCAACATTGAAAAACACCAAGAAATTCAACAACAACCTCAACATTGAAAGACGCCAACAAATTCAATAGCAAACACAATATTGAAAGTCAACAACAAATTCAACAAAAACAGCTACATTGAAAAACACCAACAAATTCAACAGCAACCTCAACAATGAAAAACAGCAACAAATTCAACAACAACCTCAACAATGAAAAACACAAAAAATTCATACAACACTGAAAATCACTAACAAATTCAACAACAACCTCAACATTTAAAAGAAGAGAAAAGTTCAAAAAAAAACATGGATAACAACAAAAAATTAAACAACAACCTCAACATTAAATAATACAAAGATTTTCAAAAAATAACATTGATAACAACAACAAATTCAACAACAACCTCAACATTGAAAAATACAAAAAGTTGAAAAAATAGCATTGATAACAACAACGAATTCAACATCAAACTCAACATTGAAAATCAACAACTAATTCAACAAGAACCTCAACATTGAAAGACGCCAACAAATTCAATAGCAACCTGAATATTGAAAGACACCAACAAATTCAACAACAACCTCAACATTGAAAAACACTAACAAATTCAAAAACAACCTCAACGTTGAAAAAAACTTACAATTTCAACAACAAGCTCAACATTGAAAAACACCAACAAATTCAACAACAACCTCAACTTTCAAAGGAAGAAAAAAAGTTCAATAAAAACATTGATAGCAACAAGAACTTCAACAACAACCTCAACACTGAAAGACGCCAACAAATTCAATAAAAACCTCCATATTGAAAGACACCAACAAATTCAACAACAACCTCAACTTTCAAAGGAAGAAAAAAAGTTCAATAAAAACATTGATAGCACCAAGAACTTCAACAACAACCTCAACACTGAAAGACGCCAACAAATTCAATACAAACCTCAATATTGAAAGACAACAACAAATTCAACAACAACCTCAACATTGAAAATCACCAACAAATTCAACAACAACCACAACATTGAAAAACGCCAACAAATTCAACAACAATCTCAACATTGAAAAACACCAACAAATTCAACAACAACCTCAACTTTTAAAAGAGAAAAAGTTCAAAAAATACATTGATAACGACAACAAATTCAACAACAACCTCAAGATAGAAAAACGCCAACAAATTCATCCACATGCTCAATATTGAAAGACACCAACAAATTCAATAACAACCTCAACATTGAAAAACACCAACAAATTCAACAACAACCTCATATTGAAAGACACCAACAAATTCAACAACAACCTCAACATTGAAAATCAGCAACAAATTCAAACATCAACCTCAACATTGAAAAAAACCAACTAATTCAACAATAAGATCAACTTTCAAAAATAAATAAAAGTTCAAAAAATAACATTGATAACACCAACAAATTAAACAACAACATCAACATTCAAAAACACAAACAAATTCAACAACAACCTCAACATTTAAAAATACCAACAAATTCAACAACAACCTCAGCATTGAAAAATATAAAAATATTCAAAAAATAACATTGATAACACCAACAAATTCAACAACAACCTCAACATTGAAAAACGCCAACAAATTCAACAAGAACCTCAATATTGAAATTCACCAACAATAAATCACCAACAAATTCAAGATCAATCACAACATTGAAAACCCCAACAAATTCAACAACAACCTCAAAAATGAAAAAAAAACCCTACAAATTCAACAATAAGCTCAACATTGAAAATCACCAACAAATTCAACAACAACCTCAACTTTTAAAAGAAGAGAAAAAGTTCAATAAAAACATTGATAACACCAAGAAATTCAACAACAACCTCAAAATTGAAAGACACCAACAAATTCATTAACAACCTCAATATTGAAAGACACCAACAAATTCAACAACAACCTCAACATTGAAAATCACCAACAAATTCAACAACATCAATATTGAATATCACCAACAAATTCAACAACAACCTCAACATTTTAAATCGGCAAACAAAATCTAACATCAACCTCAACATTGAAAAAAACCAACAAATTCAACAATAAGCTCAACTTTTAAAAGAGAAAAAGTTCAAAAAATACGTTGATAACAACAACAAATTCAACAACAACCTCAACATTCAAAAACGCCCACAAATTCAACAACAACCTCAATATTGAAAGTCACCAACAAATTCAACAACAACCTCAACATCGAAAAACACCAGCAAATTCAACAACAACCTCAACATTGAAAATCAGCAACAAATTCAAACATCAACTTCAACATTGAAAAAAACCAACAAATTGAACAATAAGCTCAACTTTCAATAATAAATAAAAGTTCAAAAAATAACATTGATAACACCAACAAATTCAACAACAACCTCAACAATCAAAAACACAAACAAATTCAACAACAACCTCAACATTGAAAAATACCAACAAATTCAACAACAACCTTAATATTGAAAAATACAAAAATGTTCACAAAATAACATTGATAACACCAACAAATTCAACAACAACCTCAACATTGCAAAACGCCAACAAATTCAACAACAACCTCAAAATTGAAAAACGCCAACAAATTCAACAACAACCTCAATATTGAAAACCCCAACAAATTCAACAACCACTTCAAAAATGAAAAAAAAACCTGCAAATTCAACAACAAGCTCAACATTGAAAATCACCAACAAATTCAACAACAACCTCAACTTTAAAAAGAAGAGAAAAAGTTCAATACAAACATTGATAACACCAAGAAATTCAGGAACAACCTCAACATTGAAAGACGCCAACAAATTCATTAACAACCTCAATATTGAAAGACACCAACAAATTCAACAACAACCTCAACATTGAAAATCACCAACAAATTCAACAACATCAATATTGAATATCACCAACAAATTCAACAACAACCTCAACATTGAAAAACGCCAACAAATTCAAAAACAAACTCAATATTGAAAAATACAAAAAAGTTCAAAAATAACATTGATAACAACAACAAATTCAACAACAACCTCAACATTGATAAATACAAAAAAGTTCAAAAAATGACATTGATAACACCAACAAATTCAACAACAACCTCAACATTGAAAATCACCAACAAATTCAACAACATCAATATTGAAAATCACCAACAAATTCAACAACAACCTCAACATTGAAAATGACCAACAAATTGAACCACATCAATATTGAAAATCACCAACAACTTCAACAACAACCTCAATATTGAAAAATACAAAAAAGTTCAAATAACAACATTGATGATACCAACAAATTCAACAACAACCTCAACATTTAAAAACAAAAAACAAATTCAACAACAACCTCAACAATGAAAAATACCAACAAATTCAACAACCTCAACTTTGAAAAACACCAACGTATTCAACAGCAACCTCAATATTGAAAGACACCAACATATTCAACAACAAACTCAACCTTTAAAATGAACAACAAATTCAACAACTTCAATATTGAAAATCACCAGCAAATTCAACAACAACCTCAACATTGAAAAACACCAAAAATTCAACATGAACCACAATATTGAAAGTCACCAACAAATTCAACAAAAACCGCAACATTGAAAAACACAAACAAATTCAACAGCACCCTCAACAATGAAAAACAGCAACAAATTCAACAACAACCTCAACAATGAAAAACACAAAAAATTCAACAACCGCAACATTGAAAAATACTAACAAATTCAACAACAACCTCAACTTTTTAAGGAAGAGAAAAGTTCGAAAAAAACATGGATAACAACAACAAATTAAACAACAACCTCAACATTAAATAATACATAAAAGTTCAAAAAATAACATTGATATCATCAACAAATTCAACAACTAACTCAATATTGAATATCACCAACAAATTCAACAACACCCTCAACATTGAAAAATACAAAAAGTTCAAAAAATAGCATTGATAACAATAACGAATTCAACATCAAACCCAACATTGAAAATCAACAACAAATTCAACAACAACCTCAATATTGAAAAACACCAATAAATTCAACAACAACCACAACATGGTAAAAAAAACAACAAATTCAACAACAAACTCAACATTGTAAAACACCAACAAATTCACCAACAACCGCAACATTAAAAAGTACAAACAAGTTCAACAAAAAACATTGATAACACCAACAAGTTCAACAACAACCTCAACATTGAAAAACAGCGACAAATTCAACAACAACCTCAACAATGAAAAACACCATAAATTCAACAACGACCTCAACATTGAAAATCAGCAACAAATTCAACAATAAGCTCTACTTTCAAAAATAAATAAAAGTTCAAAAAATAACATTGATAACACCAACAAATTCAACAACAACCTCAACAATCAAAAACACAAACAAATTCAACTACAACCTCAACATTGAAAAATACAAAAAAGTTCAAAAAATAACATTGATGATACCAACAAATTCAACAACAACCTCAACATTGAAAAACAGCAACAAATTCAACAACAACCTCAACAATGAAAAATACCAACAAATTCAACAAGCTCAACATTGAAAAACACCTACATATTCAACAACAACCTCAATATTGAAAGACACCAACATATTCTACAACAACCTCAACAGTTAAAATGACCAACAAATTCAACAACTTCAATATTGAAAATCACCAACAAATTCAACAACAACCTCAACATTGAAAAACACCAAAAATTCAACATGAACCACAATATTGAAAGTCACCAACAAATTCAACAAAAACCGCAACATTGAAAAACACCAACAAATTCAACAGCAACCCCAACAATGAAAAATACAAAAATTCAACAACCGCAACATTGAAAAATATTAACAAATTCAACAACAACCTCAACTTTTAAAAGAAGAGAAAAGTTCAAAAAAAACATGGATAACAACAACAAATTAAACAACAACCTCAACATTAAATAATACAAAAATTCAAAAAATAACATTGATAGCATCAACAAATTCAACAACAACCTCAACATTGAAAAATACAAAAAGTTCAAAAAATAGCATTGATAACAACAACGAATTCTACATCAAACACAACAATGAAAATCAACAACAAATTCAACAACAACCTCAACATTGAAAAACACCAATAAATTCAACAACAACAACAACATGGAAAAAAAGCCAACAAATTCAACAACAAACTCAACATTGTAAAACACCAAGAAATTCACCAACAACCGCAACATTAAAAAGTACAAACAAGTTCAACAAAAAACATTGATAACACCAACAAGTTCAACAACAACCTCAACATTGAAAAACAGCGACAAATTCAACAACAACCTCAACAATGAAAAAACCAACCAATTCAACAACGACCTCAACATTGAAAATCAGTAACAAATTCAACAACAATCTCAACATTGAAAAACGCCAAAAATTTCAACAACAACCTCAATATTGAAAATTACCAACAAAAAATCACCAACAAATTCAACATCAACCACAACATTGAAAAACACTAACAATTACAACAACAACCTCAAAATTCAAAAAAACGTACAAATTCAACAACAAGCTCAACATTGAAAAGCACCAACAAATTCAACAACAACCTCAACTTTTAATAGAAGAGAAAAAGTTCAATGAAAACATTGATAACACCAAGAAATTCAACATCAACCTCAACATTGAAAGACACCAACAAATTCAACAACAACCTCAGCATTGAAAATCACCAACAAATTCAACAACATCAATATTCAATATCACCAACAAATTCAACAACAACCTGAACATTGAAAAACGCCATCAAATTCAAAAACAACCTCAATATTGAAAAATACAAAAAAGTTAAAGTAATAACAATGATAACACCAACAAATTCAACAACAACCTCAACATTGAAAATCAGCAACATATTCAAAAAGATTCTCAACGTTGCAAAACGTCAACAAATTCAACAACAACCTCAACATTGAAAAATACAAAAAAGTTCAACAAAATAAACATTGATAACACCAACAAATTCAACAACAACCTCAATATTGAAAATAACCAACAAATTTAACAACAATCTCAACATTAAAAATCACCAACAAATTCAACAAGGACCACAACTTTGAAAAACACCAACAAATTCAAGAACAACCTCAAACTTGAAAAACACAAACTAATTCAACAAAAACCTGAACATTTAAAGGAAGATAAAAAGTTCAAAAAAAAACATTGACAACACCAGCAAATTCAACAACAACCTCAATATTGAAAAAGACAAACAAATTCAACAACAACCTCAATATTGAAAGACACCAACAAATTCAACAACAACCTCAACATTGAAAAACACCAACAAATTCAACAACACCCTCAACTTTTAAAAGAAGAGAAAAAGTTCAAAAAAATCATTGATAACACCAACAAATTCAACATCAACCTCAATATTGAAAAATACAAAAAATTCGAAAAATAACAATGATAACACAAACAAATTCAACAACAACCACCAACTTGAAAAACACAAACCAATTCAACAACAACCACAAGATTTAAATGAAGATAAAAAGTTTTAAAAAAACATTGATAACACCAGCAAATTCAACAGAAACCTCAACATTGAAAGACGCCAAATAATTCAACAACAACCTCAATATTGAAAGACACCAACAAATTCATCAACAACGTCAATATTGAAAATCACCAAGAAATTCAACAACAACCTCAACATTGAAAGACACCAACAAATTCAACGACAACCTCAGCATTGAAAATCACCAACAAATTCAACAACATCAATATTGAATATCACCAACAAATTCAACAACAACCTCAACATTGAAAAACGCCATCAAATTCAAAAACAACCTCAATATTGAAAAATACAAAAAAGTTCAAGTAATAACAATGATAACACCAACAAATTCAACAACAACCTCAACATTGACAAATACAAAAAAGTTCAAAAAATGACATTGATAACACCAACAAATTCAGCAACAAAGTCAACAACAACCTCAACATTGAAAATCACCAACAAATTCAACAACATCAATATTGAATATCACCAACAAATTCAACAACAACCTCAACATTGAAAAACGCCAACAAATTCAAAAACAACCTCAATATTGAAAAATACAAAAAAGTTCAAAAAATGACATTGATAACACCAACAACTTCATCAACAACCTCAGCATTGAAAAACACCAACAAATTCAACAACCTCAGCATTGAAAAATACCAACAAATTCAACAACAACCTCAACATTGAAAAATACAAAAAGTTCAAAAGATAACATTGATAATACCAACAAATTCAACAACAACCTCAATATTGAAAGCCACCAACAAATTCAACAAAAACCTCAAAATTGAAAAACACCAACAAATTCAACAACAACCCCAATATTGAAAGACAACACCAAGTTCAACAACGACCTCAACATTGAAAATCAGCTACAAATTCAACAACAAACTCAACATTGAAAAACACCAATAAATTCAACAACAACAACAACATGGAAAAAAAACCAACAAATTCAACAACAAACTCAACATTGTAAAACACCAACAAATTCACCAACAACCGCAACATTAAAAAGTACAAACAAGTTCAACAAAAAACATTGATAACACCAACAAGTTCAACAACAACCTCAACATTGAAAAACAGCGACAAATTCAACAACAACCTCAACAATGAAAAAACCAACCAATTCAACAACGACCTCAACATTGAAAATCAGTAACAAATTCAACAACAATCTCAACATTGAAAAACGCCAAAAATTTCAACAACAACCAAAATATTGTAAATCACCAACAAAAAATCACCAACAAATTCAACATCAACCACAACATTGAAAAACACCAACAATTACAACAACAACCTCAAAATTCAAAAAAACGTTCAAATTCAACAACAAGCTCAACATTGAAAAGCACCAACAAATTCAACAACAGCCTCAACTTTTAATAGAAGAGAAAAAGTTCAATGAAAACATTGATAACACCAAGAAATTCAACAACAACCTCAGCATTGAAAATCACCAACAAATTCAACAACATCAATATTGAATATCACCAACAAATTCAACAACAACCTCAACATTGAAAAACGCCATCAAATTCAAAAACAACCTCAATATTGAAAAATACAAAAAAGTTTAAGTAATAACATTGATTACACCAACAAACTCAACAACAACCTCAACATTGAAAAATACAAAAAAGTTCAAAAAATGACATTGATAACACCAACAAATTCATCAACAAAGTCAACAACAACCTCAACATTGAAAATCACCAACAAATTCAACATCAACCTCCACATTGAAAAACACTAACAAATTTAAAAACAACCTCAACATTGAAAAAAACTTACAATTTCAACAACAAGCTCAACTTTGAAAAACACCAACAAATTCAACAACAACCTCAACTTTTAAAAGATGAGAAAAAGTTCAATAAAAACATTGATAACAACAAGAAATTCAGCAACAACCTCAACATTGAAAGACGCCAACAAACTCAAATAGCAACCTCAATATTGAAAGACACCAACAAATTCAACAACAACCTCAACATTGAAAAACACCAACAAATTCAACAACAACCTTAACATTGAAAATCACCAACAAATTGAACAACAACAATATTGAAAATCACCAACAAATTCAACCACAACCTCAATATTGAAAAATACAAAAAAGTTCAAATAGCAACATTGATGACACCAACAAATTCAACAACAACCTCAACATTGAAAAACAGCAACAAATTCAACAACAACCTCAACAATGAAAAATACCAACAAATTCAACAACCTCAACATTGAAAAACACCAACATATTCAACAGCAACCTCAATATTGAAAGACACCAACATATTCAACAAGAACGTCAACATTAAAAATGACCAACAAATTCAACAACTTCAATATTGAAAATAACCAACAAATTCAACAACAACCTCAACTTTGAAAAACACCAAAATTCAACATGAACCACAATATTGAAAATCACCAACAAATTCAACAAAAACAGCAACATTGAAAAACACCAACAAATTCAACAGCAACATCAACAATGAAAAACACAAAAAATTCAACAACCGCAACATTGAAAAATACGAACAAATTCCACAACAACCTCAACTTTGAAAAGAAGAGAAAAAGTTCAAAAAAATCATGGATAACAACAACAAATTAAACAACAACCTCAACTTTAAATAATAGAAAAAAGTTCAAAAAATAACATTGATAACAACAACGAATTCAACATCAAACTCAACATTGAAAAGCAACAACAAATTCAACAACAACCTCAACATTGAAAAACACCAATAAATTCAACAACAACCACAACATGGAAAAAAAACCCATCAAATGCAACAACAAACTCAACATTGTAAAACACTAACAAATTCACCAACTACCGCAACTTTAAAAGTACAAACAAGTTCAACAAAAAACATTGATAACACCAACAAGTTCAACAACAACCTCAACATTGAAAAACAGCGACAAATTCAACAACAACCTCAACAATGAAAAACACCAACAAATTCAACAACGACCTCAACATTGAAAATCAGTAACAAATTCAACAACAATCTCAACATTGAAAATAGCCAACAAATTCAACAGCAACCTCAATATTGAAAAGGACCAACAAAAAATCAACAACATATTCAACATCAACCACAACATTGAAAAACACCAACAAATTCAACAACAACCTCAAAATTGAAAAAAACCTACAAATTCAACAACAACCTCCACATTGAAAAACACTAACAACTTCAAAAGCAACCTCAACATTGAAAAATACTTAAAATTTCAACAACAAGCTCACATTGAAAAACACCAACAAATTCAACAACAACCTCAACTTTTAATAGAAGTGAAAAAGTTCAATAAAAACATTGATAACACCAAGAAAATCAACAAGAACCTCAAAATTGAAAAACACCAACAAATTCATTAATAACCTCAATATTGAAAGACACCAACAAATTCAACAACAACCGCAAAATTGAAAGTCACCAACAAATTCAGCAACATCAATATTGAATATCACCAACAAATTCAACAACAACCGCAACATTGAAAAACAGCGACAAATTCAACAACAACCTCAACAATGAAAAATACCAACAAATTCAACAACCTCAACATTGAAAAACACCAACATATTCAACAGCAACCTCAATATTGAAAGACACCAACATATTCAACAAGAACGTCAACATTAAAAATGACCAACAAATTCAACAACTTCAATATTGAAAATAACCAACAAATTCACCTTTGAAAAACACCAAAATTCAACATGAACCACAATATTGAAAATCACCAACAAATTCAACAAAAACAGCAACATTGAAAAACACCAACAAATTCAACAGCAACATCAACAATGAAAAACACAAAAAATTCAACAACCGCAACATTGAAAAATACGAACAAATTCCACAACAACCTCAACTTTGAAAAGAAGAGAAAAAGTTCAAAAAAATCATGGATAACAACAACAAATTAAACAACAACCTCAACTTTAAATAATAGAAAAAAGTTCAAAAAATAACATTGATAACAACAACGAATTCAACATCAAACTCAACATTGAAAAGCAACAACAAATTCAACAACAACCTCAACATTGAAAAACACCAATAAATTCAACAACAACCACAACATGGAAAAAAAACCCATCAAATGCAACAACAAACTCAACATTGTGAAACACTAACAAATTCACCAACAACCGCAACTTTAAAAGTACAAACAAGTTCAACAAAAAACATTGATAACACCAACAAGTTCAACAACAACCTCAACATTGAAAAACAGCGACAAATTCAACAACAACCTCAACAATGAAAAACACCAACAAATTCAACAACGACCTCAACATTGAAAATCAGTAACAAATTCAACAACAATCTCAGCATTGAAAATTTCCAAAAAATTCAACAGCAACCTCAATATTGAAAAGCACTAACAAAAAATCACCAACATATTCAACATCAACCACAACATTGAAAAACACCAACAAATTCAACAACAACCTCAACATTGAAAAACACCAACAAATTCAACAACAACCTTAACATTGAAAATCACCAACAAATTGAACAACAACAATATTGAAAATCACCAACAAATTCAACCACAACCTCAATATTGAAAAATACAAAAAAGTTCAAATAGCAACATTGATGACACCAACAAATTCTACAACAACCTCAACATTGAAAAACAGCAACAAATTCAACAACAACCTCAACAATGAAAAATAGCAACAAATTCAACAACCTCAACATTGAAAAACACCAACATATTCAACAGCAACCTCAATATTGAAAGACACCAACATATTCAACAAGAACGTCAACATTAAAAATGACCAACAAATTCAACAACTTCAATATTGAAAATAACCAACAAATTCAACAACAACCTCAACTTTGAAAAACACCAAAATTCAACATGAACCACAATATTGAAAATCACCAACAAATTCAACAAAAACAGCAACATTGAAAAACACCAACAAATTCAACAGCAACATCAACAATGAAAAACACAAAAAATTCAACAACCGCAACATTGAAAAATATGAACAAATTCCACAACAACCTCAACTTTGAAAAGAAGAGAAAAAGTTCAAAAAAATCATGGATAACAACAACAAATTAAACAACAACCTCAACTTTAAATAATAGAAAAAAGTTCAAAAAATAACATTGATAACAACAACGAATTCAACATCAAACTCAACATTGAAAAGCAACAACAAATTCAACAACAACCTCAACATTGAAAAACACCAATAAATTCAACAACAACCACAACATGGAAAAAAAAACCCATCAAATGCAACAACAAACTCAACATTGTAAAACACTAACAAATTCACCAACAACCGCAACTTTAAAAGTACAAACAAGTTCAACAAAAAACATTGATAACACCAACAAGTTCAACAACAACCTCAACATTGAAAAACAGCGACAAATTCAACAACAACCTCAACAATGAAAAACACCAACAAATTCAACAACGACCTCAACATTGAAAATCAGTAACAAATTCAACAACAATCTCAACATTGAAAATAGCCAACAAATTCAACAGCAACCTCAATATTGAAAAGCACTAACAAAAAATCACCAACATATTCAACATCAACCACAACATTGAAAAACACCAACAAATTCAACAACAACCTCAAAATTGAAAAAAACCTACAAATTCAACAACAAGCTCAACATTGAAAATCACCAACAAATTCAACAACAACCTCAAACTTTTAAAAGAAGAGAAAAAGTTCAATAAAAACATTGATAACACCAAGAAATTCAACAACAACAATTAATTAACACCCTCAATATTGAAAGACACCAACAAATTCAACAAAAACCTCAAAATTGAAAAACACCAACAAATTCAACAACAACCCCAATATTGAAAGACAACACCAAGTTCAACAACGACCTCAACATTGAAAATCAGCTACAAATTCAACAACAAACTCAACATTGAAAAACACCAACAAATTCAACAACAACAACAACATTGTAAAACACCAACAAATTCACCAACAACCGCAACATTAAAAAGTACAAACAAGTTCAACAAAAAACATTGATAACACCAACAAGTTCAACAGCAACCTCAACATTGAAAAACAGCGACAAATTCAACAACAACCTCAACAATGAAAAAACCAACAAATTCAACAACGACCTCAACATTGATAATCAGTAACAAATTCAACAACAATCTCAACATTGAAAAACGCCAAAAATTTCAACAACAACCAAAATATTGTAAATCACCAACAAAAAATCACCAACAAATTCAACATCAACCACAACATTGAAAAACACCAACAATTACAACAACAAACTCAAAATTCAAAAAAAACGTTCAAATTCAACAACAAGCTCAACATTGAAAAGCACCAACAAATTCAACAACAGCCTCAACTTTTAATAGAAGAGAAAAAGTTCAATGAAAACATTGATAACACCAAGAAATTCAACAACAACCTCAACATTGAAAGACACCAACAAATTCAACAACAACCTCAGCATTGAAAATCACCAACAAATTCAACAACATCAATGTTGAATATCACCAACAAATTCAACAACAACCTCAACATTGAAAAACGCCATCAAATTCAAAAACAACCTCAATATTGAAAAATACAAAAAAGCTCGAGTAATAACATTGATTACACCAACAAACTCAACAACAACCTCAACATTGAAAAATACAAAAAAGTTCAAAAAATGACATTGATAACACCAACAAATTCATCAACAAAATCAACAACAACCTCAATATTGAAAATCACCAACAAATTCAACATCAACCTCCACATTGAAAAACACTAACAAATTTAAAAACAACCTCAACATTGAAAAAAACTTACAATTTCAACAACAAGCTCAACTTTGAAAAACACCAACAAATTCAACAACAACCTCAACTTTTAAAAGATGAGAAAAAGTTCAATAAAAACATTGATAACAACAAGAAATTCAGCAACAACCTCAACATTGAAAGACGCCAACAAACTCAAATAGCAACCTCAATATTGAAAGACACCAACAAATTCAACAACAACCTCAACATTGAAAAACACCAACAAATTCAACAACAACCTTAACATTGAAAATCACCAACAAAATGAACAACAACAATATTGAAAATCACCAACAAATTCAACCACAACCTCAATATTGAAAAATACAAAAAAGTTCAAATAGCAACATTGATGACACCAACAAATTCAACAACAACCTCAACATTCAAAATCACCAACAAATTCAACAACAACCTCAACATTGAAAAATACCAACAAATTCAACAACAACCTCAGTATTGAAAGACACTAACAAATTCAACAACAACCTCAACATTGAAAATCATCAACAAATTCAATAACTTCAATATTGAAAATCATCAACAATTTCAACAACCTCAAAATTGAAAAACAAAACCAAATTCAACTACAACCTCGACTTTTAAAAGCACAAAAAATGTTTTTAAAAAAATATTGATAACACCAACAAATTCAACAACAACCTCAACATTGAAAATCATCAACAAATTCAACAACAACCTCAACATTGAAAATCACCAAAAAATTCAAAAACAACCTCAAGAATGAATAACACCAACAAATTCAACAACCACAACATTGAAAAACACCAACAAATTCAACAACAACCTCATCATTTAAAACTACAAAAAACTCACAAACAAAAGCAACAACAACCTCAACATTGAAAAACAGCAACAAATTCAACAACACCCTCAACTTTTAAAAGAAGAGAAAAATTTCAAAAAAAACATTGATAACACCAACTAATTCAACAACAACCACAATATTGAAAGTCACCAACAAATTCAACAACAACCTCAACATTGAAAAAAACCAACAAATTCAACATCAACCTCAACATTGAAAATCATCAACAAATTCAACAACAACCTTTACTTTGAAAAATACAAACAAGTTCAATAAAAAAAATAGATAACACCATCAAATTCAACAATCATCTCAACAATGAAAAAAAACAACAAATTAAACAACAACCTCAACTTTTAAAAGAGAAAAAGTTCAAAAAAAACATTGATAACACCAACAAATTCAACAACAACCTCAAAATTGGAAAACACCAACAAATTCAACAACAACCTCAAACTTGAAAAACAGAACCTAATTCAACAACAACCTCAACATTTAAAAGAAGATAAAAAGTTCAAAAAAAACATTGATAACACCAGCAAATTCAACAGAAACCTCAACATTGAAAGACACAAAGAAATTCAACAACTACCTCAATATTGAAAGGCACCAACAAATTCAAGAAGAACCTCAACATTGAAAAACGCCAACAAATTCAACAACAAACTCAATAATGAAAATCACCAACAAATTCTACAACAAGCTCAACATTGAAAAACACCAACAAATTCAACAACACCCTCAACTTTTAAAAGAAGAGAAAAAGTTCAAAAAAATCATTGATAACACCAACAAATTCAACAAGAAACTCAACATTGAAAATCGCCAACAAATTCGACAACAACCTCAATATTGATAGTCACCACCAAATTCAACAACAACCTCAATAATGAAAAACACAAAAAAATTCAACAACAACCTCAACTTTTAAAAGAAGAGAAAAAG
Source organism: Cetorhinus maximus (assembly GCF_964194155.1). Lineage (NCBI taxonomy): Eukaryota > Metazoa > Chordata > Chondrichthyes > Lamniformes > Cetorhinidae > Cetorhinus > Cetorhinus maximus. The sequence goes on along the minus strand of NW_027596262.1, from coordinate 274,716 downwards.
ATCAAAAAAACTTTGATAACACCAACAAATTCAACAACAACCTCAACATTGAAAAATACAAAAAAGTTCAAAAAATAACATTGATAACACCAACAAATTCAACAACAACCTCAACATTGAAAAATACCAACAAATTCAACAACAACCTCAGAATTGAAAGACACAAACAAATTCAACAACAACCTCAACATTGAAAATCATCAACAAATACAATAACTTCAATATTGAAAATCACCAACAATTTCAACAACCTCAAAGTTGAAAAACACCACCAAATTCAACAACAACCTCAACTTATAAAAGTACAAAAAAGTTTTTAAACAAATATTGATAACACCGACAAATTCAAAAGCAACCTCAACATTGAAGATCATCAACAAATTCAACAACAACCTCAACATTGAAAATCACCAAAAAATTCAACCACTACCTCAAGAATGAATAACACCAACAAATTCAACAACCTCAACATTGAAAAACACCATCAAATTCAACAACAACCTCATCATTTAAAACTGCATAAAAGTCACAAACAAAAGCAACAACAACCTCAATATTGAAAAACAGCAACAAATTCAACAACACCCTCAACTTTTAAAAGAAGGGAAAAATTTAAAAAAAAAACATTGATAACACCAACAAATTCAACAACAACCTCAATATTGAAAATCAGCAACAAATTCAAAAAGATTCTCAACATTGCAAAACGTCAACAAATTCAACAACAACCTCAACAATCAAAGACACAAACAAATTCAACAACAACCTCAACATTGAAAAATACCAACATATTCAACAACAACCTCAACATTGATAAATACAAAAAAGTTCAAAAAATAACATTGATAACACCAACAAATTCAAGAAAAACCTCAACATTGATAAATACCAACAAATTCAACAACAACCTCAGTATTGAAAGACACTAACAAATTCAACAACAACCTCAACATTGAAAATCATCAACAGATACAATAACTTCAATATTGAAAACACCAACAATTTAAACAACCTCAAAATTGAAAAACACCACCAAATTCAACAACAACCTCAACTTTAAAAAGTACAAAAAAGTTTTTTAAAAAATATTGATAACACCGACAAATTCAACAACAACCTCAACATTGAAAATCATCAACAAATTCAACAACAACCTCAACATTGAAAATCACCAAAAAAATCAACAACAACCTCAAGAATGAATAACATCAACAAATTCAACAACATCAACATTGAAAAACACCAACAAATTCAACAACAACGTCATCATTTGAAACTTCAAAAAAGTCACAAACAAAAGCAACAACAACCTCAACATTGAAAGACAGCAACAAATTCAACAACACCCTCAACTTTTAAAAGAAGAGAAAAATTTCGAAAAAAACATTGATAACACCAACAAATTCAACAACAACCTCAACATTGAAAAACTCCAACATATTCAACAACAACCTCAACATTGAAAAATACCAACAAATTCAACAACAACCTCAACATTGAAAAATACAAAAAAGTTCAAAAGATAACATTGATAATACCAACAAATTCAACAACAACCTCAATATAGAAAATCACCAACAAATTCAACAACAACCTCAAAATTGAAAAACACCAACAAATTCAACAACAACCCCAATATTGAAGGACACCAACAAGTTCAACAACGACCTCAACATTGAAAATCAGCAACAAATTCGACCACAACCTCAACATTGAAAAACGCAAACAAATTCAACAACATCCTAGATATTGAAAATCACCAAAAAATTCAACATCAACCTCCACATTGAAAACACTAACAAATTCAAAAAGAACCTCAACATTGAAAACAACTTACAATTTCAACAACAAGCTAAACATTGAAAAACACCAACAAATTCAACAACAACCTCAACTTTTTAAAGAAGAGAAAAAGTTCAATAAAAACATTGATAACACGAAGTAATTCAACAACAACCTCAACATTGAAAGACGCCAACAAATTCAACATCAATATTGAAAATTACCAACAAATTCAACATCAATATTGAAAATCACCATCAAATTCAACAACAACCTCAACATTGAAAATCACCAAAAAATTCAACAACATCAATATTGAAAATCACCAACAATTCAACAACAACCTCAATATTGAAAAATACAAAAAAGTTCAAATAATAACATTGATAACACCAACAAATTCAACAACAACCTCAACATTGCAAAATACCAACAAATTCAACAACATCAACATTGAAAAACACCAACATATTCAACAACAACCTCAACATTTAAAATGAACAACAAATTCAACAACTTCAATTTTGAAAATCACCAGTAAATTCAACAACAACATCAACATTGAAAAACATGAAAAGTTCAACATGAACCACAATATTGAAAATCACCGACAAATTCAACAAAAACCGCAACATTCTAAAACACCAATAAATTCAACAGCAACCTCAACAATGAAAATCAGCAACAAATTCAACAACAACCTCAACTATGAAAAACACAAAAAATTCAACAACCGCAACATTGAAAAATAATAAAAATTCAACAACAACCTGAACATTTAAAAGAAGAGAAAAGGTTAAAAAAAAACATTTATAACAATAACAAATTAAACAACAACCTCAACATTAAATAATACAAAAAAGTTCGAAAAAAACATTGACAATATCAACAAGTTCAACAACAACCTCAACATTGAAAAATACATAAAGTTCAAAAAAATAGCATTGATAACAACAACGAGTTCAACATCAAACTCAACATTGAAAATCAACAACAAATTCAACAACAACCTCAACATTGAAAATCACCCACAAATTTAACAACAACCTCAACATTGAAAAACACCAACAAATTCAACAACAACCTCAAGTTTTAAAAGAGGAGAAAATTTAAAAAAAAACATTGATTACACCAACAAATTCAACAACAATCTCAACCTTGACAAAAGCCAACGAATTCAAAAACAACCTCAAAATTGAAAACGACAAAAAATTTCAAAAGATAAAATTGATCACACCAACAAATTCAACAACAAAATCAATATTGAAAATCATCAACAAATTAAACAACAACCTCAACATTGAAAAACACCAGCAAATTTAACAACAACCTCAACATTGAAAAACACCCAAAAATTTAACAACCTCAACATTGAAATGGACCAACGTATTCAACAACAACCTCAACATTGAAAAAAACAAAAAAGAACAAAAAATAAAATTGATAAAACCAACAAATTCAACAACAACCTGATATTGAAAAACACCAACAAATTCAACAACAACATCAATATTGAAAATCACCAACAAATTCAACAACAACATCAACATTGAAAAACACCAACAAATTCAACAACAACCTCAATATTGAAACTCACCAACAAATTCAACAACAACCTCAACATTGAAAAACACCAACAAATTCAACAACAACCTCAATATTGAAAGACACCACCAAGTTCAACAACGACCTCAACATTAAAAATCAGCAACAAATTCAACAACAATCTCAACATTGAAAAACGCCAACAAATTCAACAACAACCTCAATACTGAAAATCACCAACAAATTCAACATCAACCTCAACATTGAAAGAAACATAAAAATTCAACAACAAGCTCAACATTGAAAAATACCAAAAAATTCAACAGCAACCTCAACTTTTAAAAGAAGAGTAAAAGTTCAAAAATAACATTGATAACAACAAGAAATTCAACAACAACCTCAACATTGAAAAACACCAGCAAATTCAACAACAACCTCAACATTGAAAGACACCAACAAATTCAACAACAACCCCAATATTGAAGGACACCAACAAGTTCAACAACGACCTCAACATTGAAAATCAGCAACAAATTCGACCACAACCTCAACATTGAAAAACGCAAACAAATTCAACAACATCCTAGATATTGAAAATCACCAAAAAATTCAACATCAACCTCCACATTGAAAACACTAACAAATTCAAAAAGAACCTCAACATTGAAAACAACTTACAATTTCAACAACAAGCTAAACATTGAAAAACACCAACAAATTCAACAACAACCTCAACTTTTTAAAGAAGAGAAAAAGTTCAATAAAAACATTGATAACACGAAGTAATTCAACAACAACCTCAACATTGAAAGACGCCTACAAATTCAACATCAATATTGAAAATTACCAACAAATTCAACATCAATATTGAAAATCACCATCAAATTCAACAACAACCTCAACATTGAAAATCACCAAAAAATTCAACAACATCAATATTGAAAATCACCAACAATTCAACAACAACCTCAATATTGAAAATTACAAAAAAGTTCAAATAATAACATTGATAACACCAACAAATTCAACAACAACCTCAACATTGCAAAATACCAACAAATTCAACAACATCAACATCGAAAAACACCAACATATTCAACAACAACCTCAACATTTAAAATGAACAACAAATTCAACAACTTCAATTTTGAAAATCACCAGTAAATTCAACAACAACATCAACATTGAAAAACATGAAAAGTTCAACATGAACCACAATATTGAAAATCACCGACAAATTCAACAAAAACCGCAACATTCTAAAACACCAATAAATTCAACAGCAACCTCAACAATGAAAATCAGCAACAAATTCAACAACAACCTCAACTATGAAAAACACAAAAAATTCAACAACCGCAACATTGAAAAATAATAAAAATTCAACAACAACCTGAACATTTAAAAGAAGAGAAAAGGTTAAAAAAAAACATTTATAACAATAACAAATTAAACAACAACCTCAACATTAAATAATACAAAAAAGTTCGAAAAAAACATTGACAATATCAACAAGTTCAACAACAACCTCAACATTGAAAAATACATAAAGTTCAAAAAAATAGCATTGATAACAACAACGAATTCAACATCAAACTCAACATTGAAAATCAACAACAAATTCAACAACAACCTCAACATTGAAAATCACCCACAAATTTAACAACAACCTCAACATTGAAAAACACCAACAAATTCAACAACAACCTCAAGTTTTAAAAGAGGAGAAAATTAAAAAAAAAACATTGATTACACCAACAAATTCAACAACAATCTCAACCTTGACAAAAGCCAACGAATTCAAAAACAACCTCAAAATTGAAAACGACAAAAAATTTCAAAAGATAAAATTGATCACACCAACAAATTCAACAACAAAATCAATATTGAAAATCATCAACAAATTAAACAACAACCTCAACATTGAAAAACACCAGCAAATTTAACAACAACCTCAACATTGAAAAACACCCAAAAATTTAACAACCTCAACATTGAAATGGACCAACGTATTCAACAACAACCTCAACATTGAAAAAAAACAAAAAAGAACAAAAAATAAAATTGATAAAACCAACAAATTCAACAACAACCTGATATTGAAAAACACCAACAAATTCAACAACAACATCAATATTGAAAATCACCAACAAATTCAACAACAACATCAACATTGAAAAACACCAACAAATTCAACAACAACCTCAATATTGAAACTCACCAACAAATTCAACAACAACCTCAACATTGAAAAACACCAACAAATTCAACAACAACCTCAATATTGAAAGACACCACCAAGTTCAACAACGACCTCAACATTAAAAATCAGCAACAAATTCAACAACAATCTCAACATTGAAAAACGCCAACAAATTCAACAACAACCTCAATACTGAAAATCACCAACAAATTCAACATCAACCTCAACATTGAAAGAAACATAAAAATTCAACAACAAGCTCAACATTGAAAAATACCAAAAAATTCAACAGCAACCTCAACTTTTAAAAGAAGAGTAAAAGTTCAAAAATAACATTGATAACAACAAGAAATTCAACAACAACCTCAACATTGAAAAACACCAGCAAATTCAACAACAACCTCAACATTGAAAGACACCAACAAATTCAACAACAACCTCAACATTGAAAATCACCAACAAATTCAACAGCAACCAGAACATTGAAAAACGCCAAGAAATTCAACATGAACCTCAATATTGAAAATCACCAACAAATACAACAACAACCTCAACATTGAACAACACCAACAAATTCATCAACAACCTCAACATTGAAAAACACCAACAAATTCAACAACAATCTCAACTTTCAAAAATTCAAAAATGGTCAATAAATTACATTGATAACACCAAAAATTCTACAACAACCTCAATATTGAAAATGACCTACAAATTCAACAACAACTTAAACATTGAAAAACACCAACAAATTCGTCAACAAACTTAACATTGAAAAACACCAATAAATTCAACAACAATCTCAACAGTGAAAATTACATAAAATTTCAAAAAATAACATTGAAAACACCAACAATTTCAAAAACAACCTCAACATTGAAAAACACCAACAAATTCAATAACAACCTGAACATTGAAAAAAACAAACAAATTTAGCAACAATCTCAACTTTCAAGGAATAAAAAAAGTTCAAAAAATAACATTGATAACACTAACAAATTCAACAACAACCTCAACATTGAAAAACAGCAACAAATTCAACAACAACCTCAACAATCAAAAACACCAACAAATTCAACAACAACCTTAACAGTAAAAAAAACCAATAAATTCAACAACAACCTCAACATTGAAAAATACATAAAAGTTAAAAAAATAACATTGAAAACACCAACAAATTCAACAACAACCGCAATATTGAAAATCATCATCAAATTCAACAACAACCTCAACATTGCAAAACACCAACAAATTCAACTGCAACCTCAACATTGAAAATCACCAACAAGTTCAACTACAACCTCAAAATTGAAAAATACCAACTAATTCAACAACAACCTCAATATTGAAAGACACCAACAAATTCAACAACAACCTCAACATTGAAAAACACCAACAAATTCAACAACACCCTCAACTTTTAAAAGAAGAGAAAAAGTTCAAAAAAATCATTGATAACACCAACAAATTCAACAACAACCTCAATATTGAAAAATACAAAAAATTCGAAAAATAACAATGATAACACAAACAAATTCAACAACAACCTCCAACTTGAAAAACACAAACTAATTCAACAACAACCACAAGATTTAAATGAAGATAAAAAGTTTAAAAAAAACATTGATAACACCAGCAAATTCAACAGAAACCTCAACTTTGAAAAATGCCAAACAATTCAACATCAACCTCAATATTGAAAGACACCAACAAATTCATCAACAACGTCAATATTGAAAATCACCAACAAATTCAACAACAACCTCAAAATTGAAAAATACCAACAAATTCAACAACAACCTCAGTATTGAAAGACACAAACAAATTCAACAACAACCTCAACATTGAAAATCAACAACAATTTCAACAACCCCAAAATTGAAAAACACCACCAAATTCAACAACAACCTCAACTTTCAAAAGTACAAAAAAGTTTATAAAAAAATATTGATAACACCAACAAATTCAACAACAACCTCAACATTGAAAATCATCAACAAATTCAACAACAAACTCAACATTGAAAATCACCAAAAAATTCAACAACAACCTCAAGAATGAATATCATCAACAAATTCAACAACCTCAACATTGAAAAACAACAACAAATTCAACAACAACCTCATCATTTAAAACTACAAAAAAGTCACAAACAAAGGCAACAACAACCTCAACATTGAAAAGCAGCAACAAATTCAACAACACCCTCAACTTCTAAAAGAAGAGAAAAATTTCAAAAAAAACATTGATAACACCAACAATATTGAAAGTTACCAACAAATTCAACATCAACCTCAACATTGAAAATCAGCATCAAATTGAACAACAACCTTTACGTTGAAAAATACAAAAAAGTTCAATTAAAAAAATAGATAACACCAACAAATTCAACAATCATCTCAACAATGAAAAAAACCAACAAATTCAACATGAACCTCAACTTTTAAAAGAGAAAAAGTTCAAAAAAAACATTGATAACACCAACAAATTCAACAACAACCTCAATATTGAAAAACACCAACAAATTCAACAACAACCTCAAACTTGAAAAACACAACCTAATTCAACAACAACCTCAAAATTTAAAAGAAGATAAAAAGTTGAAAAAAACATTGATAACACCAGCAAATTCAACAGAAACCTCAACATTGAAAAACACAAAGAAATTCAACAACTACCTCAATATTGAAAGGCACCAACAAATTCAAGAAGAACCTCAACATTGAAAAACGCCAACAAATTCGACAACAACCTCAATATTGAAAGTCACCACCAAATTCAACAACAACCTCAATAATGAAAAACACAAAAAAATTCAACAACAACCTCGACTTTTAAAAGAAGAGAAAAAGATCAAAAAAATCATTGATAACACCAACAAATTCAACAAGAAACTCAACATTGAAAAACACCAACAAATTCGACAACAACCTCAATATTGAAAGTCACCACCAAATTCAACAACAACCTCAATAATGAAAAACACAACGTTGAAAAGCACCAACAAATTCAACAACACCCTCAACTTTTAAAAGAAGAGAAAAAGATCAAAAAAATCATTGATAACACCAAGAAATTCAACAAGAAACTCAACATTGAAAAACGCCAACAAATTCGATAACAACCTCAATATTGAAAGCCACCACCAAATTCAACAACAGCATCAATAATGAAAAACACAAAAAAATTCAACTACAACCTCAACTTTTAAAAGAAGAGAAAAAGATCAAAAAAACATTGATAACACCATCAAATTCAACAACAACCTCAACATTGATAAATACAAAAAAGTTCAAAAAAAAGCATTGATAACACAAACAAATTCAACAACAACCTCAACATTGAAAATCAGCAACAAATTCAAAACGATTCTCAACATTGCAAAACGTCAACAAATTCAACAACAACCTCAACATTGAAAAATACAAAGAAGTTCAACAAAATAAACATTGATAACACCAACAAATTCAACAACAGCCTCAATATTGAAAATAACCAACAAATTTAACAACAATCTCAACATTAAAAATCACCAACAAATTCAACAAGGACCGCAACTTTGAAAAACACCAACAAATTCAAGAACAATCTCAAACTTGAAAAACACAAACTAATTCAACAACAACCTCAACATTGAAAAGAAGATAAAAAGTTCAAAAAAAAACATTGACAACACCAGCAAATTCAACTACAACCTCAACATTGAAAAAGACAAACAAATTCAACAACAACCTCAATATTGAAAAACACCAACAAATTCAATAACAAACTCAACTTTTAAAAGAAGAGAAAAAGTTCAAAAAAATCATTGATAACACCAACAAATTCAACAACAACCTCAATATTGAAAAATACAAAAAATTTGAAAAATAACAATGATAACACAAACAAATTCAACAACAACCTCCAACTTGAAAAACACAAACTAATTCAACAACAACCACAAGATTTAAATGAAGATAAAAAGTTAAAAAAAACATTGATAACACCAGCAAATTCAACAGAAACCTCAACATTGAAAAACGCCAAATAATTCAAAAACAACCTCAATATTGAAAGACACCAACAAATTCATCAACAACGTCAATATTGAAAATCACCAACAAATTCAACAACAACCTCAACATTGAAAAACACCAACAAATTCAACAACAACCTCAACTATTAAAAGAAGAGAAAAAGTTCAAAAAAACATTGATAACACCAACAAATTCAACAACAACCTCAACGTGGAAAACAACAAAAATGTTCAAAAAATAACATTGATAACAATCTCAACATTGTAAATGACCAAAAAATTCAACAAGGACCACAACTTTGAAAAACTCCAGCAAATTCAACAACAAGCTCAACATTGAAAATCACGAACAAATTCAACAACATCAATATTGAAAATCACCAACAAATTCAAGAACAACCTCAACATTGAAAAACGCCAACAAATTCAACAACAACCTCAACATTGAAAAACGCCGACAAATTCAACAACAACCTCAACATTGATAAATACAAAAAGTTCAAAAAATAACATTGATAACACCAACAAATTCAACAACAACCTCAACATTGAAAAGCACCAACAGATTCAACAACAACCTCAACTTTTAAAAGAAGAGAAAAAGATCAAAAAAACATTGATAACACCAACAAATTCAACAACAACCTCAACATTGATAAATACAAAAATGTTCAACAAAATTAACATTGATAACACCAACAAATTCAACAACAACCTCAATATTGAAAATAACCAACAAATTTAAAAACAATCTCAACATTAAAAATCACCAACAAATTCAACAAGGACCGCAACTTTGAAAAACACCAACAAATTCAAGAACAATCTCAAACTTGAAAAACACAAACTAATTCAACAACAACCTCAACATTTAAAAGAAGATAAAAAGTTCAAAAAAAAACATTGACAACACCAGCAAATTCAACTACAACCTCAACATTGAAAAAGACAAACAAATTCAACAACAACATCAATATTGATAAACACCAACAAATTCAATAACAACCTCAACATTGAAAAACACCAACAAATTCAACAACACCCTCAACTTTTAAAAGAAGAGAAAAAGTTCAAAAAAATCATTGATAACACCAACAAATTCAACAACAACCTCAACATTGAAAAACACAAAGAAATTCAACAACTACCTCAATATTGAAAGACAGCAACAAATTCAAGAAGAACCTCAACATTGAAAAACGCCAACAAATTCATCAACAACCTCAATATTGAATAAAATCAACAAATTCTACAACAAGCTCAACATTGAAAAACAACAACAAATTCTTCAACACCCTCAACTTTTAAAAAAAGAGAAAAAGTTGAATAAAATCATTGATAACACCAACAAATTCAACAAGAAACTCAACATTGAAAAACGCCAACAAATTCGACAACAACCTCAATATTGAAAGTCACCACCAAATTCTACAACAACCTGAATAATGAAAAACACAAAAAAATTCAACAACAACCTCAACTTTTAAAAGAAGAGAAAAAGATCAAAAAAACATTGATAACACCAACAAATTCAACAACAACCTCAACATTGATAAATACAAAAAAGTTCAAAAAATAACATTGATAACACCAACAAATTCAACAACAACCTCAACATTGAAAATCACCAACAAATTCAACAACATCAATATTGAAAATCACCAACAAATTCAAGAACAACCTCAACATTGAAAAACGCCAACAAATTCAACAACAACCTCAACATTGAAAAACGCCGACAAATTCAACAACAACCTCAACATTGATAAATACAAAAAGTTCAAAAAATAACATTGATAACACCAACAAATTCAACAACAACCTCAACATTGAAAAGCACCAACAGATTCAACAACAACCTCAACTTTTAAAAGAAGAGAAAAAGATCAAAAAAACATTGATAACACCAACAAATTCAACAACAACCTCAACATTGATAAATACAAAAATGTTCAACAAAATTAACATTGATAACACCAACAAATTCAACAACAACCTCAATATTGAAAATAACCAACAAATTTAAAAACAATCTCAACATTAAAAATCACCAACAAATTCAACAAGGACCGCAACTTTGAAAAACACCAACAAATTCAAGAACAATCTCAAACTTGAAAAACACAAACTAATTCAACAACAACCTCAACATTTAAAAGAAGATAAAAAGTTCAAAAAAAAACATTGACAACACCAGCAAATTCAACTACAACCTCAACATTGAAAAAGACAAACAAATTCAACAACAACATCAATATTGAAAAACACCAACAAATTCAATAACAACCTCAACATTGAAAAACACCAACAAATTCAACAACACCCTCAACTTTTAAAAGAAGAGAAAAAGTTCAAAAAAATCATTGATAACACCAACAAATTCAACAACAACCTCAACATTGAAAAACACAAAGAAATTCAACAACTACCTCAATATTGAAAGACAGCAACAAATTCAAGAAGAACCTCAACATTGAAAAACGCCAACAAATTCATCAACAACCTCAATATTGAATAAAATCAACAAATTCTACAACAAGCTCAACATTGAAAAACAACAACAAATTCTTCAACACCCTCAACTTTTAAAAAAAGAGAAAAAGTTGAATAAAATCATTGATAACACCAACAAATTCAACAAGAAACTCAACATTGAAAAACGCCAACAAATTCGACAACAACCTCAATATTGAAAGTCACCACCAAATTCTACAACAACCTGAATAATGAAAAACACAAAAAAATTCAACAACAACCTCAACTTTTAAAAGAAGAGAAAAAGATCAAAAAAACATTGATAACACCAACAAATTCAACAACAACCTCAACATTGATAAATACAAAAAAGTTCAAAAAATAACATTGATAACACCAACAAATTCAACAACAACCTCAACATTGAAAATCAGCAACAAATTCAAAAAGATTCTCAACATTGCAAAACGTCAAGAAATTCATCAACAACCTCAACATTGAAAAATACAAAAAAGTTCAACAAAATAAACATTGATAACACCAACAAATTCAACAACAACCTCAATATTGAAAATAACCAACAAATTTAACAACAATCTCAACATTAAAAATCACCAACAAATTCAACAAGGACCACAACTTTGAAAAACACCATCAATTTCAAGAACAACCTCAAACTTGAAAAACACAAACTAATTCAACAACAACCTGAACATTTTAAGGAAGATAAAAAGTTCAAAAAAAAACATTGACAACACCAGCAAATTCAACAACAACCACAACATTGAAAAAGACAAACAAATTCAAAAACAACCTCAATATTGAAAGACACCAACAAATTCAACAACAACCTCAACATTGAAAAACACCAACAAATTCAACAACACCCTCAACTTTTAAAAGAAGAGAAAAAGTTCAAAAAAATCATTGATAACACCAACAAATTCAACATCAACCTCAATATTGAAAAATACAAAAAATTCGAAAAATAACAATGATAACACAAACAAATTCAACAACAACCTCCAACTTGAAAAGCACAAACTAATTCAACAACAACCACAAGATTTAAATGAAGATAAAAAGTTAAAAAAAAACATTGATAACACCAGCAAATTCAACAGAAACCTCAACATTGAAAAACGCCAGATAATTCAACAACAACCTCAATATTGAAAGTAACCAACAAATTCATCAACAACGCCAATATTGAAAATCACCAACAAATTCAACAACAACCTCAACATTGAAAAACACCAACAAATTCAACAACAACCTCAACATTTAGAAGAAGAGAAAAAGTTCAAAAAAACATTGATAACACCAACAAATTCAACAATAACCTCAATATTGAAAAATACACAAAAGTTCAAAAAATAACATTGTTAACACCAACAAATTCAACAACAACCTCAGCGTGGAAAACTACAAAAATGTTCAAAAAATAACGTTGATAACAATCTCTACATTGTAAATGACCAACAAATTCAACAAGGACCACAACTTTGAAAAACACCAACAAATTCAACAACAAGCTCAACATTGAAAATCACGAACAAATTCAAAAACATCAATATTGAAAATCACCAACAAATTCAAGAACAACCTCAACATTGAAAAACGCCATCAAATTCAACAACATCAACATTGAAAAACGCTGACAAATTCAACAACAACCTCAACATTGATAAATATAAAAAGTTCAAAAAATAACATTGATAACACCAACAAATTCAACAACAACCTCAACATTGAAAATCAGAAACAAATTCAAAAAGAATCTCAACATTGAAAAACGTCAACAAATTCAACAACAACCTCAACATTGAAAAACGCCAACAAATTCAGCAACAACCTCAACATTGATAAATACAAAAAAGTTCAAAAAATAAAATTGATAACACCAACAAATTCAACAACAACCTCAATATTGAAAATCATCAACAAATTCAAGAACAACCTAAACATTGAAAAACATCAACAGATTCAACAACAACCTCAACTTTTAAAGGAAGAGAAAAGGATCAATAAAACATTGATAACACCAACAAATTCAACAATAACATCAACATTGACAAACACCGACAAATTCAACAACAACCTCAATATTGAAAAACACCAACAAATTCAACAACAACCTCAGCATTGAAAAACGCCAACAAATTCAACAACAAACTCATTATTGAAAAACGCCAACAATTTCAAAATCGACTTCAACATTGAAAAACAACAACAAATTGTACATCAACGTCAACATATAAAAGAAGAGAAAAAGTTCAAAAAAACATTGATAACATCAACAAATTCAACAACAACCTCAACATTGAAAAACACCAACAAATTGAACAACAACCTCAACTTTTAAAAGAAGAGAAAAAATTCAAAAAAACAATGAGAACACCAGCAAATTCAACAACAACCTCAATATTGACAGTCACCAAAAAATTCAACAACAACCTCAACATTGAAAAACACCAACAAATTCAACAAGGACCAAAACTTTGAAAAACACAAACAAATTCAAGAACAACCTCAAACTTGAAAAACACAAACTAATTCAACAACAACCTCAACATTGAAAAACACCAACAAATTCAACAACAACATCAATATTGAAAGACACCAACAAATTCAATAACAACCTCAACATTGAAAAACACCAACAAATTCAACAACACCCTCAACTTTTAAAAGAAGAGTAAAAGTTCAAAAAAATCATTGATAACACCAACAAATTCAACATAAACCTCAATATTGAAAAATACAAAAAATTCGAAAAATAACAATGATAACACAAACAAATTCAACAACAACCTCCAACTTGAAAAACACCAACTAATTCAACAACAACCACAAGATTTAAATGAAGATAAAAAGTTTAAAAAAAACATTGATAACACCAGCAAATTCAACAGAAACCTCAACATTGAAAAACGCCAAATAATTCAACAACCACCTCAATATTGAAAGACACCAACAAATTCATCAACAACGTCAATATTGAAAATCACCAACAAATTCAACAACAACCTCAGCATTGAAAGACACAAACAAATTCAACAACAACCTCAACATTGAAAATCACCAACAATTTCCACAACCCCAAAATTGAAAAACACCACCAAATTCAACAACAACCTCAACTTTCAAAAGTACAAAAAAGTTTATAAAAAAATATTGATAACACCAACAAATTCAACAACAACCTCAACATTGAAAATCATCAACAAATTCAACAACAACCTCAACATTGAAAATCACCAAAAAATTCAACAACAACCTCAAGAATGAATATCACCAACAAATTCAACAACCTCAACATTGAAAAACAACAACAAAATCAACAACAACCTCATCATTTAAAACTACAAAAAAGTCACAAACAAAGGCAACAACAACCTCAACATTGAAAAACAGCAACAAATTCAACAACACCCTCAACTTCTAAAAGAAGAGAAAAATTTCAAAAAAAACATTGATAACACCAACAATATTGAAAGTTACCAACAAATTCAACAACAACCTCAACATTGAAAATCAGCATCAAATTCAACAACAACCTTTACGTTGAAAAATACAAACAAGTTCAATTAAAAAAATAGATAACACCAACAAATTCAACAATCATCTCAACAATGAAAAAAACCAACAAATTCAACAACAACCTCAACTTTTAAAAGAGAAAAAGTTCAAAAAAAACATTGATAACACCAACAAATTCAACAACAACCTCAAAATTGAAAAACACCAACAAATTCAACAACAACCTCAAACTTGAAAAACACAACCAAATTCAACAACAACCTCAAAATTTAAAAGAAGATAAAAGTTTGAAAAAAAACATTGATAACACCAGCAAATTCAACAGAAACCTCAACATTGAAAAACACAAAGAAATTCAACAACTACCTCAATATTGAAAGGCACCAACAAATTCAAGATGAACCACATCATTGAAAAACGCCAACAAAATCGACAACAACCTCAATATTGAAAGTCACCACCAAATTCAACAACAACCTCAATAATGAAAAACACAACGTTGAAAAGAACCAACAAATTCAACAACACCCTCAACTTTTAAAAGAAGAGAAAAAGTTCAAAAAAATCATTGATAACACCAACAAATTCAACAAGAAACTCAACATTGAAAAACGCCAACAAATTCGACAACAACCTCAATATTGAAAGTCACCACCAAATTCAACAACAACCTCAATAATGAAAAACACAAAAAAATTCAACAACAACCTCAACTTTTAAAAGAAGAGAAAAACATCAAAAAAACATTGATAACACCAACAAATTCAACAACAACCTCAACATTCATAAATAAAAAAAAGTTCAAAAAAAAGCATTGATAACACAAACAAATTCAACAACAACCTCAACATTGAAAATCAGCAAAAAATTCAAAACGATTCTCAACATTGCAAAACGTCAACAAATTCAACAACAACCTCAACATTGAAAAATACAAAATAGTTCAACAAAATAAACATTGATAACACCAACAAATTCAACAACAACCTCAATATTGAAAATAACCAACAAATTTAAAAACAATCTCAACATTAAAAATCACCAACAAATTCAACAAGTACCGCAACTTTGAAAAACACCAACAAATTCAAGAGCAATCTCAAACTTGAAAAACACAAACTAATTCAACAACAACCCCAACATTTAAAAGAAGATAAAAAGTTCAAAAAAAAACATTGACAACACCAGCAAATTCAACTACAACCTCAACATTGAAAAAGACAAACAAATTCAACAACAACCTCAACATTGAAAAACACCAACAAATTCAACAACACCCTCAACTTTTAAAAGAAGAGAAAAAGTTCAAAAAAATCATTGATAACACCAACAAATTCAACATCAACCTCAATATTGAAAAATACAAAAAATTCGAAAAATAACAATGATAACACAAATAAATTCAACAACAACCTCCAACTAGAAGAGCACAAACTAATTCAACAACAACCACAAGATTTAAATGAAGATAAAAAGTTAAAAAAAAACATTGATAACACCAACAAATTCAACAGAAACCCCAACATTGAAAAACGCCAAATAATTCAACAACAACCTCAATATTGAAAGACACCAACAAATTCATCAACAACGTCAATATTGAAAATCACCAACAAATTCAACAACAACCTCAACATTGAAAAACACCAACAAATTCAACAACAAGCTCAACTTTTAAAAGAAGAGAAAAAGTTCAAATAAACATTGATAACACCAACAAATTAAACAATAACCTCAATATTGAAAAATACACAAAAGTTCAAAAAATAACATTGTTAACACCAACAAATTCAACAACAACCTCAGCATGGAAAACTACAAAAATGTTCAAAAAATAACATTGAAAACAATCTCAACATTGTAAATGACCAACAAATTCAACAAGGACCACAACTTTGAAAAACACCATCAAATTCAACAACAAGCTCAACATTGAAAATCACGAACAAATTCAACAACATCAATATTGAAAATCAACAACAAATTCAAGAACAACCTCAACATTGAAAAACGGCAACAAATTCAACAACAACATCAACATTGAAAAACGCCGACAAATTCAACAACAACCTCAACATTGATAAATACAAAAAGTTCAAAAAATAACATTGATAACACCAACAAATTCAACAACAACCTCAATATTGAAAATCAGCAACAAATTCAAAAAGAATCTCAACATTGAAAAACGTCAACAAATTCTACAACAACCTCAACATTGAAAAACGCCAACAAATTCAACAACAACCTCAATATTGAAAATCATCAACAAATTCAAGAACAACCTAAACATTGAAAAACATCAACAGATTCAACAAGAACCTCAACTTTTAAAAGAAGAGAAAAGGATCAAAAAAACATTGATAACACCAACAAATTCAACAATAACCTCAACATTGACAAACACCGACAAATTCAACAACAACCTCAATATTGAAAAACGCCAACAAATTCAACAACAACCTCAACATTGAAAAACGCCAACAAATTCAACAACAAACTCAATATTGAAACACGCCAACAATTTCAAAATCAACTTCAACATTGAAAAACAACAACAAATTGTACAACAACGACAACTTATAAAAGAAGAGAAAAAGTTCAAAAAAACATTGATAACATCAAGAAATTCAACAACAACCTCAACATTGAAAAACACCAACAAATTGAACAACAACCTCAACTTTTAAAAGAAGAGAAAAAAATCAAAAAAACAATGAGAACACCAGCAAATTCAACAACAACCTCAATATTGATAGTCAGCAAAAAAATTCAACAACAACCTCAACATTGAAAAACACCAACAAATTCGACAACAACCACAACCTTGAAAAACACCAACAAATTCAACAACAACCTCAACATTGAAAAATACAAAAAAGTTCGAAAAATATCATTGATAACACCAACAAATTCAGCACAACCTCAACATTGAAAAATATGAAAAAGTTCGAAAAATAACATTGATAACACCAACAAATTCAACAACAAATTCAACATTGAAAAAAACCAACAAATTCAACAACAAGCTTAACACTGAAAATCACCAACAAATTCAACAACATCCCCAACATTGAAAAACGCCAACAAATTCAACAACAACCTCAATATTGAAAGACACCAACAAATTGAACAACAACCTCAACATTTAAAATGACCAACAAATTCAACAACTTCAATATTGAAAATCACCAACAAATTCAACAACAAATTCAACATTGAATAATACAAAAAAGTTCAATAAATAACATTGATAACACCAACAAATTCAATAACAACCTCAACATTGAAAGAAACCAACAAATTGAACAACAAACTCCACATTGTAAAACACCATCAAATCCAACAATAACCTCAAATATTAAAAGTACAAAAAAGTTGTAATAAAAACATTGATAACACCAACAAATTAAACAACAAGCTCAATTTTGAAAATGAACAACAAATTCAAGAACAACCTCAACATTGAAAATCACCAATAAATTCATCAACAACCTCATTAGTGAAAGACAACAACAAATTCAACAACAACCTCAACATTGAAAAACACATACAAATTCAACAACTTCAATATTTAAAATCACCAACAAATTCTACAACAACCTCGACATTGCAAAACGTCAACAAATTCAACAACAACCTCAACATTGAAAAATACAAAAAAGTTCAACAAAATAAACATTGATAACACCAACAAATTCAACAACAACCTCAATATTGAAAATAACCAACAAATTTAAAAACAATCTCAACATTAAAAATCACCAACAAATTCAACAAGGACCGCAACTTTGAAAAACACCAACAAATTCAAGAACAACCTCAACATTTAAAAGAAGATAAAAAGTTCAAAAAAAAACATTGACAACACCAGCAAATTCAACTACAACCTCAACATTGAAAAAGACAAACAAATTCAACAACAACATCAACTTTTAAAAGAAGAGAAAAAGTTCAAAAAAATCATTGATAACACCAACAAATTCAACAACAACCTCAACATTGAAAAACACAAAGAAATACAACAACTACCTCAATATTGAAAGACAGCAACAAATTCAAGAAGAACCTCAACATTGAAAAACGCCAACAAATTCAACAACAACCTCAATATTGAAAAAAATCAACAAATTCTACAACAAGCTCAACATTGAAAAACAACAATAAATTCAACAACACCCTCAACTTTTAAAAAAAGAGAAAAAGTTGAATAAAATCATTGATAACACCAACAAATTCAACAAGAAACTCAACATTGAAAAACGCCAACAAATTCGACAACAACCTCAATATTGAAAGTCACCACCAAATTCAACAACAACCTCAATAATGAAAAACACAAAAAAATTCAACAACAACCTCAACTTTGAAAAGAAGAGAAAAAGATAAAAAAAACATTGATAACACCAACAAATTCAACAACAACCTCAACATTGATAAATACAAAACAGTTCAAAAAATAACATTGATAACACCAACAAATTCAACAACAACCTCAACATTGAAAATCAGCAACAAATTCAAAAAGATTCTCAACATTGCAAAACGTCAACAAATTCAACAACAACCTCAACATTGAAAAATACAAAAAAGTTCAACAAAATAAACATTGATAACACCAACAAATTCAACAACAACCTCAATATTGAAAATAACCAACAAATTTAACAACAATCTCAACATTAAAAATCACCAACAAATTCAACAACAACCTCAACTTTTAAAAGAAGAGAAAAAATTCAAAAAAACAATGAGAACACCAGCAAATTCAACAACAACCTCAATATTGATAGTCAGCAAAAAAATTCAACAACAACCTCAACATTGAAAAACACCAACAAATTCGACAACAACCACAACCTTGAAAAACACCAACAAATTCAACAACAACCTCAACATTGAAAAATACAAAAAAGTTCGAAAAATATCATTGATAACACCAACAAATTCAACAACAAATTCAACATTGAAAAAAACCAACAAATTCAACAACAACCCCAACATTGAAAAACGCCAACAAATTCAACAACAACCTCAATATTGAAAGACACCAACAAATTGAACAACAACCTCAACATTTAAAATGACCAACAAATTCAACAACTTCAATATTGAAAATCACCAACAAATTCAACAACAAATTCAACATTGAATAATACAAATAAATTCAATAAATAACATTGATAACACCAACAAATTCAATAACAACCTCAACATTGAAAGAAACCAACAAATTGAACAACAAACTCCACATTGTATAACACCATCAAATCCAACAACAACCTCAAATTTTAAAAGTACAAAAAAGTTTTAATAAAAACATTGATAACACCAACAAATTAAACAACAAGCTCAATTTTGTAAATCAACAACAAATTCAACAACAACCTCAACATTGAAAATCACCAATAAATTCATCAACAACCTCATTAGTGAAAGACAACAACAAATTCAACAACAACCTCAACATTGAAAAACACATACAAATTCAACAACTTCAATATTTAAAATCACCAACAAATTCTACAACAACCTCGACATTGAAAAACGACAACAAATTCAACAACAACCTCAACATTGAAAAAAGCAAACAAATTTAACAACAACCTCAACATTGAAAAACACCAACAACTTGAACAGCAAACTCAACTTTTAAAAGGAGAGAAAATTTTCAAAAAGACATTGATAACACCAACAACTTCAACAACAACCTCAACCTTGACAAACGCCAACAAATTGAACAACAACCTCAACATTGAAAACTACAAACATTTTCAAAAAATAACATTGATAACACCAACAAATTCAACAACAAACTTAATATTGAAAATCAACAACAAATTCAACAACAACTTCAAGATTGAAAAATACAAAAAAGTTCAAAAAATAACATTGATAACACCAACAAATTCAACTATAACCTTAACATTGAAAAATAGATAAAAGTTCAATAAATAACATGGATAACACCAACAAATTCAACAACAACCTCAAGATTGAAAAACACCAACAATTTCAACAACAACCTCAACATTGAAAAACACCAACAAATTCAACTACAAACTCAATATTGAAAATCACCAACAAATTCAATAACAACCTCAACATAGGAAAACACCAAAAAATTCAACAACAACGTCAAAAATGAAAAACACCAACAAATTCAAAAAAAACCTCAACTTCTAAAAGTACAAACAAGTTCAACAAAATAAACATTGATGACACTATCCATTTCAACAACAACCTCAACATTAAATGTTACCAACAAATTCAGCAACCTCAACACTGAAAATCACCAACCAACTCAGCAACAACATCATCATTGAAAAAAAATAAAAAATTCAGGAACAACCTCAACTTTCAAAACTACAAAACAGTTCAACAATATAAACATTGACAACACCAACAAATTCAACTGCAACATTAATATTGAAAAACACCAACAAATTTAACAACAACCTCAACGATGAAAACACCCAAAAATTCAACAAAAACCTCAACAATGAAAAACACCAACAAATTCAAAATCAACCCCAATTTTTAAAAGTACAAAAAGTTCAAATGAATAAGATGGATAACACCAACAAATTCAACAACAAATTCAATGTTGAAAAACACCAACAATTTCAACAACAACCTCAACATTGAAAAATACCAACAAATTCAACAACAACCACAATATTGAAAAGCAACAATAAATTCAATAACAACCTCAACATTGAAAATCACCAATAAATTCAAAAACAACCTCAACAGTGAAAAACACCAACAAATTCAACAACAACCTCAACTTTTAAAAGTACAAAAAAGTTTTTAAAAAAATATTGATGACACCATGAAATTCAACTACAAGCACAATATTGAAAATCAGCAATAAATTCATCAACAACCTCAACTTTTAAAAGTTAAAAAAAGTTTTTTTGAAAAACATTGATAACACCAACAAATTCATCAACAACCACAACATTGAAAAACACCAACAACTTCAACAACATCCTCAACATTGAAAAACACCAACAAATTCATCAACAACCTCAGCAATTAAAAACACCAACAAATTCAACAACAACTTCAACTTTTAAAAGTACAAAAAAGTTTTTAAAGAAACACTGATAACACCAAAAAATTCAACAACAATCTCAATATTGAAAATCACCAACAAATTCAACAACAACCTCAACATTGAAAAAAACCAACATATTCAACAACAATCTCAATATTAAAAATCACCAACAAATTCAACAATAACCTCAATATTGATAACACCAACAAATTCAACAACAATCTCAATATTGAAAATCATTAACAAATTCAACAAAAAAACTCAACATTGAAAAACACTAACAAATTCAGCAACAACCTCAACAATGAAAACACCAAAAAATTCAACAAAAACCTCAACATTGAAAAACACCAACAAATTCAACAACAACTTCAACTTTTAAAAGTACAAAAAAGTTTTTAAAAAAACATTGATTACACCAACAAATTCAACAACAACCTCAATATTGATAATAACGACAAATTCAAAAACCTCAACGTTGAAAAACACCAAAAACATGAACAACACCCTTTACATTGAAAACCCAAAAGCTTCAACAACAACCTCTACATTGAAAAACACCAACAAAATCAACAACAATCTCAATATTGAAAATCACTAACAAATTCAACAAAAAAACTCTACATTGAAAAACACTAACAAATTCAGCAACAACCTCAACAATGAAAACACCAAAAAATTCAACAAAAACCTCAACATTGAAAAACACCAACAAATTCAAGAACAACCTTTACTTTTAAAAGTACAAAAAAGTTTTTAAAAAAACATTGATTACACCAACAAATTCAACAACAACCTCAGTATTGAAAATCACCAACAAATTCAAAAACCTCAACGTTGAAAAACACCAAAAACTTGAACAACAACCTCTGCATTGAAAACCCAAAAGCTTCAACAACAACCTCTACATTGAAAAACACCAACAAAATCAAAATCAACCTCAACTTTTAAAAGTACAAAAAAGTTTTTAAAAAAACACTAATAACACCAACAAATTCAACAACAACCTCAATATTGAAAATCATCAACAAATGCAACAACAACCTCAATATTGAAACTCATCAACAAATGCAACAGCAACGTCAACAATGCAAAACACCAACAAATTCAAAACCAACCTCAACTTTTAAAAGTATAAAAAAGTACAAAAAAAGAATATAGATAACACCAATAATTTGAACAACAATCTCAATTTTGAAAATCACCAACAAATTCAACACCCTCAACATTGAAATACACCAACAAATTGAACAACAACCTTAACTTTTAAAAATACAAACAAGTTCAACAAAAAACATTGATAACACTAATAAATTCAACAACAACCTCAACAATGAAAAACACCAACAAATTCAACAACAACCTCAACATTGAAAAATACAAAAATGTTCAAAAAATAACATTGATAACGACAACAAATTCAACAAAAACCTCAATATTGAAAAACACCAACAAATTCAACAACAACCTCAACATTGAAAAACGCCAACAAATTCAACAACAACCTCAATATTGAAAATCAACAACAAATTCGACAACCTCAACAGTGAATATCACCAACAAATTCAGCAACAACCTCAATATTGAAAATCACTAACAAATTCAACAACAACTTCAACATTGATAAACGTCAACATATTCAACAACAACCTCAACATTGAAAATCACCAACAAATTCAGCAACAGCCTCAACTTTTAAAAACACAAATAAGTTCTAAAAAAACATTCATAACATCAACGCTTTCATCAACAATGATAAATACCAACAATTTCAACAACAACGTCAACTTTTAAAGGTACAAAATAGTTCAAAAAAGAATATTGATAACACGAACAAATTCAAGAAGAACCTCAATATTGAAAATCACCAACAAATTCAGCAACCTCAACATTGAAAAACACCAACAAATTCAACAACAACATCAACATTGAAAAACACCAACAAATTCACCAAGTACCACAACAATGAAAAACACCAAAAAATTCAAGAACAACCTCAACATTGATAAACGCCAACAAATTCAACAAAAACCTCAACAATGAAAAACATCAACAAATTCAAAATCAACCTCAACTTTTAAAAGTACAAAAAAGTTCAACAAAATAAACTTTGATAACACCAAGAAAATCAACAACAAACTAAATCTTTAAAAATACAAACAATTTCAGCAAAATAAACATTGATGACACTATCCAATTCAACTACAACCTCAAAATTTAAAATCAACAACAAATTCAACAACAGCATCAAAATTGAAAAACAATAAAAAATATCAGCAACAACCTCAACTTTTAATACTACAAAAACGTTCAATAAAATAAACATTGATAGCACCAATAAATAAAACAACAACCTCAACTTTAAAAAATACAAACAGGTTCAACAAATTAAACATTGACAAAAATAAACAAATTCAACAACAACGTAAACATTGAAAAACACCAACAAATTTAACAACAACTTCAAAAATAAAAACACCAAAAAATTCAACAAAAACCTCACCATTGAAAGACACCAACAAATTCACCAAAAACCTCAACTTTTAAAAGTACAAAAAAGTTTTTAAAAAACATTGATAACACCAACAAATTCAACAAGAACATCAATATTGAAAATTACCAACAAATTCAACAACAAACTCAACATTGAAAAACGCCAACAAATTCAACAACAACCTCAACTTTTAAAAGTACAAAAAAGTTCATAAAATAATATTGATAACACCAACAAATTGAACAAGAATCTCGATTTTGAAAATCACCAACAAATTCAACAACATCAATATTGAAAATCACCAACAAATTCAACAACAACCTCAACATTGAAAAACGCCAACAAATTCAACAACAACCTCAATATTGAAAATCATCAACAAATTCAACAAGATCAACACTGAAAATCACCAACAAATTCAACGACCTCAACTTTGAAAAACACCAACAAATTAAACAACAACCTCAACTTTTGAAAATATAAAAAAGTTCAACAAAATAAACATTGATAACACCAATAAATTCAAGAACAACCACAACTTTTAAAAATTCACCAAGTCCAACAAAATAAACATTGATGACAATATCCAATTCAACAACAACCTCAACATTTACAATCACCAACAAATTCAGAAATCTCAACACTGAAAATCACCAACAAATTCAACAACAACATCAACATTGAAAAACAATAAAAAATTCAGCAACAACCTCAACTTTTATACTACAAAATAGTTCAACAAAAAAAACATTGACAACACCAACAAATTCAACAACAACCTCAACATTGAAAAACAGTAACAAAATCAACAACAACCGCCACATTGAAAAACACCAATAAATTCAACAACAACCTCAATATTTAAAAGCACCAACAAATTCAACAACAAAGACAAAATTGAAAATCACCAACAAATTGAACAACATCAACATTGAAAAACACTAACAAATTCAAAATCAACCTCAACTTTTAAAAGTACAAAAAAATTCAACAAAATAAATATTGATGACACTATCCAATTCAAAAGCAAGTTGACCATTTAAAATCACCAGCAAATTCAGCAACCTCAACACTGAAAATCACCAATAAATTCAACAACAACATCAACATTGAAAAACAATAAAAGATTCAGCAACAACATCCACCTTTAAAAATACAAACAATTTCAACAAAATAAACATTGACAACACCAACAAATTCAACAACAACCCCAATATTAAAAATGACCAACAAATTCAACAACAACCTCAATATTGAAAATCACCAACAAAATCAACAAAAACCTCACCATTGAAAAACACCAACAATTTCAACAACAACCTCAACATTGAAAAACGCCAACAAATTCAACAACACCTCAATATTGAAATTCCCAACAAATTAAACAACAACCTCAACTTTTACAAGTTCAAACAAGTTCAACAAAATAAATGTTGATAACGCCAACAAATTCAACAATAACCTCAATATTGAAAATCAACAACATATTCAACAAGAATAACACTGAAAATCACCAACAAATTCAGCAACCACCTCAACTTTGAAAAACAGAAAAAAGTTTAAAAAAAAACCATTCAAAACACCAACAAATTCAACAACAACCTCAACTTTTAAAAATATAAACAAGTTCAACAAAAAAACATTGATAACACCAACAAATTCAACAACTACCTCAATATTGAAAATCACCAACAAATGCAACAACAACCTCAACATTGAAAAACACCAACAAATTCAAAAACAAACTCAACATTGAAAAACACCAACAAATTCAACGACAAACTCAAGTTTCAAAAATTAAAAATAGTTTAAAAAAATACATTGATTACACCAACAAATTCAACAACAACCTCAAAATTGAAAAGCACCAACAAATTCATCTACAACCTCAGCATTGAAAAACACCAATACATTGAACAACAAATTCAACATTGAAAAACACCAACAAATTCCACAACAACTTCAACTTTGAAAAATACAAAAAAGTTCAAAAAATAACATTGATAACACCAACAAATTCAACAAAAACCTCAATATTGAAAATCACCAACAAATTCAAGAAACTCAACATTGAATATCACCAAGAAATTCAGCAACAACCTCGACTTTGAAAAACACAAAAACGTTCAAATTAAACATTGATCACACCAACAAATTAATCAACAACCTCAATATTGAAAATCACCAGCAAATTCAACAACCTCAACTTTGAAAAACACAAAAAGGTTCAAATTAAACATTGATCACACCAACAAATTAATCAACAACCTCAATATTGAAAAACACCAACAAACTCAACAACAAACTCATCATTGAAAATTACCAACAATTTCACCAACAACCTCAACTTTGAAAAACGCAAAAAAGTTCAAAAAAAACCATTCATAACACCAACAAATTGATTAACCATCTCAATATTGAAAATCACCAACAAATTCAACGACTTCAACATTGAAAAATACCAACAAATTAATCAACAACCTCAACTTTTAAAAGTACAAATAAGTTCAACAAAATAAACATTGATAACACCAAGAAATTCAACAACAACCATAACTTTAAAAATTACAAAGAAGTTCAGCAAAATAAACATTGACAGCACCAAGAAATTAAACTACAACCTCAACATTGAAAAACACCAACAAATTTAACAACAACCTCAACTTTTAAAAGTACAAAAAAGTTTTTTAAAAAACATTGATAACACCAACAAATTCAACAACAACCTCAATATTGAAGATCACGAACAAATTTAACAACAACCTCAACATTCATAAACGCCAATAATTCCACCAACAACCTCAAATTTAAAAACACAAAAAAGTTCACAAAAAAACCATTCAAACACCAACAAATTCAACTACAACCTCAATATTGAAAATCACCAACAAATTCAACAACAACCTCAACATTGAAAAACACCAACAAATTCAACAAGAAGATCAACAATGAAAAACACCAATAAATTCAACATCAACCTCAACTCCCGCAACATTACACCGCTGCCCACACCACTCCCACAAAACTTCACCACCGCCCACACCACTCCCACAGCACAACACCACTGCACACACCACTCCCACAGCGCTGGACCACTGCCCACACCACTCCAGCAGCTCTACACCACTGCCCACAACACCTCCGCAGCACTACACCACTGCCCACACCAGTACCACAACACTACAACGCTGTCCACAACACTCCCACAGCGCTACACCACAATCAACATCACTCCAACATGGCTACACTACAACCCACTGCCACACTACACCCACAAGACAACACCACTGTCCACACCACTCCCAAAGCGCTACACTAATGCCCAAACCACTCCCACAGCGCTACACTAATGCCCACACCACACCCACAGCGCTACACCGCTGCCCACACCAGTACAACAGCACTACACCACAGCCCACAACACTCCCAAAGCACTACACCACTGCTCACACCACTCACACAGCGCTACAACCCTGCCCACACAACTCCAGCAGCACTAGACCACTGGCCACACCACACCCACAGCACTACACCACTGCCCACACCACTTCCACAGCTCTACACCACTCTCCACATCACTATGCCACTGCCCACATCAATCCCGCAACGCTACACCACTGACCACATCACCTCCGCAGCACTATAGCAATACCCAAAGCACTCCCACAGCACTACACCACTGCCCACAGCACACCCGCAGCACTACACCACTGCACACAACCCTCCCAAAGCACTACACCACTGCCCACACCACTCCCACAGCGCTACACAAGTGTCTACACCAATCCTACAGCACCCTACCGCTGCCCACACCACTCCCACATCGTGTCACCACAACCAACACCACTCCGACAGAGCTACACTACAAACCACACCACTCCCATAGCCCAACAACACTGCCCAGACCACAACCACAGGACTACACCACTGCCCATACCACTGGCCCAGCGCTACATTAATGCCCACACCACTCCCACTGCGCTACACTAATGCCCACGCCACTCCAACAGCGCTAAACTAATGCACACACCACTCCCACAGCACTACACCACTGCCCAAACCACTACCACAGCACAACACCACTGCCCACACCGGTCCGACAGCGCTGCACTAATGCCCACACCACTCCCACAGCACTACACCACTGCACACACCTTCCACAGCACTACACCAATGCCCACACCACTCCCACAGCACTACACAACAACAAACACCACTCCCACAGCGCTAAAATAATGCACACACCACTCCCACAGCGCTACACCACTGCTCACACCAGTCCATCAGCGCTGCACTAATGCCGACACCACTCCCACAGCGCTACAACACTGCCCACACCACTCCCACAGCGCTACACCACTGCCTAAACCAGTCCCATAGCGCTACACCACTGTCTACACCACTCCCACAGTACTACACCACTGCCCACACCACTCACAGAGCAATACACCATTGGCAACACCACTCCCACAGCATTACACCACGACCCTCACCACTCCCACAGCACTTCAAAACTGCCCACACCACTCCCACAGCACTAAACTGCTGCCCACACCAGTCCCAGAGCGCTACACTTCTGCCCATACCACTCCCACAGCACTACACCCTCCCCACACCACTCCCTCAGCACTAAACCCCTGCACATACCACTCCCGCAGCACTACATCATTGCCCACACCACTCCAACAGCACTACACCACTGCACACACCAGTCCCACAGCACTACACCACTACCCACACCACTTCCACAGCGTTACACAACTACACACACCACTCCCACAGGACTACACCAATGCCCACACCACTCCCACACCGCTACACCGATGCCCACACCACTCCCACAGCGATACCCCACAGCCCACACCACTCCCACAGCACTACACCACTACACACACCACTCCCACAGCGCTACACTGATGCCCACACCACTCCCACAGCGCTTCACTAATGCCCACACCACTCCCACAGCGCTGCACTACTGCCCACACCACTCCCACAGATCTGCACTAATGCCCACAACACTCCCACAGCGCTATAACACTACCCACACCACTCCCACAGCGCAGCACTAATGCCCACACCACTCCCAAAGCACTACACCACTGCCCACACCACTCTAACAGCAATACACCACTGCCCACACCAATCCCACAGCGCTACACCACAGCTCAAACCACTCCCACAGGACTACACCACTGACCACAACACTCCCACAGCACTACACCTCTGCCCACACCACTCCCGCAGGACTACACCACTACCCACACTACTCCCACAGCACTACACAACTGTCCACAACACTCCCACAGCAATACACCACTACCATCACCACTCCCACAGCACTACATTACTGCCCACACGACTCCAACACCGTTACACCACACCCCACAACACTCCCACTGCGCTACATAACTGCCCACACCACTCCAACAGCACTACACCACGCCCACCCAACTCCCGCAGCTCTACACCACTAACCACACCTCTCCCACAGCGCTACACAGATGCCCACACCACTCCCACAGCGCTACACTAATGCCCACAATACTCCCACAGCGCTACACCACTGCCCACACAACTCCCGCAGCACTACATCACTGCCCACACCACTCCCACAGCGCTACACCACAACCCACACCAGTCCCACAGCGCTACACCACTGCCCACACCACTCCAACAGCGCTACACCACTGCCCACACCACTCCCAAAGCGCTACACCACTGCCCATACCACACCCACAGCATGACGCCACTGCACACATCCCTCCCGCTGCACTACACCACTGCCCACGCAAATTCCACAGCACTACACCACTGCCCACACCACTCCCACAGCGCTACACAACTGCCCACATTACCCCCGCAGCACTACATCACAACACACATCAATCCCACAGCACTACATCACTGCCCACACCACTCCAGCAGCGCTACACCACTGCCCAAACCATTCCCACAGCGCTACACCACTGCCCACACCACTCCCACAGCGTTACACCACTGCGCAACCACTCCCACAGCGCTACACCACAACCCGCACCACTCCCACAGCGCTACACCACTGCCCACAACACTCCCACAGCACTACACCACTGCCCACACCACACTCACAGCGCGACACCACTGCCCACACCACACGCACAGCGCTGCACCACTGCCCGCACCACTCCCACAGCGCTACACCACTGCTAACACCAACCCACAGCGCTGCACTAATGCCTACATCTCTCCCACACCACTACAACACTGCACACACCACTCCCACAGCTCTACACCACTGCCCACACCACTCCCACAGCGCTACACCACGGCACAAGCCACTCCCACAGCGCTACACCACATCCCACACCACTCCCACAGCATTACACCACTGACCACACCACTCCCACAGCACAAATCCACTGTCCTAACCACTCCCACAGCGTTACACCACTGCCCACACAAATCCCACAGCGCTACATCACAGCACACACCACTCCCACAGCGCTACACCACTGCTCACGCCACTTCCACAGCGTTACACCACTGCCCACACCACTCCCATAGCACACACCACTGCACACACCACTCCCACAGCGCTATACTAATGCCCACAACACTCCCGCAGCGCAACACCACTGCCCACACCAATCCCACTGCACTGCACCAATGTCCACACCACTCCAACAGCACTACACCACTGCCCACAACTCTCCCACAGCATTACACCACTGACCACACCACTCCCACAGCACAAATCCACTGTCCTAACCACTCCCACAGCGTTACACCACCGCCCACACAAATCCCACAGCGATACACCACGGCACACAACACTCCCACAGCGCTACACCACTGCCCACGACACTCCCACAGCGTTACACCACTGCCCACACCACTCCCATAGCCCTACACCACTGCCCACACCACTCCCACAGCGCTATACTAATGCCCACACTCCCGCAGCGCAGCACCACTGCCCACACCAATCCCACTGCACTACACCAATGTCCACAGCACTCCAACAGCACTACACCACTGCCCACACAACTCCCACAGCGCTACACCACTGCCCACACCACTCCCACAGCGTTACACCACTGCCCACAACATTCCCACAGCGCTACTCCACTTCCCACACCACTCCCACAGCGCTACACCACTGCCCACACCAGTCGCACAGCGCTACACCACTGCGCACACCAATCCCACAACGCTACACCACTACCCACAGCAGTCCCACAGCACTACACCTATGCCCACACCACTCCCACAACGCTACACTAATGCCCCCACCACTCGCAGAGCACTACACCACAGCCCACACCACTCCCACAGCGATACACAACTGCCCGCACCATTCCCACAGCGCTACACCACTGCCCACACCACTCCCACAGCGCTACACCACTGCCCACACCACTCCCACAGCACTACACCACTGCCCACACCACTCCCACAGCTCTACACCACTGTTCACACCACTCCCACAGCAATACACAACTGCCCACACGACTCCCACAGCGCTACACAACTGCCCAAACCACTTTCACAGCACTACACCACAGCCCACAACACTCCCACAGCGCTCTATCACTGCCCACACCACTCCCACAGCACTACACCACTGCCCACACCACTCCCACAGCGCTACACCACTGCCCACACCACTCCCACAGCACTACACCACTGCCCACACCACTCCCACAGCTCTACACCACTGTTCACACCACTCCCACAGCAATACACAACTGCCCACACGACTCCCACAGCGCTACACCACTGCCCACACCACTTTCACAGCACTACACCACTGCCCACACCACTCCCACAACGCTCTATCACTGCCCACACCACTCCCACAGCGCTACACCACAGCCCACACCACTCCAACAGCGCTACACCACTGCCCACTCCACTCCCACAGTGCTACACCACTGCCTACACCACTCCCACAGCGCTACACCATTGCCCACAACACTCCCACAGAGCTACACCACAGCCCTAACCACTCCCACAGGACTACACCACTGACCACAACACTCCCACAGCACTACACCCCTGCCCACACCACTCCCGCAGGACTACACCACTGCCCACACTACTCCCACAGCACTACACCACTGTACACAACACTCCCACAGCACTACACTACTACCATCACCACTCCCACAGCACTACATTACTGCCCACACGACTCCCACACCGTTACACCACTCCCCACAACACTCCCACAACACTACATATCTGCCCACACCACTCCAACAGCACTACACCACTGCCCACCCATCTCCCGCAGCTCTACACCACTAACCACACCTCTCCCACAGCGCTACACAAATGCCCACACCACTCCCACAGCGCTACACTAATGCCCACAACACTACCACAGCGCTACACCACTGCCCACACCACTCCCAAAGCGCTACACCACTGCCCATACCACACCCACAGCATGACACCACTGCACACATCCCTCCCGCTGCACTATACCACTGCCCACGCCAATTCCACAGCACTACACCACTGACCACAACACTCCCACAGCGCTACACCACTGCCCACATCACCCCCGCAGCACTACACCACAACCCACAACAATCCCACAGCACTACACCACTGCCCACACCACTCCCGCAGCGCTACACCACTGCCCAAACCACTCCCACAGCGCTACACCACTGCCCACAACACTCCCACAGCGTTACACCACTGCGCAACCACTCCCACAGCGCTACACCACAACCCGCACCACTCCGCCAGCGCTACACCACTGAACACACCACACTCAAAGCGCTACACCACTGCCCACACCACTCGCACAGCGCTACACCACTGCCCACACCACTCCCACAGCATTGCACCACTGACCACACCACTCCCACAGCACAAATCCACTGTCCTAACCACTCCCACAGCGTTACACCACTGCCCACACATCTCCCACAGCGCTACACCACAGCACACACCACTCCCACAGCGCTACACCACTGCTCACGCCACTTCCACAGCGTTACACCACTGCCCACACCACTCCAATAGCACTACACCATTGCCAACACCACTCCCACAGCGCTGTACTAATGCCCACAACACTCCCACAGCGCAACACGACTGCCCACAACAATCCCACTGCACTACACCAATGTCCACACCACTCCAACAGCACTACACCACTGCCCCCAACTCTCCCACAGCATTTCACCACTGACCACACCACTCCCACAGCACAAATCCTCTGTCCTAACCACTCCCACAGCGTTACACCACTGCCCACACAATTCCCACAGCGATACACCACAGCACACACCACTCCCACAGCGCTACACCAATGCCCACGCCACTCCCACAGCGTTACACCACTGCCCACACCACTCCCATAGCACTACACCACTGCCCTCACCACTCCCACAGCGCTATACTAATGCCCACAACACTCCCGCAGCGCAACACCACTGCCCACACCAATCCCACTGCACTACACCAATGTCCACACCACTCCAACAGCACTACACCACTGCCCACACAACTCCCACAGAGCTACACCACTGCCCACACCACTCCCACAGCGTTACACCACTGCCCACAATATTCCCACAGCGCTACTCCACTTCCCACACCACTCCCACAGCGCTACACCACTGCCCACACCACTCGCACAGCGCTACACCACTGCCCACACCATTCCCACAACGCTACACCACTACCCACAGCAGTCCCACAACGCTACACTAATGCCCACACCACTCGCACAGCGCTACACCACTGCCCACAACATTCCCACAGCGCTACTCCACTTCCTACACCACTCCCACGACGCTACACTAATGCCCACACCACTCGCAGAGCACTACACCACAGCCCACACCACTCCCACAGCGATACAGAACTGCCCGCACCATTCCCACAGAGCTACACCACTGCGCACACCACTCCCACAGCGCTACACCACTGCCCATACCACTCCCACAGCTCTAAACCACTGTTCAAACCACTCCCACAGCAATACACAACTGCCCACACCACTCCCACAGCGCTACACCACTGCCCACACCTCTCCCACAGCGCTACATCACTGCCCACGCCACCTCAACAGCGCTAAACCACTGCCCACACCACTCCCACAGCGCTACACCACAACATACACCACACCCACAGCACTACACCTGTGCCCACACCACTCCCACAACGCTACACTAATGCCCACACCACTCGCACAGCACTACACCACAGCCCACACCACTCCCACAGCGATACACCACTGCCCACACCATTCCCAAAGCGCTACACCACTGCCCACACCACCACACAGCTGCACTAATGCCCACACCACTCCCACACCACTACAACACTGCACACACCACTCCCACAGCTCTACACCACTGCTCACACCACTCCCACAGCGCTACCCCACTGCACACACCACTCGAACAGAGCTACACAACTGCCCACACCACTCCCACACCACTACAACACTGCACAAACCACTCCCACAGCTCTACACCACTGCTCAGACCACTCCCACAGCGCTACCTCACTGCACACACCACTCCAACAAAGCTACCTCACTGCACACAACACTCCCACAGCGCTACACCACAGCCTACACCACTCCCACAGCGCAACACCACTGCCCACACCACTTCCACAGCACTACACCACTGCCCACACCACTCCCACAGCACTACACCACTGCCCACACCACTCCCACAGCACTACACCACGACCCACACCACTCCCAGAGCGTTACACCACTGCCCACACAACTCCTACAGCACTACAACACTGCCCACACCACTCCCACAGCGTTACAACACTGCCCACACCACTCCCACAGCGCTACACTAATGCCCACTCCACTCCCAAAGAGCTAAACAGAAGCCCTCACCACTCCCGCTGCATTAAACCAAAGACTGCACCACTCCCCCAGCGTTAGACCACAGACCACATCCCTCCCGCTGCACTACACCACTGCCCACACCACTTCAGCAGCGCTACACCACAGCCCACACCACTCCCAAAGCGCTACACCTCTGCCCACAACACTACCACAGCGCTACACCACTGCCGACACCACTCCCACAGCACTACACCACTGCCGACATCACTCCCACAGCGTTACAACACAGCACACACCACTACCACAGCGCTAAACCATTGCCCACGCCACTCCAACAGCGCTACACCACTGTCCACACCACTCCCACAGCGCTACACCACAACCCACACCACACCCACAGCGCTACACCACTGCCCACACCACTCCCAAAGCGCTACACCACTGCCCATACCACTCCCACAGCATGACACCACTGCTCACATCCCTCCCGCTGCACTACACCACTGCCCACGCCAATCCCACAGCACTACACCACTGGCCACACCACTCCCACAGCGCTACTCCACTGCCCACATCACCCCCGCAGCACTACACCACTGCCCACACCACACTCACAGCGCAACACCACTGCCCGCACGACACGCACAGTGCTGCACCACTGCCCGCACTACTCCCACAGCACAACACCAACCCCCACACCACTCCCACAGCGTTAAACCACTGCCCACACCACTCACACAGTGCTACACCACTGCACACACCACTCCCACAGCGCTGCACCACTGCACACGCCACTCCCACAGCGCCACACCACTGCCCACACCACTGCCACAGCGTTACACCACTGCCCACAGCACACCCACACCGTAACACCACTGCCCAAACCACTCCCAGAGCACTACAACACTGCCCACACCACTCCGACAGCGCTACAACATGCCCGCACCACTCCCACAGCGCTACACCACTGCCCACACCACTCCCACAGCTCTACACCACTGCCCACACCACACCCATAGCACTACACCACTAACCACACCTCTCCCACAGCGCTACACAAATGCCCGCACCACTCCCACAGCGCTACACTAATGCCCACACAACACCAAACAGCGCTGAAGTAATGCCCACACCACTCCCACAGCGCTACACTAATGCCCACACAACACCAAACAGCGCTACAGTAATGCCCACACCACTCCCACAGCGCTACACCACTGCCCACACCACCCCCGCAGCATTAAACCAGTACCCGCACCACTCCCACAGCGCTACACCACTGCCCACACCACTTCCGCAGCGCTACACCACTGCCCACACCACTCCCGCAGTGCTACACCACTGTCAACACCGCTCCCACAGCGCTACACTAATGTCCACAACAGTCCCACTGCGCTACACCACTGCCCACACCACTCCCACAGCGCTGCACTAATGCCCACACCTCTCCTGCAGCGTTAACACAATTCCCACACCATTCCCGCAGCGCTACAGCACTGCCAACATCACCCCCGCAGCGCTAAACCACTACCCACACAGCTCCCACAGCGCTACACCACTGCCCACATCAGCCCCGCAGCGCTAAACCACTGCCCACACCACTCCCACAGCACTACACCACTGCCCAAACCACTCCCACAGCACTATACCGCTGCCCTCACCACACCCGCAGCACAACACCACTGCCCACACCACTCCAACTGCGCTACACCACTGCTCACACCAATCCCACAGCACTAAACCTCTGCCCACACCACTCCCACAGCGCTACACCACTGCCCACATCATACCCACAGCGCTACACCACTGCCCACACGACTCCCACAGCACTACACCACTGCCCACACCACTCCCGCAGCGTTACACCACTGCCCACACCACTCCCACAGCGCTACACCACTGCCCACACCACTCCCACAACACTACACCACTGACCACACCACTCCCACAGCACTAAACCACTGTTCACACAACTCCCACAGCAATACACAACTGCCCACACGACTCCCACAGCGCTACACCACTGCCCACACCACTTTCACAGCACTACACCACTGCCCACACCACTCCCACAGCGCTCTATCAAAGCCTACACCACTCCTAACAGCGCTACACCACAGCCCACACCACTCCCACAGCGCTACACCACTGCCCACTCCACTCCCACAGCGCTACACCACTGCCCACACCACTCCCACAGCGCAACTCCATTGCCCACAACACTCCCACAGCGCTACACCACAAACAATACCACTGCCACAGCTCTACACTACAGCCCACACCACTCCCGCAGCACTACACCAAAGCACACCCCATTCCCACAGCGCTACACCACTGCCCACACCACTCCCCCAGCGCAACACCACAACCCACAGCACTTCCAGAG
The DNA here is from genome assembly GCF_964194155.1 of Cetorhinus maximus. Taxonomy (NCBI): domain Eukaryota; kingdom Metazoa; phylum Chordata; class Chondrichthyes; order Lamniformes; family Cetorhinidae; genus Cetorhinus; species Cetorhinus maximus. The sequence goes on along the minus strand of NW_027596262.1, from coordinate 236,388 downwards.
CGCTACACCATTGCCCACACCACTCCTGCAGCGCTACACCACTTCCCACAGCACTCGGGAAGCGCTGCACCACTGCCCACATCACCGCCGCAGTGCTACACCTTGACCCACACCTCCCCCGCAGCGCTACACCACTGCCTACACCTCTCCCACAGCACTACACCACTTCCCACACCACACCCACAGAACTACACCACTTCCCACACCACTCCCACAGCACTACACAACTGCCCACACCTCTCCCGCAGCGCTACACCACTGCCCACATCAATCGCACAGCGCTAGACCACTGACCACAAACTCCCAGAGCACTACACCACTGCCCACACCACTCCCACAGCGTTACACCACTGCTCACACCACTCCCACAGCGCTACATTACTGCCCACACCACTCCAAACAGCGCTACACCACTGCCCATACCACACCCACAGCATGACACCACTGCACACATCCCTCCCGCTGCAATACACCACTGCCCACTCCAATTTTACAGCACTACACCACTGCCCACACCTCTCCCACCGCGCTACACCACTGCCCACATCACCCCCGCAGCACTACACCACAAGACACACCAATCCCACAGCAAAACACCACTCCCACACTACTCCTGCAATGCTACTCCACTGCCTAACCACTCCCACAGCGCTACACCGCAACCCGCACCACTCTCACAGCGCTACAACACTGCCCACACCACAAGCACAGCGCTGCACCACTGCCGGCACCACTTCCACAGCACAACACCAACACCCACACCACTCCCAGAGCGTTACACCACTGCCCACACCACTCCCACAGCGCTACAACACTGCACACACCACTCCCACAGCGCTACAACACTGCCCACACCACTCCCACAGCGCTACAACACTGCACACACTACTGCCACAGCTCTACACCACAGCCCACACCACTCCCACAGCGCTACACCACTGCCCACACCACTCGCACAGCTCTACACCACTACCCACACCACTCCCACAGCATTACTCCACTGACCACACCACTCCCACAGCACAAATCCACTGTCCTAACTACTCCCACAGCGTTACACCACTGCCCACACAACTCCCACAGCGCTACACCACAGCACACACCACTCACACAGCGCTACACCACTGCCCACGCCACTCCCGCAGCGTTACACTACTGCCCACACCATCCCATAGCACTACACCACTGCCCACACAACTCCCACAGCGCTATACTATTGCCCACAACACTCCCGCAGCGCAACACCACTGCCCACACCAATCCCACTGCACTACACCAATGTCCACACAAATCCAACAGCACTACACCACTGCCCACACCGCTCACACAGCACTACACCACTGCCCACACAACTCCCAAAGCGCTACACCACTGCCCTCACCACTCCCACAGCGTTACACCACTGCACACACCATTCCCACAGCGCTACACCACTACCCACAGCAGTCCCACATCACTACACCTATGCCCTGACCACTCCCACAACGCTACACTAATGCCCACACCTCTCGCACAGCACTACGCCACAGCCCACACCACTCCCACAGCGATACACCACTGCCCACACCATTCCCAAAGCGCTACACCACTGCCCACACCACCCCACAGCGCTGCACTAATGCCCACACCACTCCCACACCACTACAACCTTGCACACACCTTTCCCACAGCGCTACCCCACTGCGCACACCACACCCACAGAGCTACACCACTTCCCACACCACTCCCACAGCGTTACACCACAGCCCACACCACTCCCACAGCGCAACACCACTGCCCACACCACTCCCACAGCGATGCACCACTGCCCACACCACTCCCAGAACGCTACACTAATGCCCACACCACTCCCAAAGCGCTAAACAAAAGCACTCACCAATCCCGCAGCATTAAACCAAAGACCGCACCACTCCCCCAGTCGTTACACCACTCCCCACTTCCCTACCGCTGCACTACGCCACTGCCCACACCGCTTCAGCAGCGCTACACCACTGCTCACACCACTCCCACAGCGCTACCCCACTGCACACACCACTCCCACAGAGCTACACCACTGCCCACAACACTCCCACCGCGCTACACCACAGCCCACACCACTCCCACAGTGCAACAACACTGCCCACACAACTCCCACAGCACTACAACACTGCCAACACCACTCCCACAGCGTTACCCCACTGCCCACACCACTCCCAAAGCGCTACACTAATGCCCACACGACTCCCAAAGCGCTAAACAAAATCCCTCACCACTCCCGCAGCATTAACCCAAAGACCGCACCACTACCCCAGCGTTACACAACTGCCCACATCCCTCCCGCTGCACTACACCACTGCCCACACCACTTCAGCAGCGCTACACCACAGCCGACATCACTCCCAGAGCGTTACACCACAGCCCACACCACTCCCACAGCGCTACACCACTGCCCACGCCACTCCAACAGCGCTACACCACTGCCCACACCAGTCCCACAGCACTACATCGCAACCCACACCACACCCACAGCGCTACACCACTGCCCACACCTCTCCCGCAGCGCTACACCTCTGCCCACATCAATCGCACAGCGCTAGACCACTGCCCACAAACTCCCAGAGCACTACACCACTGCCCACACCACTCCCACAGCGCTACACCACCGCCCACACAACTCCCACACCGCTACTCCACAGCCCACACCACTCCAACAGCGCTATACCTCTGCCCACACCACTACCACAGCGCTACACCACTACCGACACCACTCCCACAGCACTACACCACTGCCGACATCACTCCCACAGCGTTACACCACTGCCCAAACCACTCCCACAGCGTTACACCACTGCCCACGCCACTCCAACAGCGCTAAACCACTGCCCACACCAGTCCCACAGCACTACACCGCAACCCACACCACACCCACAGCGCTACACCACTGCACACACCACTCCCACAGCGCTACACCACTGCCCACACCACTCCAAACAGCGCTACACCACTGCCGACACCATCCCACAGCGTTACACCACAGCCCACACCACTCCCACAGCGTTAGACCACAGCCCAAACCACTCCCACAGCGCTACACCACTGCCCACGCCACTCCCAAAGCGCGACACTAATGCCCACACCACTGCGAAAGAGCTAAACAAAAGCTTTCACCACTCCCGCAGCATTAAACCAAAGACCGCACCACTCCCCCAGCGTTACACCACTGCCCACCTCCCTCCCGCTGCACTACACCACTGCCCACACCACTTCAGCAGCGCTACACCATAGCCCACACCACTCCCAAAGCGCTACACCACTGCCCACACAACTCCCAAAGCGCATCTCCACAGCCCACACCACTCACACAGCGCTACACCTCTGGCCACACCACTACCACAGCGCTACACCACTGCCCACACCACTCCCACAACACTACACCACAACCCACACCACACCCACAGCGCTACACCACTGCCCACACCAGTCCCATAGCTCTACGCCACTGCCCATACCACTCCCACAGCATGACACCACTGCACACATCCCTCCCGCTGCACTACACCACTGCCCACGCCAATCCCACAGCCCTACACCACTGCCCACATCACTCCCACAGCGCTACTCCACTGCCCACACCACTCCCGCAGCGCTACACCACTTCCCACACCACTCCCACAGCGCTACACCACTGCCCACACCACTCCCGCAGCGCTACACCACTGCCCACACCACTCCCGCAGCGCTACACCACTGCCCACACCACTCCCGCAGCGCTACTCCACTGCCCACACCACTCCCGCAGCGCTACGCCACTGCCCACACCACTCCCACAGCGCTACACCACTGCCCACACCACTCCCGCAGCGCTACACCACTGCCCACACCACTCCCACAGCGCTACTCCACTGCCCACACCACTCCCGCAGCGCTACACCACTGCCCACACCACTCCCACAGCGCTACACCACTGCCCACACCACTCCCGCAGCGCTACACCACTGCCCACACCACTCCCGCAGCGCTACACCACTGCCCACACCACTCCCGCAGCGCTACACCACTGCCCACACCACTCCCACAGCGCTACTCCACTGCCCACACCACTCCCGCAGCGCTACACCACTGCCCACACCACTCCCACAGCGCTACACCACTGCGCACACCACTCCCACAGCGCTACACCACTGCCCACACCACTCCCACGGCACAACACCAACCCCCACACCACTCCCACAGCGTTAAACCACTGCCCACACCACTCACACAGCGCTACACCACTGCCAACACCACCCCACAGCGCTACACCACTGCCCACACCACTCCCACAGCGCTACAACACTGCCCACACCACTCCCACAGCCCTACACCACTGCACACATTCACTCCTACAGCGCTACACCACTGCCCACACCGCTCCCACCGCGCTATTCCATTGCCCACACAACTCCCACAGCGCTACACCACTGCCCACACCACTCCCACAGGGTTACGCCACTGCCCACAACATTCCCACAGCGCTACTCCACTTCCCACACCAATCCCACAGCGCTACACCACTGCCCACACCACTCGCACAGCACTACACCACTGCCCACATCATTCCCACAGCGCTACACCACTGCCCACAGCATTGCCACAGCACTACACTTATGCCCACACCACTCCCACAACGCTTCACTAATGCCCACACCACTCGCACAGCACCACACCACAGCCCACACCACTCCCACAGCGATACACCACTGCCCAAACCAATCCCACAGCGCTACACCACTGCCCACACCACCCCACAGCGCTGCATTAATGCCCACACCACTCCCACACCACTACAACACTGCAAACACCACTCGAACAGCTCTACACCACTGCTCAGACCACTCCCACAGCGCTACCCCACTGCACACGCCACTCCCACAGAGCTACACCACTGCCCACACCACTCACACAGCGATACACCGCTGCCCACACCACTCCCGCAACACTACACCACAACCCACACCACTCCCAGAGCGTTACACCACTGCCCACACCACTCCCACATCAATACAACACTGCCCACACCACTCTCACAGCGTTACACCGCTGCCCACACCACTCCCACAGCGCTACACTAATGCCCACACCACTACCAAAGCGCTAAACAAAAGCCCTCACCACTCCCGCAGCATTAAACCAAAGACCGTACCACTCCCACACCGTTACACCACTGCCCACATCCCTCCCGCTGCACTACACCACTGCCCACACCACTTCAGCAGCGCTACACCACAGCCCACACCACTACCAAAGCGCTACACCACTGCTCACACAACTCCCACAGCACTACTCCATAGCCCACACCAGTCCCACAGCGCTATACTAATGCCCACACCACTCCCGCAGCGCTACACCACTGCTCACACCACTCGCACAGCTCTACACCACTGCCCACACCATTCCCACAGCGCTACACCACTGCCCACAGCATTCCCACAGCACTACACTTATGCCCACACCACTCCCACAACGCTACACTAATGCCCACACCACTCGCACAGCACTATACCACAGCCCACACCACTCCGACAGCGATACACCACTGCCCACACCATTCCCACAGCACTACACCACTGCCCACACCACCCCACAGCGCTGCACTAATGCCCACACCACTCCCACAGCGCTACACCAGTGCCCACACCACTCCCACAGCACTACACCACTCCCACACCACTACAACACTGCACACACCATTCGAACAGCTCTATACCACTGCTGACACCACTCCCACAGCGCTACCCCGCTGCACACGTCACTCCCACAGAGCTACACCACTGCCCACACCACTCACACAGAGCTACACCACAGCCCACACCACTCCCACAACACTACACCACAACCCACACCACTCCCAGAGCGTTACACCACTGCCCACAGCACTCCCACAGCACTACAACACTGCCCACACCACTCCCACAGCACTACTAAACAACCAACAGCACTCCCGCAGTATTAAACCAAAGCCCGCACCACTCCAGCAGCGCTACACCACTGCCCACACCACTCCAGCAGCGCTACACCACTGCCCACACCACTCCGAAAGTGTTACACCACAATACACAGCACTCCCACAAACGCTACATCACTGCCCACACCACTCCCACAGCACTACACCACTGATCACACCACTCCCACATCGTTACACCACAAACCAAACCACTCCCACAGCGTTACACGACTGCCCACATCACTCCCACAGAACTACACCACTGCACACATCACTCCCACAGAACTACACCACTGCCCACACCACTGCCCACACCACTCCCACAGAACCACACCACTGCCAACACTACTCCCACAGAACTACAGCACTGCCCACACCACTCCCTCAGAACTCTAGCATAACCCACACCACTCCTACAGCGCTACATCACTGTCCACACCACTCCTACAGCACTACAGCAAACCCACACCACTCCCACAGCGCTACACCACTGCCCACAGCACTGCCACAGCGCAACACCACTGGCCAAACCACTCCTCACCGCTTCACCACTGCCTACGCCACTCCATACAGCGTTACAACAGAACACACACCACTCCCACAGCACTACACCACACCCGCAGCACTACTCCACTACCCACACCACTCCCACAACGCTTCACCACTGCCCACACCACTCCCACAGCTCTACAGCACTGCACACACCACTCCCACAGCGCTAAACCGCTGCCCACACCACTCACGCAGCGCTACACCACTGCCCATACCACTCCCACAGCGCTACACAACTGCCAACACCACTCCCACAGCGCTACAACAATGCCCACACCACTCCCACAGCGTTACACCATTGACCACACAACTCTCACAGCACAAATCCACTGCCCACACACTCCCACAGCGTTACACCACTGCCCACATCATTCCCACAGCGCAACACCACAGCCCACACCACTCCCTCAGCGCTACACCACTGCCCACACTACTCCCATAGCGTAACACCACTGCCTACACCACTACCAAAGCGCTACACCACAGCCAACACCACTCCCACAGCGCTACACCAGTGCCCACACTACTCCCAAAGCGCTAAACTAAAGCCCAAACCACTCCCGCAGCGCTACACTACTGCCCTCGCCACTCCCGCAGCATTACACCACTGCCCACACCACTCCCACAGCGTTACACCACTGCCCACATCCCTCCCGCTGCACTACACCACTGCCCACACCACTCCAACAGCGCTACACCACAACCCATACCACTCCCAAAGCGCTACCCTACTGCCCACACTACTCGTGCAGCGCTACACCACAACCCACACCACTCCCACAGCGCTACACCACAACCCACACCACTCCCACAGCGCTACAGCACAGACCACACCTCTCCCACAGCGCTACACCACTGCCCACACCACTCCCACAGCGGTACACCGTTGCACACACCACGCCCACAGCGTTACACCACTGCCCACACCACTCCCACAAAACTACATCACTGCCCACACCACTCCCAGAGAACTACACGACTGCCCACACCACTGTCCACAGAACTCCCACAGAACCACACCACTGCCAACACCACTCCCAAAGCACTACACCACTGCCCACACCACTCCCACAGCGCTACACCACAACCCACAGCACTACACCACTGCCCAAGCCACTCGCACAGCGTTACACCACTGCCCACACCACTCCCACAGCACCAAACCACAACCCACAAAACTCCCACAACGCTATACCACAACCCACACCACTCCATCAGCGCTACACCACTGCCCACACCACTCCCGCTGTGCAACACCACTGCCCACACCACTCCCACAGCGATACACCACTGCCCACAACACTCCAGCAGCACTACACCACTGCCCGCACCACTCGTACAGCGTTACACCTCAACCCACACCACTCCCACAGCGCTACACGACTGCCCACACCACTCCAACAGCGCTACACTACAACCCACACCACTCCCACAGTGCTACCCTACTGCCCACACTACTCGCGCAGCGCTACACCACAACCCACACCACTCCCACAGCGCTACACCACAACCCACACCTCTCCCACAGCGCTACACCACTGCACACACCACTCCCACAGCGCTACACCACAACCCACACCACTTCCACAAAACTACATCACTGCCCACACCACTCCCATAGAACTACACGACTGCCCACACCACTGCCTACACCACTCCCACAGAACCACACCACTGCCCACACCACACCCACAGAAATACGCCTCGGCTCACACCACTCCCAGAGCACTACACCACTGCACACACCACTGCCTCTGAACTGCAGCATTGCCCACACCACTCCAACAGCGCTAAACTAAAGCCCAAATCACTCCCGCAGCGCTAAACCACTGCACTCACCACTCCCGCAGCATTAAACCAAAGCACGCACCACTCCAACAGCGTTAAACCACTGCCCACATCCCTCCCGCTACACTACACCACTGCCCACACCACTCCAACAGCACTACACCAGTGCCCACACCACTCCGACAGCGCTACATCACTGCCCACAACACTCCAAGAGCGCTACACCACTGCACACACCACTCCCACAGCACTACACTACTGCCCACACGACTCCCACAGCACTACACCACTGCACACACCACTCCCACAGCGTTACACCAATGTCCACACCACTCCTACAGCGTTGCACCACTGCCCACACCACTCCCACAGCACTACACTACTGCCCACTCCACTCCCACAGAGCAACACCACTGCCCACACCACTCCCACAGCGTTCCACCACTGCCCACACCACTCCCACAGCGCTAGACCTCTGCCCACACCACTACCACAGCACTACACCACTGCCCACACCACTCCCACTGTGCTACACCACAACCCACAACACTCCCACACCGCTACACCACTGTCCACACCACTCGCACAGCGCTACATCACTGCCCACACAACTCCCAGAGCGCAACACCACAACCCACACCACTCCCACAGCGCTACCCTACTGCCCAAACAACTCCCACAGCGCTACACCACAACCCACACCACTCCCACAGCGCTACACCACTGCCCACACCACTCCCACAGAACCACACCACAACGCACACCACTCCCACAGCGCTACACCACTGCCCACTCCACTCCCACAGCACTACACCACTGCGCACACCACTCCCACTGTGCTACACCACAACCCACAACACTCCCACAGCACTACACCACTGCCCACACTACTCCCACAGCGCTACCCTACTGCCCAAACCACTCCCACAGCGCTACCCTACTGCCCCAGCCACTCCCACAGCGCTACACCACAACCCACACCACTCCCACAGCGCTACCCTACTGTCCACACCAAACGCACAGCGCTACCTACTGCCCACACACTCCCACAGCGTAACGCCACTGCCTACACCACTACCACAGCGCCACACCACAGCCCTCACCGCTCCCACAGCGCTACACCGTTGCACACACCACTCCCACAGCGATACACCACTGCCCACACCACTCCCACAAAACTACATCACTGCCCACACCACTCCCATAGAACTACACGACTGCCCACACCACTGCCCACACCACTCCCACAGAACTACGCCTCTGCCCACACCACTCCCAAAGCACTACACCACTGCGCACACCACTGCCTCTGAACTGCAGCATTGCCCACACCACTCCCACAGCGCTAAACTAAACCCAAATCACTCCCGCAGCGCTAAACCACTGCACTCACCACTCCCGCAGCATTAAACCAAAGCACGCACCACTCCAACAGCGTTAGACCACTGCCCACATCCCTCCCGCTACACTACACCACTGCCCACACCACTCCAACAGCACTACACCAGTGCCCACACCACTCCGACAGCGCTACATCACTGCCCACAACACTCCAAGAGCGCTACACCACTGCACACGCCACTCCCACAGCACTACACTACTGCCCACACGACTCCCACAGCACTACACCACTGCACACACCACTCCCACAGCGTTACACCAATGTCCACACCACTCCTACAGCGTTGCACCACTGCCCACACCACTTCCACAGCACTACACTACTGCCCACACCACTCCCACAGCATTCCACCACTGCCCACACCACTCCCACAGCGCTAGACCTATGCCCACACCACTACCACAGCACCACACCACTGCCCACACCACTCCCACTGTGCTACACCACAACCCACAACACTCCCACACTGCTACACCACTGTCCACACCACTCGCACAGCGCTACATCACTGCCCACACTACTCCCACAGCGCTACACCACAACCCACACCACTCCCACAGCGCTACCCTACTGCCCAAACCACTCCCACAGGGCTACATCACAACCCACACCACTCCCACAGCGCTACCCTACTGTCCACACCAAACGCACAGCGCTACACCACAACACACGCCACTCCCACAGCGCTACCCTACTGTCCACACCAAACGCACAGCGCTACACCGCAACCCACACCACTCCCACAGCGCTACACCACTGCCCACCCCTCTCCCACAGCGCTACACCACTGCCCACACCACTCCCACAGAACTACGCCTCTGCCCACACCACTCCCAAAGCACTACACCACTGCACACACCACTGCCTCTGAACTGCAGCATTGCCCACACCACTCCCACAGCGCTAAACTAAAGCCCAAATCACTCCCGCAGCGCTAAACCACTGCACTCACCACTCCCGCAGCATTAAACCAAAGCACGCACCACTCCAACAGCGTTAGACCACTGCCCACATCCCTCCCGCTACACTACACCACTGCCCACACCACTCCAACAGCACTACACCACTGCCCACACCACTCCGACAGCGCTACACCACTGCCCACAACACTCCAAGAGCGCTACACAACTGTCCACACCACTCGCACAGCGCTACAGTACTGCCCACACCACTCCCACAGCGCTACACCACAACCCACACCACTCCCACAGCGCTACCCTACTGCTCACACCACTCCCACAGCGCTACACCACAACCCACACCACTCCCACAGCGCTACCCTACTGCCCACACCACTCCAACAGCTCTACACCACAAACCACTCCACTCCCACAGCGCTACACCACTGCCCACAGCGCTACACCACTGCCCACACCACTCGCACAGCGCTACAACACAACCCACACCACTCCCACAGCGCTACTCTACTGCCAACACCACTCCCACAGCGCTACACCACTGCCCACACCACTCCCACAGTGTTACACGATTGCCCACACCTCTCTCACAGCACAAATCCACTGCCCACACACTCCCACAGCGTTACACCACTGCCCACACCATTCCCAAAGCGCAACACCACAGCCCACACCACTCCCACAGCGCTACACCACTGCCCACACCATTCCCACAGCGCAACACCACAGACCACACCACTCCCACAGCGCTACACCACTGCCCACACCATTCCCACAGTGCAACACCAAAGCCTACACCACTACCACAGCGGCACACCACAGCCCACACCGCTCCCACAGCGCTACACCAATGCCCACACCACTCCCAAAGCGCTATACTAAAGCCCCAACCACACCCGCAGCGCTACACCACTGCCCTCACCACTCCCGCAGCATTACACCAAAGCCCACACCATTCCCACAGCGTTACACCACTGCCCACATCCCTCCCGCTGCACTACACCACTGCCCACACCACTCCCACAGCGCTACACGACTGCCCACACCACTCCCACATCGTTAAACCAGTGTCCACACCACTCCTACAGCACCACACCATTGCCCACACCTCACCCACAGCGTTGCACCACTGCCCACACCACTCCCACAGCCCTACACCTATGCCCACACCACTACAAGAGCACTGCACCACTGCCCACACCACTCCCACAGCGCTATACCACAACCCACAGCACTACACCACTGCCCAAGCCACTCGCACAGCGCTACTCCACAACCCACAAAACCCCCACAACGCTACACCACTGCCCACTCCACTCCCGCAGTGTTACACCACTTCACACACCACTCCAGCAGCGCTACACGACTGCCCACACCACTCCCACAGCGATACACAACTGCCCTCAAGACTCCAACAGCACTACACCACTGCCCGCACCACTCGCACAGCGATACACCTCAACCCACACCACTCCCACAGCGCTACCCGACTGCCCACACCACTCCAACAGCGCTACACCACAACCCACACCACTCGCACAGCGCTACCCTAATGCCCACACTACTCGCGCAGCGCTACACCACAACCCACACCACTCTGACAGCGCTACACCACAACCCACACCACTCCCACAGCGCTACACCACTGCCCACACCTCTCCCACAGCGCTACACCACTGCCCACACCACTCCCACAGCGCTACACCGTTGCACGCACCACGCCCAGAGAACTACACGACTGCCCACACCACTGCCCACATCACTCCCACAGAACCACACCACTGCCCACACCACTCCCAAAGCACTACACCACTCCCACAGTGTTACACCACTGCCCACACCACTCCCACAGCGTTACACCACTGCCCACACCACTCCCACAAATCTACACCACTGCCCACACCACTCCCACAGAACTACACCACTGCCCACACCACTTACAAAGAACCACACCTCTGCCCACACCACTCACACAGACCAACACCTCAGCCCATACCACTCCCACAGCACTACACCACTGCGCACACCATTCCCTCAGAACTGCAGCACTGCCCACACCAGTCCTACAGCACTACACCACTGACCACACCACTCCTACAGCGCTACACCACTATCAACACCACTCTCACAGCACAACACCACTGCCCACAACACTCCCACAGCGCTACACCACAAGAAACAACACTCCCACAGCGCTACACCACAACCCACACCACTGCCACAGCAGAACAACAATGCCCACACCACTCCCACAGCGCAACACCACAACCCACACCACTCCCACAGCGCTACAACACTACAAACACCACTCCCACAGCGCTACACCACAACCCACACTGCTCCCACAGCGCTACACCGCTACCCACACCACTCCCACAGCGCTACACCACTGCCCACACCACTCCCACAGAACTACACCACAACCCACACCACACCCACAGCGCTAAACTACTACCCACACCACTCCCACAGCGCTACACCACTGCCCACACCACTGCCACAGAATTACACCACAACCCACATCATACCCACAGCGCTACACCACAACCCACACCACTCCGACAGCGCTACACCACTACCCACATCACTCCCAGTGCACTACAACACTGTCCAGACCACTCCAACTACACTACACCACTGCCCACACCACTCCCAGAGCACTACTCCACTGCCCACGCCACTCCCACAGCGCTACACCACTGCCCACACCACTTCCACAGCACTATACCACTGCCCACACCACTCCGACAGCGCTACACCACTGCCCACACCACTTCCACAGCACTATACCACTGCCCACACCACTCCAGCAGCGCTTCACCACTGCCCACACCACTCCCTCAGCACTACACCACTGCCCACACCACTCCCACAGCACTGCACCACTGCCCACACCACTCGCACAGCACTACACCACTGCCCACACCACTCCCACAGCGTTACATCACTGCCCAAACCACTCCCACTGCGATAGACCACTGCCAACACCACTCCCACAGCGCTACACCACTGCCCACACCACTCACACAGCACTACACCACTGGCCACACCACACGAACAGCACAACACCATTGCCCACACCACTCCCACTGCACTACATCACTGCCCACACCACTCCCACAGCGCTATACCATTGGCCACACCACACCCACAGCACTACACCACTGCCCACACCACTCAAACAGCACTACACCACTGCCCACGCCAATCCCAGAGCACTACTGCACTGCCCACGCCACTCCCACAGCACTACACCACTACCACACCACTCCCACTGAACAACACGATTGCCTGCACTACTCCCACAGCACTACACCACTGCCCACACCACTCCCACAGCAGAACACCACTGCACACACCAACGCCACAGCACTACACCACTACCACACCACTCCCACTGAACAACACGATTGCCTGCACCACTTTCACTGCACTACACCACTCCCTACGCCACTCCCAGAGCACTACTCCACTGCCCACGCCACTCCCACAGCACTACACCACTGCCCACACCACACCCACAGCACTACACCACAACCCACACCACTCCCACAGCACTACACCACTGCCCACACCACTCCAGCAGCGCTACACCACTGCCCACATCACTCCCACTGCACTACACCACTGCCCACACCACTCCCACAGCGCTACACCACTGCCCACACCACTCCCACAGCACTACACCACTGCCCACACCCTTCCCACAGCACTACACCACTGCCCACTCCACACCCACAGCAGAACAGCAGTGCACAACCTACACTTACAGCACTACACCACTACCCACACCACTCCCAATGCACTATACGACTGCCTGCACAACTCCCACTGCACTACACCACTGCCACAACCAGTCCCACAGCACTACACCACTGCCCACATCACTCCCACAGCGCTACACCACTGCCCACACCACTCCCACAGCACTACCATACTGACCACACCACTCCCAAACCTCTACACTAATGCCCAAACCACTCCCACAGCGCTACACCACAACCCACACCACACCCACAGCGTTACACCACTGCCCACACCACTCCCGCAGCGCTACACCACTGCCCACGCCACTCCCACAGCGTTACACTAAACCCACACCACTCCCACAGCGCTACACCACTGCCCACACCACTCCCACATCGCTACACCACAACCCACATCACTCCCACAGCGCTAAACCACTGCCCACACCACTCCCACAGCACCACACCACTGCCCACACCACCCCACAGTACTGCACTAATGCCCGCACCAGTCCCACACCACAGCACCACTGCACACACCACACCCACAGCTCTACACCACTGCCCACACGACTCCCACAGCGCTACACCACTGCGCACACCACTCACGCAGCGCTACACCACTGCCGACACCACCCCACAGCGCTGCACTAATGTCCACACCACTCCGACACTACTAATCCACTGCACACACCAGTCCAACAGCTCTACACCACTGCACACACCACTCCCACAGAGCTACACCACTGCCCATACCATTCCCACAGCGCTACAACACTGCCTACACCTCTCCCACAGAGCTACACCACTGCCCATACCACTCCCACAGCACAACTCCACTGCCCACACCACTCCCGCAGCGTTACACCACAGCCCACACCACTCCCAGAGCGCTACACAACAGCCCACACCACTCCCAAAGCGCTACACCACTGCCAAAACCACTCCCACAGCGTTACACTACTGCCCACACCACTCCCACAGCACAAAACTAATGCCCACACCACTCACAAAGGGCTAAACTAAAGCCCACACCACTCCCACAGCGTTACACCACTGCCCACAACCCTCCCTCTGCACTACACCACTGCCCACACCATTCCAACAGCACTACACCACTACCCACACCACTCCCACAGCGCGTCACCACTGCCCACACCACTCCCACAGCGCTACAACATTGCCCCCACAACTCCAACTGCACTACACCACTGCCCACACCACTCCCACTGCGCTATACCACTGCCCACACAACTCCAACATCGCTACACCACTGCCCACACCTCTCCCGCAGCGCTACACAACTGCCCACACCACTTCCACAGCACTACACCACGGCCCACACCACTCCCACAGCAAAAACACCACTGCCCACACCACTCCCACAGCGCTACACCACGGCCCACACCACTCCCACAGCGCTACACCACTGCGCACACCACTCCCACAGCACTACAACACTGCCAAAACCACTCCCACAGCTCTACACCACTGCCCACACCACTCTCACAGCGCTACACCACTACCGCACCACTCACACTGAACAACACGATTGCCTGCACTACTCCCACAGCACTACACCACTGCCCACACCACTCCCACAGCAGAACACCACTGCACACACCAACGCCACAGCACTACACCACTACCACACCACTCCCACTGAACAACACGATTGCCTGCACCACTTTCACTGCACTACACCACTCCCTACGCCACTCCCAGAGCACTACTCCACTGCCCACGCCACTCCCACAGCACTACACCACTGCCCACACCACACCCACAGCACTACACCACAACCCACACCACTCCCACAGCACTACACCACTGCCCACACCACTCCAGCAGCGCTACACCACTGCCCACATCACTCCCACTGCACTACACCACTGCCCACACCACTCCCACAGCGCTACACCACTGCCCACACCACTCCCACAGCACTACACCACTGCCCACACCCTTCCCACAGCACTACACCACTGCCCACTCCACACCCACAGCAGAACAGCAGTGCACAACCTACACTTACAGCACTACACCACTACCCACACCACTCCCAATGCACTATACGACTGCCTGCACAACTCCCACTGCACTACACCACTGCCACAACCAGTCCCACAGCACTACACCACTGCCCACATCACTCCCACAGCGCTACACCACTGCCCACACCACTCCCACAGCACTACCATACTGACCACACCACTCCCAAACCTCTACACTAATGCCCAAACCACTCCCACAGCGCTACACCACAACCCACACCACACCCACAGCGTTACACCACTGCCCACACCACTCCCGCAGCGCTACACCACTGCCCACGCCACTCCCACAGCGTTACACTAAACCCACACCACTCCCACAGCGCTACACCACTGCCCACACCACTCCCACATCGCTACACCACAACCCACATCACTCCCACAGCGCTAAACCACTGCCCACACCACTCCCACAGCACCACACCACTGCCCACACCACCCCACAGTACTGCACTAATGCCCGCACCAGTCCCACACCACAGCACCACTGCACACACCACACCCACAGCTCTACACCACTGCCCACACGACTCCCACAGCGCTACACCACTGCGCACACCACTCACGCAGCGCTACACCACTGCCGACACCACCCCACAGCGCTGCACTAATGTCCACACCACTCCGACACTACTAATCCACTGCACACACCAGTCCAACAGCTCTACACCACTGCACACACCACTCCCACAGAGCTACACCACTGCCCATACCATTCCCACAGCGCTACAACACTGCCTACACCTCTCCCACAGAGCTACACCACTGCCCATACCACTCCCACAGCACAACTCCACTGCCCACACCACTCCCGCAGCGTTACACCACAGCCCACACCACTCCCAGAGCGCTACACAACAGCCCACACCACTCCCAAAGCGCTACACCACTGCCAAAACCACTCCCACAGCGTTACACTACTGCCCACACCACTCCCACAGCACAAAACTAATGCCCACACCACTCACAAAGGGCTAAACTAAAGCCCACACCACTCCCACAGCGTTACACCACTGCCCACAACCCTCCCTCTGCACTACACCACTGCCCACACCATTCCAACAGCACTACACCACTACCCACACCACTCCCACAGCGCGTCACCACTGCCCACACCACTCCCACAGCGCTACAACATTGCCCCCACAACTCCAACTGCACTACACCACTGCCCACACCACTCCCACTGCGCTATACCACTGCCCACACAACTCCAACATCGCTACACCACTGCCCACACCTCTCCCGCAGCGCTACACAACTGCCCACACCACTTCCACAGCACTACACCACGGCCCACACCACTCCCACAGCAAAAACACCACTGCCCACACCACTCCCACAGCGCTACACCACGGCCCACACCACTCCCACAGCGCTACACCACTGCGCACACCACTCCCACAGCACTACAACACTGCCAAAACCACTCCCACAGCTCTACACCACTGCCCACACCACTCCAGCAGCGCTACAAAACTGCACACGCCACTCCCGCAGCGCTACACCACTGCCCACACCACTCCAGCAGCTCTACACCACTGCCCACACCACTCCCGCAGGGCTACACCACTGCCCATACCACTCGCACAGCATTACACCACAACCCACACCACTCCCACAGCGCTACACGACTGCCCACTCCACTCCCACAGCGCTACACCACAACCCACACCACTCTCACAGCGTTACACCACTGCCCACACCACTCCCACAGGACTACACTAATGCCCACACCACTGAAAAAGCGCTAAACTAAAGCCCAGACCACTCCCACAGCGTTACACCACTGCCCACATCCCTCCCTCTGCACTGCACCACTGCCCACACCATTCCAATAGCACTACACCACTGCCCACACCACTCCCAGAGCGCGTCAACACTGCCCACACCACTCCCACAGCGCTACAACTGCCCCCACCACTCCAACAGCACTACACCACTGCCCACACCACTCCCACAGCGCTACACCACTTCCCCCACCACTCCCACAGCGCTACACCACTGCCCACACAGCTCCAACAGCGCTACACCACTGCCCACACCACTCCCACAGCGCTACACCGCTGTCCACACCTCTCCCGCATCGCTACACAACTGCCCACACCATTCCCACAGCGCTACACCACTGCCCACAACACTCCCACAGCAAACACACCACTGCCCACACCACTCCCACAGCGCTTCACCACTGCCCACACCACTCGCACAGCGCTGCAGAACTGCGCACACCTCTCCCACAGCACTACCACTGCCAACACCACTCCCACAGCACTACACCACTGCCCACACCACTCCCACAGCGCTACACCACTGTCCACGCCACTCCCACAGCGTTACACCTATGTCCACACCACCACCACAGCACTACGCCACTGCCCAACACCACTCCCACAGCGCTACACCTAAACCCACACCACTCCCTCTGCACTACACTACTTCCCACGCCAATCCCGCAGCGCTACCCCACTGCCCACACCACTCAAGCAGCGCTACACCACTGCCCACACCACTCCCGCAGTGTTACACCACTGCACACAACACTCCAGCTGCTCTACACCACTGCCCACACCACTCCCGCAGTGCTACAACACTGCCGACACCGCTCGCACAGCATTACACCACTGCCCACACCACTCCCACAGCACTTCACCTCTGCCCACACCACTCCCACAGCACTAAACCACTGCCCAAACCACTAGCACAGCGTTACACCACTGCCCACACCACTCCCACAGCGTGACACCACTGCCCACACCACTCCCACAGCACTACGCCACTGCCCAAACGACTCCCACAGCACTACACCTCTGCCACACCGCTCCCACAGCGCTGCACCACTGCCCGCACCACTCCCACAGCGCTACACCACTGCCCGCACCACTCCCACAGCGCTACACCACTGCCCACACCACTCCCACAGCATTACAACACTGCCCACACCACTCCCACAGCGCTACACCACTGCCCACAACACTCCCACAGCGATACACCACTGCCCAAACCACACCCACAGCGCTACACCACTGCCCACACCACTCCCACAGCAGTATACCACTGCCTTCACCACTCCCACAGTGTTAAACTACTGCCGACACCACTCCCACAGCAGTACACCACTGCCCATACCATTCCCATAGCGCTGCACCACTGCCCACACCACTCCCACAGCACTACACCACTGCCCACACCACTCCCACAGCGCTACACCACAACCCACACCACTCCCACAGCGCTATATCAATGCCCACACCACTCCCACAGCACTACACCACTGCCCACACCACTCCTACAGCGCTACACCACTGCCCACATCACTCCCACACCGCTACACTAATGCCTACCCCACTCCCACAGCGCTACACCACAACCCACACCACTCCCACAGCGTTACACCACTGCCCACAACACTCCCGCAGCACTACACCACAACTCACACCACTCCCACCGCTTTACACCACTGCCCACATCACTCCCGCAGCGGTACACCACAACCCACACCACTCCCACAGCGTTGCACCACTGCCCACACCACTCCAGCAGCGCTACACCACTGCCCACGCCACTCCCACAGCGTTAAAGCAAACCCACACCAATCCCACAGCACTACACCTTTGCCCACACCACTCCCACAGCGATACACCACAACCCACACGACTCCTAAAGCGGTATAGTAATGCCAGAACACGCCCACAGCGCTACACTAATGACCACACCATTCACACAGCGTTACACCACTGCCCACACCACTCCCACAGCGCTACACCACTGCCCAAGCCATTTCCCCAGCGCTACACCACAACCCACACCACTCCCGCAGCGGTACACCACTGCCCACACCACTCCCACAGCGCTACACCACTGCCCACACCACTCCCACAACACTACACAACTACCCACAGCACTCCCACAGCCCTACACCACTGCCCACTCCACTCCCTCAGCACTACACCACAACCCATACCACTACCACAGCACTACACCACTACCCACACCACTCCCACAGCGCTACACCACTACCCACACCACTCCCACAGCACTACACCACAACCAACACCACTCCCACAGCACTACACCACTGCGCACAACACTCCCACAGCACTACTCCACCGGCCACACCACTACCACAGCACTACAGCACAATCCAGACCACTCCCACAGCACTACACTACTGCCCACACCACTCCCTCAGCACTACACCACTGCCCACACCACTCCCAAAGCGCGACAACACTGCCCACACCAATCCCACAGCACTAAACCACTGCCCACACCACTCCCGCAGCTCTACACCAATGCCCACACAACTCCCGCAACGCTAGAATCCTGCCCTCACCACTCCAATATCACTACACCACTGCCCACGCCATTCCCACAGCACTACACCACAGCCCACACCACTCGAACAGCACTACAACACTGCCCACGCCACTCCCACAGCGCTACACCACTGCCCACGCCACTCCCACAGCGCGACACAACACAAACCACTCCCACAGCGCTACACCAGAACACACACCACTCCCACAGCGCTACACCACTGCCCACACCACTCCCACAGCGCTGCAGCACTGCGCACACCACTCCCACAGCACTACAACACTGCCAACACCACTCCCACTGCACTACACCACTGCCCACACCACTCCCACAGCGCTACACCACTGACCACGCCACTCCCACAGCGTTACACCTATGTCCACACCCCTCCTACAGCACTACACCACTTCCCACACCACTCCCACAGCGTGGC
This sequence comes from Cetorhinus maximus, assembly GCF_964194155.1. Taxonomy (NCBI): domain Eukaryota; kingdom Metazoa; phylum Chordata; class Chondrichthyes; order Lamniformes; family Cetorhinidae; genus Cetorhinus; species Cetorhinus maximus. The sequence continues at coordinate 215,214 of NW_027596262.1, read as the reverse complement.
ACCACTGTCCACACCACTTCCACAGCGCTACACCTCTGCCCACACCACCACCACAGCACTACGCCACTGCCCAACCCCACTCCCACAGCGCTACACCTAAACCCACACCACTCCCTCTGCACTACACTACTTCCCACGCCAATCCCGCAGCGCTACCCCACTGCCCACACCACTCCAACAGCGCTACACACCTGCCCACACCACTCCCACAGCGCTACACTACTGCCCACACCACTCCCACAGCGCTACACCACTTCCCACAACACTCCCACAGCGCCAAAAACACTGCCCACACCACTCCCAAAGCGCTACAACACTGCCCACAACACTCCCACAGCGTTACACCACAACCCACACCACTCCCAGAGAATTACACCACTACCCACACCACTCCGACAGAACTACACCACTGCCCACACCACTCCCACAGCACTACAACACTGCCCACACCACTCCCACAGCGCTACACCACTGCCCACACCACTCCCACAGCGCTACACCACTACCCACACCAGTCCCACAGTACTACACCACTGCACACACCACACCCATAGCACTACACCACTGCCCAAACCACACCCACAGCGCTACACCACTGCCCACACCACTCCCACAGCAGTATACCACTGCCTTCACCACTCCCACAGTGTTAAACTACTGCCGACACCACTCCCACAGCAGTACACCACTGCCCACACCACTCCCATAGCGCTGCACCACTGCCCACACCACTCCCACAGCACTACACCACTGCCCACAACACTCCCACAGCACAACACCACTGCCCACACCACTCCCACAGCGCTACACCACAACCCACACCACTCCCACAGCGCTATATCAATGCCCACACCACTCCCACAGCACTACACCACTGCCCACACCACTCCTACAGCGCTACACCACTGCCCACATCACTCCCACACCGCTACACTAATGCCTACCCCACTCCCACAGCGCTACACCACAACCCACACCACTCCCACAGCGTTACACCACTGCCCACAACACTCCCGCAGCACTACACCACAACTCACACCACTCCCACCGCTTTACACCACTGCCCACATCACTCCCGCAACGGTACACCACAACCCACACCACTCCCACAGCGTTGCACCACTGCCCACACCACTCCAGCAGCGCTACACCACTGCCCACGCCACTCCCACAGCGTTAAAGCAAACCCACACCAATCCCACAGCACTACACCTTTGCCCACACCACTCCCACAGCGATACACCACAACCCACACGACTCCTAAAGCGGTATAGTAATGCCAGAACACGCCCACAGCGCTACACTAATGACCACACCATTCACACAGCGTTACACCACTGCCCACACCACTCCCACAGCGCTACACCACTGCCCAAGCCATTTCCCCAGCGCTACACCACAACCCACACCACTCCCGCAGCGGTACACCACTGCCCACACCACTCCCACAGCGCTACACCACTGCCCACACCACTCCCACAACACTACACAACTACCCACAGCACTCCCACAGCCCTACACCACTGCCCACTCCACTCCCTCAGCACTACACCACAACCCATACCACTACCACAGCACTACACCACTACCCACACCACTCCCACAGCGCTACACCACTACCCACACCACTCCCACAGCACTACACCACAACCAACACCACTCCCACAGCACTACACCACTGCGCAAAACACTCCCACAGCACTACTCCACCGGCCACACCACTACCACAGCACTACAGCACAATCCAGACCACTCCCACAGCACTACACTACTGCCCACACCACTCCCTCAGCACTACACCACTGCCCACACCACTCCCAAAGCGCGACAACACTGCCCACACCAATCCCACAGCAGTAACCCACTGCCCACACCACTCCCGCAGCTCTACACCAATGCCCACACAACTCCCGCAACGCTAGAATCCTGCCCTCACCACTCCAATATCACTGCACCACTGCCCACGCCATTCCCACAGCACTACACCACAGCCCACACCACTCGAACAGCACTACAACACTGCCCACGCCACTCCCACAGCGCTACACCACTGCCCACAACACTCCCACAGCGCTACACACCTGCCCACACCACTCCCACAGCGCTACACTACTGCCCACACCACTCCCACAGCGCTACACCACTTCCCACACCACTCCCACAGCGCCAAAAACACTGCCCACACCACTCCCAAAGCGCTACAACACTGCCCACAACACTCCCACAGCGTTACACCACAACCCACACCACTCCCAGAGAATTACACCACTACCCACACCACTCCGACAGAACTACACCACTGCCCACACCACTCCAACAAGGCTACACCACTGCCCACACCACTCCCTCAGCACTACACCACTGCCCACACCACTCCCACATCACTAAACCATTGCCCACACCACTCCAGTCCACAACACTCCCACTGCGCTACACAACAACCCACACCACTCCCTCAGAACTACACCACTGCCCACACCACTCCCACAGAACTACACCACTGCTCACACCACTCCCACTGTACTACACCTCTGCCCACACCACTACCCACAGCGCTACACCACTGCCCACACCACTCCCACAGAACTACAGCACTGCCCAAACCACTCCCAGAGAATTACACCACTGCCCACACCACTGCCCACACCAACCCACAGAACTACACCACTGCCCACACCACTCCCTCAGAACTACAGCACTGCCCACACCACTCCTATAGCACTACACCACTCCCAACACCACTCCCACAGCGTTACACCAATGCCTACACACCACTCCCACAGTACTACACCACTGCCCACACCACTCCCACAGCAAAACTCCACTGCCCACACCACTCCCACAGCGCACCTCCACTGCCCACAACACTCCCACAGCGCTACACCCCTGCACACACCACTCCCACAGCGCAACACCACTGCTCACACCACTCCCACAGCGCTACACCACTTCCCACACCACTCCCACAGCGCCAAAAACACTGCCCACACCACTCCCAAAGCGCTACAACACTGCCCACAACATTCCCACAGCGTTACACCACAACCCACACCACTCCCAGAGAATTACACCACTACCCACACCACTCCGACAGAACTACACCACTGCCCACACCACTCCCACAGCACTACAACACTGCCCACACCACTCCCACAGCACTACACCACTACCCACACCAGTCCCACAGCGCTACACCACTGCCCCCGCCACTCCCACAGCACTACACCACTGTCCAAACCACTCCCTCAGCGTTACACCACTGCCAACGCCACTACCACTGCACTACACCACTGCCCACACCACTCCCACAGCACTACACCACAAGCCACATCACTCCGACTGCACAACACCACTGCCCACACGACTGCCAAAGCACTACACCACTGCCCACACCACTCCAACACCCCTACACTAATGGCCACACCGCTCCCACAGCGTTACACCAAACCCACACCACGCCCACAGCACTACACGACTACCCACACCACTCCCACAGCGCAGCACCTCTGCCCACACCACTCCCACAGCACTACACCACTGCCCACACCACTCCCACAGCACTACACCACTGCCCACACCACTCCCACAGCACTAATCCTCTGCCAACGCCACTCCGAATGCACTACACCACTGCCCACACGACCTCCACAGCACTACACCACTGCCCACACCACTCCAACACCCCTACACTAATGCCCACAGCGCTCCCAAAGCGTTACACCAAACCCACACCACTCCCACAGCACTACACCTCAAGCCACATCACTCCGACTGCACTACACCACTGCCCACACGACTCCCACAGCACTACACCACTGCCCACACCACTCCAACACCCCTACACTAATGCCCACACCGCTCCCCCAGCGTTACACCAAACCCACACCACTCCCACAGCACTACACGACTACCCACACCACTCCCACAGCGCAGCACCTCTGCCCACACCACTCCCACAGCACTACACCACTACCCACACCACTCCCACTGCACTACACGACTACCCGCACCACTCCCACAGCGCTACACCACTGCTCACCCCACTCCCACAGCACTACAGCACTACCCACACCACTCCCACAGCACTACACGACTACCCACACCACTCCCACAGCGCTGCACCACTGCCCACACCACTCCCAGAGCGGTACACCACTGCCCACAACAATCCCACAGCGTTACACCACTACCCTCACAACTCTCACAGCGCTACACCACTGCCCACACGACTCCCACACCGCTACACTAATGCCGACACCACTCCCGCAGCACTACACCACTGCCCACGCCACTCCCACAGCGCGACACCACAGCCCACACCACTCCCACTGCGCTACACCACATCCCAAATCACTCCCACAGCGCTAAACCACTGCCCACATCACTCCCAAAGGCTACACCACAACCCACACCACTCCAGCAGCGGTATAGTAATGCCACAACACACCCACAGCGCTACACTAATGCCCACACCAAACCACACAGCGAAACACCACTGCCCACACCACTCCCACAGCGCTACACCACTGCCCACAACACTCACACAGCACTACACCACAACCCACACCACTCCCACAGCACTACACCACTACCCACACCACTCACACAGCGCTACACCACTGCCCAAACCACTCCCACAGCACTACACCACTACCCACACCACTCCCACAGCAGTACACCGATAACCACACCACTCCCACAGCACTAAACCACTGCCCACACCACTCGCACAGCGCTACACCACTGCCCACACCACTCCCATAGCACTATACAACTGCCTTAACCACTCCCACAGCACTACACCACTGCCCACAACACTCCCACATCGCTACACCACTGCACACACCACTCCCGCAGCGCTACACCACGGCCCACACCACTCCCACAGCGTTACACCACAACCGACACCACTCCCACAGAACTACACCACTGCCCACACCTCTCCCACAGCACTACACCACTGCCCACAACACTACCCACACCACTCCCACAGAACTACACCACTGCCCACACCTCTCCCACAGCACTACACCACTGCCCACAACACTACCCACACCACTCCCACAGAACTACACCACTGCACACACCACACCCACAGCACTACACCACTGCCCACACCACTGCCCACACCACTCCCACAGAACTACACCACTGCCCACACCACTCCTAAAGCACTACACCACTTCCCAAACCTCTCCCACAGCGTTACACGAATGACCACACCACAGCCACAGTACTACACCACTGCCCACACAACTCCCACAGCACTACACCACTGCCCACACCACTCCCACAGCGCTACACCACCTCCTAAACCACTCCCACAGCGCTACACCACTGCCTACACCACTCCCACAGCGGAACACCACTGCCCACACCACTCCCGCAGTGCTACACCACTGCCCACATCACTCCCGCAGCGTTACAGGACTGCCCACACCACTACCACAGCACAAAAGCATTGCCCACATCACTCGCACAGCACTACACAAATTCCCACACCACTCCAGCAGCGATACACCACTGCCAACACCACTCCAACAGCACTACACCACTGCCCACACCACACCCACAGCACTACACCACTGCACACACCACTACCACTGCACTACACCACTGCCCACACCACTCGCACAGCACTACACCACTGCCCCCGCCACTCCCACAGCACTACACCACTGTCCAAACCACTCCCTCAGCGTTACACCACTGCCAACGCCACTACCACTGCACTACACCACTGCCCACACCACTCCCACAGCACTACACCACTGCCCACACCACTCCCACAGCACTAATCCTCTGCCAACGCCACTCTGACTGCACTACACCACTGCCCACACGACCTCCACAGCACTACACCACTGCCCACACCACTCCAACACCCCTACACTAATGCCCACAGCGATCCCACAGCGTTACACCAAACCCAGACCACTCCCACAGCACTACACCACAAGCCACATCACTCCGACTGCACAACACCACTGCCCACACGACTGCCAAAGCACTACACCACTGCCCACACCACTCCAACACCCCTACACTAATGGCCACACCGCTCCCACAGCGTTACACCAAACCCACACCACGCCCACAGCACTACACGACTACCCACACCACTCCCACAGCGCAGCACCTCTGCCCACACCACTCCCACAGCACTACACCACTGCCCACACCACTCCCACAGCACTACACCACTGCCCACACCACTCCCACAGCACTAATCCTCTGCCAACGCCACTCCGAATGCACTACACCACTGCCCACACGACCTCCACAGCACTTCACCACTGCCCACACCACTCCAACACCCCTACACTAATGCCCACAGCGCTCCCAAAGCGTTACACCAAACCCACACCACTCCCACAGCACTACACCTCAAGCCACATCACTCCGACTGCACTACACCACTGCCCACACGACACCCACAGCACTACACCACTGCCCACACCACTCCAACCCCCCTACACTAATGCCCACACCGCTCCCACAGCGTTACACCAAACCCACACCACTCCCACAGCGCAGCACCTCTGCCCACACCACTCCCACAGCACTACACCACTACCCACACCACTCCCACAGCACTACAGCACAACCCACACCACTCCCACAGCGCTGCACCACTGCCCACACCACTCCCAGAGCGGTACACCACTGCCCACAACAATCCCACAGCGTTACACCACTACCCTCACAACTCTCACAGCGCTACACCACTGCCCACACGACTCCCACACCGCTACACTAATGCCGACACCACTCCCGCAGCACTACACCACAGCCCACACCACTCCCACTGCGCTACACCACATCCCAAATCACTCCCACAGCGCTAAACCACTGCCCACATCACTCCCAAAGGCTACACCACAACCCACACCACTCCCACAGCGCTACACCACCTCCTAAAACACTCCCACAGCGCTACACCACTGCCCACACCACTCCCAGAGCGGAACACCACTGCCCACACCACTCCCGCAGTGCTACACCACTGCCCACACCACACCCGCAGCGCTACAGCACTGCCCACACCACTCCCACAGCGCTACACCACCTCCTAAACCACTCCCACAGCGCTACACCACTGCCCACACCACTCCCGCAGTGCTACACCACTGCCCACTCCACACCCAAAGCACTACACCACTAACCATCCCACTCCCACAGCGCCACACCACTGCCCACACCACTCCCACAGCACTACACCACTGAACACACCTCTCCCACAGCGCTACACCACTGCCCACACTACTCCTGCAACGCTACACTCCTGCCCTCACCACTCCCACAGCGCTACACCACTGCCCACACCACTCCCACAGCGCTACACCACTGCCCACGCCACTCCCACAGCGCGACACAACACACACCACTCCCACAGCGCTACACCACTGCCCACACCACTCCCACAGCACTACACCACTGCCCACACCACTCCCACAGCGCTACACCACTGCCCACACCACTCCCACAGCACTACACCACTGCGCACACCACTCCCGCAGCGTTACAGCACCGCCCACATCACTCCAGCAGAGCTACACCACTGCTCACACCACTCCCACAGCATTACACCACTGCCCACACCACTCGCGCATCACTACACCACTGCCCACGCCACTCCAGCAGCACTACACCCATGCCCACTCCACTCCCACAGACCTACACCTCGGCCCTCACCACTCCCACAGCACTACACCACTGCCCACACCAGTCCCACAGCACTACACCGCAGTCCACACCACTCCCACAGCCCTACACCACTGCCCACAACACTCCCACTGCACTACACCACATCCCACACCACTCCCACTGCACTACACCACTGCCCACACCACTCCCACAGCGTTGCACCACTGGTAGCACCACTCCCACAGCACTAAACCACTGCCCACACCACTCCCACAGCGCTACACCTCTGCACACACCACTCCCACAGCACTAAACCACTGCCCACACCACTCCCACAGCGCTACACCTCTGCACACAACACTCCCACAGCACTACACCACTGCCCACACCACACCAACAGCGCTACACCTCTGCACACACCACTCCCACAGCAATACACCACTACACACACCACTCTCACAGCGCTACACCACTGCCCACACCACTCCCACAGCACTACACCACTACCCACACCTCTCCCACAGTACAACACAACTACCCACACCACTCCCACAGAGTTACACCAATGCCCACAAAACTCCCACAGCGCAACACCACTGCCTACACCACTCCCACAGCGATACACCACTGCCCACACGACTCCCACACCGCTACACTAATGCCCACACCACTCCCACAGCGTTACACCACTGCCCACACCACTCCCACAGCGCTTCACCACTGCTCACACCACTCCCACAGCGCTACACCACTGCCCACGCCATTCCCACAGCGTTACACCAAACCCACACCACTCCCACAGCGCTACACCACAGCCCACACCACACCCACTGCGCTACACCCCTGCCCACATCACTCCCACAGCGCAAAACCACTGCCCACATCACTCCCACAGGGCTACACCATAACCCACACCACTCCCACAGCGCTACACTAATGCTCACACCAACCCACACAGCGAAACACCAGTGCCCACACCACTCCGACAGCGCGACACCACTGCCCACACCACTCCCACAGCACTACACCACAACCCACACCACTCCTACAGCACTACACCACTAACCACACCAATCCCACAGAGTTACACCACTGCCCACACCACTCCCACGGCGCTACACCATTGCCCACGCCACTCCCACAGCGCGACACAACACAGACCACTCCCACAGCGCTAAACCACTGCCCACACGACTTCCACAGCGCTACACCACTGCCCACAATACTCCCAAGGCGCTACACCACCGCCCACACCACTCCCACAGCGTTACACCACTGCCCACACCACTCATACAGCAAAACACCACTCCCACAGCGCTACACCACTGCCCACACCACGCCCACAGCGCACCACCACTGCCCACAAAACTCCCACAGCGCTACAAAAATGACCACAACACTCCCACAGCGCTACACCACTGCCCTCAAGACTCCCAAAGCGCTACACCACTGCCCACACCACTCCAACAGCGCTAAACTAAAGCCCGCACCGCTGCAGCAGCACTATACCAGCGCCCAGACCACTCCAGCATCGCTACACCACTGCCCACACCACTCCCGCAGTGCTACACCACTGCCCACACCACTCCCGCAGCGTTACAGCACTGCCCACACCACTCCCACAGCACTACACCATTTCCCACATCACTCGCACAGCACTACACAAATTCCCACACCACTCCAGCAGCGATACACCACTGCCAACACCACTCCAACAGCACTAAACCACTGCCCACACCACACCCACAGCACTACACCACTGCCCACACCACTACCGCTGCACTACACCGCTGCCCACACCACTCGCACGGCACTACACCACTGTCCAAACCACCCCCTCAGCGTTACACCACTGCCCACACCACTCCAACTGCACTACACCATTGCCCACTCCACTCCCACAGCACTAATCATCTGCCAACGCCACTACCACTGCACTACACCACTGCCCACACCACTCCCACAGCACTACACCACTGCCCACACCACTCCCACAGCACTAATCCTCTGCCAACGCCACTCCGACTGCACTACACCACTGCCCACACGACCTCCACAGCACTACACCACTGCCCACACCACTCCAACACCCCTAAAGTAACGCCCACAGCGCTCCCACAGCGTTACACCAAACCCACACCACTCCCACAGCACTACACCACAAGCCTCATCACTCCGACTGCACTACACCACTGCCCACACGACTCCCACAGCACTGCACCACTGCCCACAGCACTCCAACACCCCTACACTAATGCCCACACCGCTCCCACAGCGTTACATCAAACCCACAATACTCCCACAGCACTACACGACTACCCAACACCACTCCCACAGCGCAGCACCTCTGCCCACACCACTCCCACAGCACTACACCACTGCCCACACCACTCCCACAGCGCTATACCACTGCCCACACCACTCCCACAGCACTAATCCTCTGCCAACGCCACTCCGACTGCACTACACCACTGCCCACACGACCTCCACAGCACTTCACCACTGCCCACACCACTCCAACACCCCTACACTAATGCCCACAGCGCTCCCACAGCGTTACACCAAACCCACACCACTCCCACAGCACTACACCACTACCCACACCACTCCCACAGCGCTACACCACTACCCACACAACTCCCACAGCGCTACACCACTGCCCACACCACTCCGACAGCACTACACCACTACCCACACCACTCCCACAGCACTACAGCACTACCCACATCACTTCCACAGCACTACACCACTACCCTCACAACTCTCACAGCGCTACACCACTGCCCACACTACTCCTGCAACGCTACACTCCTGCCCTCATCACTCCCACAGCGCTACACCACTGCCCACACCACTCCCACAGCGCTACACCACTGCCCACGCCACTCCCACAGCAGTACACCACTGCCCACACAACTCCCACAGCACTACACCACTGCTCACACAACTCCCACAGCGCTACACCACTGCCAACGCCACTCCCACAGCGCGACACAACACAAACCACTCCCACAGCGCTACACCACTGCCCACACCACTCCCACAGCACTACACCACTGCCCACACCACTCCCACAGCGCTACACCACTGCCCACACCACTCCCACAGCACTACACCACTGCCCACGCAACTCCAGCAGTGCTAAACCACTGCCCACGCAACTCCAGCAGTGCTAAACCACTGCGCACACCACTCCCGCAGCGTTACAGCACCGCCCACATCACTCCAGCAGAGCTACACCACTGCTCACACCACTCCCACAGCATTACACCACTGCCCACACCACATGCGCATCACTACACCACTGCCCACGCCACTCCAGCAGCACTACACCCATGCCCACTCCACTCCCACAGACCTACACCTCTGCCCACACCACTCCCACAGCACTACACCACTGCCCACACCAGTCCCACAGCACTACACCGCAGTCCACACCACTCCCACAGCCCTACACCACTGCCCACAACACTCCCACTGCACTACACCACATCCCACACCACTCCCACTGCACTACACCACTGCCCACACCACTCCCACAGCGTTGCACCACTGGTAGCACAACTCCCACAGCACTACACCACTGCCCACACCACACCAACAGCGCTACACCTCTGCACACACCACTCCCACAGCAATACACCACTACACACACCACTCTCACAGCGCTACACCACTGCCCACACCACTCCCTCAGCACTACACCACTACCCACACCTCTCCCACAGTACAACACAACTACCCACACCAAACCCACAGAGTTACTCCAATGCCCACAAAACTCCCACAGCGCAACACCACTGCCCACACCACTCCCACAGCACTAATCCTCTGCCAACGCCACTCCGACTGCACTACACCACTGCCCACACGACATCCACAGCACTACACCACTGCCCACACCACTCCAACACCCCTACACTAATGCCCACAGCGCTCCCACAGCGTTACACCAAACCCACACCACTCCCACAGCACTACACCACTACCCACACCACTCCCACAGCGCTACACCACTACCCACACAACTCCCAATGAGTTACACCAATGCCCACAAAACTCCCACAGCGCAACACCACTGCCCACACCACTCCCACAGCGTTACACCACTGCCCACACCACTCCCACAGCGCTACACCACTGCCCACAACACTCGCACAGCACTACACCACAACCCACGCCACTCCCACAGCACTACACCACTACCCACACCACTTACACAGCGTTACACCACTGCCCAAACCAGTCCCACAGCACTACACCACTACCCACACCACTCCCACAGCATTACACCGATGCCCACACCACTCCCACAGCACTACACCACTGCCCACACCACTCGCACAGCGCTACACCACTGCCCACACCACTCCCATAGCACTATAACACTGCCTTAACCACTCCCACAGCACTACACCACTGCCCACAACACTCCCACATCGCTACACCACTGCACACACCACTCCCGCAGCGCTACACCACTGCCCACACCACTCCCACAGCGTTACACAACAACCCACACCACTCCCACAGAACTACACCACTGCCCACACCTCTCCCACAGCACTACACCACTGCCCACAACACTACCCACACCACTCCCATAGAACTACACCACTGCACACACCACACCCACAGCACTACACCGCTGCCCACACCACTGCCCACACCACTCCCACAGAACTACACCACTGCCCACACCACTCCTAAAGCACTACACCTCTTCCCAAACCTCTCCCACAGCGTTACACGAATGCCTACACCACGGCCACAGTACTACACCACTGCCCACACCACTCCCACAGCGCTACACCACCTCCTACACCACTCCCACAGCGCTAAGCCACTGCCCACACCACTCCCAGAGCGGAACACCACTGCCCACACCACTCCAGCAGTGCTACACCACTGCCCACACCACTCCCGCAGCGCTACAGCACTGCCCACACCACTCCAGCAGCGCTACACCACTGCCCACACCACTCCAGCAGCGGTATAGTAATGCCACAACACTCCCACAGCGATACACTAATGCCCACACCAACCCACACAGCGTTATACCACTGCCCACACCACTCCCACAGCGCCACACCACTGCCCACACCACTCCCACAGCACTACACCACTGAACACACCTCTCCCACAGCTCTACACCACTGCCCACACTACTCCTGCAACGCTACACTCCTGCCCACACCACTCCCACAGCACTACACCACTGCCCACACCACTCCCACAGCGCTACACCACTGCTCACGCAACTCCAGCAGTGCTACACCACTGCGCACACCACTCCCACAGCATTACACCACTGCCCACACCACTCGCACATCACTACACCACTGCCCACACCACTCCAGCAGCACTACACCCATGCCCATTCCACTCCCACAGACCTACACCGCAGTCCACACCACTCCCACAGCCCTACACCACTGCCCACAACACTCCCACTGCACTACACCACATCCCACACCACTCCCACTGCACTACACCACTACCCACACCTCTCCCACAGTACAACACAACTACCCACACCACTCCCACTGCGCTACACCACTGCCCACACGACTCCCACACCGCTACACTAATGCCCACACCACTCCCACAGCGCCACACCACTACATGCACGACTCCCACAGCCCTACTCCACTGCCCACGCCACTCCCACAGCGTTACACCAAACCACACCACTCCCACAGCGCTACACCCCTGCCCACATCACTCCCACAGCGCAAAACCACTGCCCACATAACTCCCAAAGGCTACACCACAACCCACACCACTCCAGCAGCGGTATAGTAATGCCACAACACTCCCACAGCGCTACACTAATGCCCACACCAACCCACACAGCGAAACACCACTGCCCACACCACTCCCACAGCGCGACACCACTGCCCACACCACTCCCACAGCGCTACACCGATGCCCACACCACACCCACTGCATTACACCACTGCCCACACCACTCCCACAGCGCTACACCACTGCCCACACCACCCCCATAGCACTATAACACTGCCTTAACCACTCCCACAGCGTTAAACCACTGCCCACACCACTCCCACATCGCTACACCACTGCACACACCACTCCCGCAGCGCTACACCTCAACCCACACCACTCCCACAGAACTACACCACTGCCCACACCTCTCCCACAGCACTAAACCACTGCCCACACCACTACCCACACCACTCCCGCAGAACTACACCACTGCACACACCACACCCACAGCACTACACCACTGCCCACACCACTGCCCACACCACTCCCACAGAACTACACCACTGCACACACCACACCCACAGCACTACACCACTGCCCACACCACTGCCCACACCACTACTACAGAACTACACCACTGCCCACACCACTCCTAAAGCACTACACCACTTCCCAAACCTCTCCCACAGCGTTACACGAATGCCCACACCACCGCCACAGTACTACACCACTGCCCACACAACTCCCACAGCACTACACCACAGCCCACACCACTCCCACAGCGCTACACCACCTCCCACAACACTCCCACAGCGCAACACCTCTGCCCACACCACTCCCACAGCGCAACACCACTGCCCACACCACTCCCACAGCGCAACACCACTGCCCACGCCACTCCCAAAGCGCTACAACACTGCCCACAACACTCCCACTGCGCTACACCACAATCCACACCACTCCCACAGAACTACACCACTGCCCACAACACTGCCCACACCACTCCCTCAGAACTACAGCACTGCCCACACCACTGCCCACACCACTCCCACAGAACTACACCATTGCCCACACCAATCCTTCAGAACTACAGCACTGCCCACACCACTCCTAAAGCACTACACGACTACCCACACCACTCCCACAGCGTTACACCACTGCCCACACCACTCCCACAGCGCTACACCACTGCCCACACCACGCCCACAGCGCACCACCACTGCCCACAACACTCCCACAGCACTACACCCCTGCACACACCACTCCCACAGCGCTACAAAAATGCCAACAACACTCCCACAACGCTACACCACTGCCCAAATCACTCCCACAGCACTACACCACTGCCCACACCACTCCCACAGCGTTACACCACAACCCACACCACTCCCACAGCACTACACCACTGCCCACACCACTGCCCACACCACTCCCACAGAACTACACCACTGCACACACCACACCCACAGCACTACACCACTGCCCACACCACTGCCCACACCACTCCCACAGAACTACACCACTGCCCACACCACGTCCCAAACCTCTCCCACAGCGTTACACGAATGCCCACACCACAGCCACAGTACTACACCACTGCCCACACAACTCCCAAAGCACTACACCACTGCCCACACCACTCCCACAGCGCTACACCACCTCCTACACCACTCCCACAGCGATACACCACTGCCAACACCACTCCCAGAGCGGAACACCACTGCCCACACCACTCCCACAGCGCTACACCACTGCCCACACCACTCCCACAGCACTACACCACTGAACACACCTCTCCCACAGCGCTACACCACTGCCCACACTACTCCTGCAACGCTACACTCCTGCCCTCACCACTCCCACAGCGCTACACCACTGCCCACGCCACTCCAACAGCAGTACACCACTGCCCACACAACTGCCACAGCGCTACACCACTGCCAACGCCACTCCCACAGCGCGACACAACACACACCACTCCCACAGCGCTACACCACTGCCCACGCCACTCCAACAGCAGTACACCACTGCTCACACAACTCCCACAGCATTACACCACTGCCCACACCACTCGCGCATCACTACACCACTGCCCACACCACTCCAGCAGCACTACACCCATGCCCACTGCACTCCCACAGACCTACACCACTGCCCACACCAGTCCCACAGAACTACACCGCAGTCCACACCACTCCCACAGCCCTATACCACTGCCCACACCACTCCCACAGCGCCACACCACTACACGCACCACTCCCGCAGCACTACACCACTGCCCACACCACTCCCACAGCGCTATACCACTACACACACCACTCTCACAGCGCTACACCACTGCCCACACCACTCCCACAGCACTAAACCACTGCCCACACCACTCCCACAGCGCTACACCACTGCCCACACCACTCCCACAGCACTAAACCTCTGCCGACACCACTCCCACAGCGCTACACCACTGCCCACAACATTCCCACAGCGCTACACTACTGCCCACACCAGACCCACAGCGCTACACTACTGCCCACAACATTCCCACAGCGCTACACCACTGCCCACACCACTCCCACAGCAACACACCACTGCCCAAACCACTCCCACAGCGCTACACTAATGTCCACACCAACACAAACAGCGCAACACCACTGCCCACACCACTCCCACAGCACTACACCACTGCCCACACCACTCCCACAGCACTACAACACTGCCCACACCACTCCCACAACGCTACATAACTGCCCACACCACTCCCACAGCCCTACACCACTGCCCACACCACTCCCACAGCGCTACACCACTGCCCACAACATTCCCACAGCGCTCCACCATTGCCCACAACATTCCCACAGCACTACACCACTGCCCACACCACTCCCACAGCGCTACACCACTGCCCACACCACTGCCACAGCGCTAAACCACTGGCCACACCACTCCCACAGCGCTACACCACTGCCCACACCACACCCACAGCGCTACACCACTGCCCACACCACTGCCACAGCGCAACACTAATGCCCACACCACTGCCTACAACACTCCCAAAGTGCTGCACTCATGCCCACTCCACTCCCACAGCGCTACACCACTGACCACACCACTCCCACAGCGCTACACAACTGACCACACCACTCCCACAGCGCTAAACCACTGCCCACACCGCTCCCACAGCTTTAAACCACTGCCCACACCAATTCCAATAATACACCATCGGAGGGTTAGTAATTGAGGGTGTGCTGCAATATTGGATTGTCAGTAATTGAGGGTGTGCTGCACTATTGGAGAGTCAGTAATTGAGGGTGTGCTGCACTATTGGAGTGTCAGTAATTGAGGGTGTGCTGCACTATTGGAGTGTCAGTAATTGAGGGTGTGCTGCACTATTGGAGTGTCAGTAATTGAGGGTGTGCTGCACTATTGGAGTGTCAGTAATTGAGGGTGTGCTGCACTATTGGAGTGTCAGTAATTGAGGGTGTGCTGCACTATTGGAGTGTCAGTAATTGAGGGTGTGCTGCACTATTGGAGAGTCAGTAATTGAGGGTGTGCTGCACTATTGGAGTGTCAGTAATTGAGGGTGTGCTGCACTATTGGAGGGTCAGTAATTGAGGGTGTGCTGCACTATTGGAGGGTCAGTAATTGAGGGTGTGCTGCACTATTGGAGTGACAGTAATTGAGTGTGTGCTGCACTATTGGAGTGTCAGTAATTGGGGGTGTGCTGCACTATTGGAGGGTCAGTAATGGGGGGTGTGCTGCACTATTAGAAATTCTGCAATTGAGGGTGTGCTGCACTATTGGAGTGTCAGTAATTGAGGGTGTGCTGAACTATTGGAGGGTCAGTAATGGGGGGTGTGCTGCACTATGGGAGGGTCAGAAATGTGGGGTGTGCTGCACTATTAGAAAGTCTGCAATTGAGGGTGTGCTGCACTATTGGGGTGTCAGTAATTGAGGGTGTGCTGCACTATTGGAGAGTCAGTAATTGAGGTTGTGCTGCACTAATGGAGTGTCAGTAATTGAGGGTGTGCTGCAATATTGGAGTGTCAGTATTTGAGGGTGTGCTGCACTATTGGAGGGTCAGTAATTGAGGGTGTGCTGCACTATTGGAGTGACAGTAATTGAGGCTGTGCTGCACTATTGGAGTGTCAGTAATTGAGGCTGTGCTGCACTATTGGAGGGTCAGTAATTGGGGGTGTGCTGCAGTATTGGAAAGTCAGTAATGGGGGGTGTGCTGCACTATTAGAAAGTCTGCAATTGAGGGTGTGCTGCACTATTGGAGTGTCAGTAATTGAGGGTGTGCTGAACTATTGGAGGGTCAGTAATGGGGGGTGTGCTGCACTATTGGAGGGTCAATAATGTGGGGTGTGCTGCACTATTGGAGTGTCAGTAATTGAGGGTGTGCTGCACTATTGGAGTGTCAGTAATTGAGGGTGTGCTGCACTATTGGAGTGTCAGTAATTGAGGGTGTGCTGCACTATTGG
Organism: Cetorhinus maximus; assembly: GCF_964194155.1. Taxonomy (NCBI): domain Eukaryota; kingdom Metazoa; phylum Chordata; class Chondrichthyes; order Lamniformes; family Cetorhinidae; genus Cetorhinus; species Cetorhinus maximus. The sequence continues at coordinate 197,359 of NW_027596262.1, read as the reverse complement.
AGTGTCAGTAATTGAGGGTGTGCTGCACTATTGGAGAGTCAGTAATTGAGGGTGTGCTGCACTATTGGAGTGTCAGTAATTGAGGGTGTGCTGCACTATTGGAGGGTCAGTAATTGAGGGTGTGCTGCACTATTGGAGTGTCAGTAATTGAGGGTGTGCTGCACTATTGGAGTGACAGTAATTGAGTGTGTGATGCACTATTGGAGTGTCAGTAATTGGGGGTGTGCTGCACTATTGGAGGGTCAGTAATGGGGGGTGTGCTGCACTATTAGAAATTCTGAAATTGAGGGTGTGCTGCACTATTGGAGTGTCAGTAATTGAGGGTGTGCTGAACTATTGGAGGGTCAGTAATGGGGGGTGTGCTGCACTATGGGAGGGTCAGAAATGTGGGGTGTGCTGCACTATTAGAAAGTCTGCAATTGAGGGTGTGCTGCACTATTGGGGTGTCAGTAATTGAGGGTGTGCTGCACTATTGGAGAGTCAATAATTGAGGGTGTGCTGCACTATTGGAGTGTCAGTAATTGAGGGTGTGCTGCAATATTGGAGTGTCAGTATTTGAGGGTGTGCTGCACTATTGGAGGGTCAGTAATTGAGGGTGTGCTGCACTATTGGAGTGACAGTAATTGAGGCTGTGCTGCACTATTGGAGTGTCAGTAATTGAGGCTGTGCTGCACTATTGGAGGGTCAGTAATTGGGGGTGTGCTGCAGTATTGGAAAGTCAGTAATGGGGGGTGTGCTGCACTATTAGAAAGTCTGCAATTGAGGGTGTGCTGCACTATTGGAGTGTCAGTAATTGAGGGTGTGCTGAACTTTTGGAGGGTCAGTAATGGGGGGTGTGCTGCACTATTGGAGGGTCAATAATGTGGGGTGTGCTGCACTATTAGAAAGTCTGCAATTGAGGGTGTGCTGCACTATTGGGGTGTCAGTAATTGAGGGTGTGCTGCACTATTGGTGTGTCAGTAATTGAGTGTGTGCTGCAATATTGGAGTGTCAGTAATTGAGGGTGTGCTGCACTATTGGAGTGTCAGAAATTGAGGGTGTGCTGCACTATTGGAGTATCAGTAATTGAGGGTGTGCTGCACTTTTGGAGGGTCAGTAATTGAGGGTGTGCTGCACTTTTGGAGGGTCAGTAATTGAGGGTGTGCTGCACTATTGGAGTGTCAGTAATTGAGGGTGTGCTGCACTATTGGAGTGTCAGTAATTGAGGGTGTGCTGCACTATTGGAGTGACAGTAATTGGGGGTGTGCTGCACTATTGGAGGATCAGTAATGGGGGGTGTGCTGCACTATTAGAAAGTCTGCAATTGAGGGTGTGCTGCACTATTGGAGTGTCAGTAATTGAGGGTGTGCTGCACTATTGGAGTGTCAGTAATTGAGAGTGTGCTGTACAATTGGAGTGTCAGTAATTGAGATTGTGCTGCACTATTGGAGTGTCAGTAATTGAGGGTGTGCTGCACTTTTGGAGGGTCAGTAATTGAGGGTGTGCTGCACTATTGGAGTGTCAGTAATTGAGGGTGTGCTGCACTATTGGAGTGTCAGTAATTGAGGGTGTGCTGCACTATTGGAGTGACAGTAATTGGGGGTGTGCTGCACTATTGGAGGATCAGTAATGGGGGGTGTGCTGCACTATTAGAAAGTCTGCAATTGAGGGTGTGCTGCACTATTGGAGTGTCAGTAATTGAGGGTGTGCTGCACTATTGGAGTGTCAGTAATTGAGAGTGTGCTGTACAATTGGAGTGTCAGTAATTGAGATTGTGCTGCACTATTGGAGTGTCAGTAATTGAGGGTGTGCTTCACTATCGGTGTGTCAGTAATTGAGGGTGTGCTGCACTATTGGAGTGTCAGTAATTGAGGGTGTGCTTCACTATCGGTGTGTCAGTAATTGAGGGTGTGCTTCACTATTGGTGTGACAGTAAATGTGGATGTGCTGCAATTTTGGAGGGTCAGTAATTGAGGGTTCGCTGCACTATTGGAGAGTCAGTAATTGAGGGTTTGCTGCACTATTGGAGTGTCAGTAATTGATGGTGTGCTGCACCATTGGAGTGACAGTAATTGAGGGTGTTCTGCACTATTGGAGTGTCAGTTATTGAGGGTGTGCTGCACTGTTGGAGTGTCAGTAATTGAGGGTGTGCTGCACTATTGCAGTGTCAGTAATTGAGGGTGTGCTGCACTTTTGGAGGGTCAGTTATTGAGGGTGTGCTGCACTATTGGAGTGTCAGTAATTGAGGGTGTGCTGCACTATTGGAGTGTCAGTAATTGAGGGTGTGCTGCACTTTTGGAGTGTCAGTAATTGAGGGTGTGCTGCACTATTGTTTTGACAGGAATTGAGGGTTTGCAGCACCATTCGGAGTGTCAGTGATTGAGGGTGTGCAGCACTATTGGAGTGTCAGTAATTGAGGGAGTGCCGCACTATTGGAGTGACAGTAATTGAGGGTGTGCTGCACTATTGGAGTGTCAGTAATTGAGGGTGTGCTGCACTGCCCACACCACTCCCACAGCGCTACACCACAACCCACACCACTCCCATAGCACTATACCACTGCCTAAACCACTCCCACAGCACTACACCACTGCCCACAACACTCCCACATCGCTACACCACTGCACACACCACTCCCGCAGCGCTACACCACGGCCCACACCACTCCCACAGCGTTACACAACAACCCACACCACTCCCACAGAACTACACCACTGCCCACACCTCTCCCACAGCACTACACCACTGCCCACACCACTGCCCACACCACTCCCACAGAACTACACCACTGCCCACACCACTCCTAAAGCACTACACCTCTTCCCAAACCTCTCCCACAACGTTACACGAATGCCCACACCACTGCCACAGTACTACACCACTGCCCACACAACTCCCACAGCACTACACCACCTCCTACACCACCCCCACAGCGCTACACCACTGCCCACACCACTCCCAGAGCGGAACACCACTGCCCACACCACTCCCGCAGTGCTACACCACTGCCCACACCACTCCCGCAGCGCTACAGCACTGCCCACACCACTCCAGCAGCTCTTCACCACTGCCCACACCACTCCCACAGCGATACACTAATGCCCACACCAACCCACACAGCGAAACACCACTGCCCACACCACTCCCACAGCGCCACACCACTGCCCACACCACACCCAAAGCACTACACCACTAACCATCCCACTCCCACAGCGTTATACCACTGCCCACACCACTCCCACAGCGCTACACCACTGCCCACACTACTCATGCAACGCTACACTCCTGCCCTCACCACTCCCACAGCGCTACACCACTGCCCACACCACTCCCACAGCGCTACACCACTGCCCACACCACTCCCACAGCACTACACCACTGAACACACCTCTCCCACAGCGCTACACCACTGCCCACACCACTCACACAGCGCCACACCACTGCCCACACCACTCCCACAGCACTACACCACTGAACACACCTCTCCCACAGCGCTACACCACTGCCCACACTACTCCTGCAACGCTACACTCCTGCCCTCACCACTCCCACAGCGCTACACCACTGCCCACACCACTCCCACAGCGCTACACCACTGCCCACGCCACTCCCACAGCACTACACCACTGCCCACACCACTCCCACTGCGCTACACCACGGCCCACGCAAATCCAGCAGTGCTACACCACTGTGCACACCACTCCCGCAGCGTTACAGCACCGCCCACATCACTCCAGCAGAGCTACACCACTGCTCACACCACTCCCACAGCATTACACCACTGCCCACACCACTCGCACATCACTACACCACTGCCCACACCACTCCAGCAGCACTACACCCATGCCCATTCCACTCCCACAGACCTACACCTCTGCCCACACCACTCCCACAGCACTACACCACTGCCCACACCACTCCCACAGCGCTACACCACTGCCCACACCACTCCCACAGCACTACACCGCAGCACACACCACTCCCACAGCCCTACACCACTGCCCACAACACTCCCACTGCACTACACCACATCCCACACCACTCCCACTGCACTACACCACTGCCCACACCACTCCCACAGCGTTGCACCACTGGTAGCACCACTCCCACAGCACTAAACCACTGCCCACACCACTCCCACAGCGCCACACCACTACACGCACCACTCCCGCAGCACTACACCACTGCCCACACCACTCCCACAGCGTTACACCACTGCCCACACCACTCCCACAGCGCTACACCACTGCCCACGCCACTCCCACAGCGTTACACCAAACCCACACCACTCCCACAGCGCTACACCACAGCCCGCACCACACCCACTGCGCTACATCCCTGCCCACATCACTCCCACAGCGCAAAACCACTGCCCACATCACTCCCACAGGGCTACACCATAACCCACACCACTCCAACAGCGGTATAGTAATGCCACAACACTCCCACAGCGCTACACTAATGCCCACACCAACCCACACAGCGAAACACCACTGCCCACACCACTCCCACAGAGCTACACCACTGCCCACACCACTCCCACAGCGATACACCACTGCCCACAACACTCCCACAGCACTACACCACAACCCACACCACTCCTACAGCACTACACCACTACCCACACCAATCCCACAGAGTTACACCAATGCCAACACCACTCCCACAGCACTACACCACTGCCCACACCACTCCCACAGCGCTACACAACACAGACCACTCCCACAGCGCTACACCACTGCCCACACGACTTCCACAGCGCTACACCACTGCCCACACCACTCCCACAGCGTTACACCAATGCCCACACCACTCCCAAAGCGCTACACCACCGCCCACACCACTCCCACAGCGCTACACCACTGCCCACACCACTCCCACAGCGTTACACCAATGCCCACACCACTCCCAAGGCGCTACACCACCGCCCACACCACTCCCACAGCGCTACACCACTGCCCACACCACTCCCACTGCATTACACCACTGCCCACACCACTCCCACTGCATTACACCACTGCCCACACCACTCCCACAGCACTACACCACTGCCCACACCACTCCCACATCGCTACACCACTGCACACACCACTCCCACATCGTTACACCACAACCCACAGCACTCCCACAGAACTACACCACTGCCCACACCACTCCCACATCGCTACACCACTGCACACACCACTCCCGCAGCGCTACACCACTGCCCACACCACTCCCACATCGTTACACCACAACCCACACCACTCCCACAGAACTACACCACTGCCCACACCTCTCCCACAGCACTACACCACTGCCCACAACACTACCCACACCACTCCCGCAGAACTACATCACTGCACATACCACACCCACAGCACTACACCACTGCCCACACCACTGCCCACACCACTCCCACAGAACTACACCACTGCCCACACCACTCCTAAAGCACTACACCACTTCCCAAACTACTCCCACATCGTTACACCACTGCCCACACAACTCCCACAGCACTACACCACAGCCCACACCACTCCCACAGCTCTACACCACCTCCCACAACACTCCCACAGCGCAATACCATTCCCACACCACTCCCACAGCGCAACACCACTGCCCCACCACTCCCACAGCGCAACACCACTGCCCACACCACTCCCGCAGCGTTACAGCACTGCCCACACCACTCCCACAGCACTACACCATTGCCCACATCACTCGCACAGCACTACACAAATTCCCACACCACTCCAGCAGCGATACACCACTGCCAACACCACTCCAACAGCACTACACCACTGCCCACACCACTACCACTGCACTACACCACTGCCCACACCACTCGCACAGCACTACACCACTGTCCAAACCACTCCCTCAGCGTTACACCACTGCCTACACCACTCCAACTGCACTGCCCACACCACTTCCACTGCATTACACCACTGCCCACTCCACTCCCACAGCACTAATCCACTGCCCACACCACTCCCACAGCGCTACACTAATGCCCACACCGCTCCCACAGCGTTATACCAAACCCACACCACTCCCACAGCACTACACGACTACCCACACCACTCCCACAGCGCAGCACCACTTCCCACACCACTCCCACAGCACTACAGCACTACCCACACCACTCCCACAGCGCTACACCACTGCCCACACCACTCCCAGAGCAGTACACCACTGCCATCACCCCTCCCACAGCACTACACCACTGCCATCACCCCTCCCACAGCACTACACCATTTCCCACAACGCTCCCAGAGCGCTACACCACTGCCCACAACAATCACACAGCGTTACACCACTACCCTCTCAACTCTCACAGCGCTACACCACTGCCCACACGACTCCCACACCGCTACACTAATGCCGACAACACTCCCGCAGCACTGCACCACTGCCCACGCCACTCCCACAGCATTACACCAAACCCACACCACTCCCGCTGCGCTACACCACATCCCAAATCACTCCCACAGCGCTAAACCACTGCCCACATCACTCCCAAAGGCTACACCACAACCCACACCACTCCAGCAGCGGTATAGTAATGCCACAACACACCCACAGCGCTACACTAATGCCCACACCAAACCACACAGCGAAACACCACTGCCCACACCACTCCCACAGAGCTACACCACTGCCCACACCACTCCCACAGAGCTACACCACTGCCCACAACACTCACACAGCACTACACCACAACTCACACCACTCCCACAGCACTACACCACTACCCACACCACTCACACAGCACTACACCACTGCCCAAACCACTCCCACAGCACTACACCACTACCCACACCACTCCCACAGCATTACACCGATGCCCACACCACTCCCACAGCACTACACCACTGCCCACACCACTCACACAGCGCTACACCACTGCCCACACCACTCCCACAGCACTACACCACTGCTCACACAACTCCCACAGCGCTACACCACTGCCCACACCACTCCCACAGCGCTACACCACTGCCCACACCACTCCCACAGCACTACACCACTGCCCACACCACTCCCACAGCGCTACACCACTGCCCACGCAAATCCAGCAGTGCTACACCACTGCGCACACCACTCCCGCAGCGTTACAGCACCGCCCACATCACTCCAGCAGAGCTACACCACTGCTCACACCACTCCCACAGCATTACACCACTGCCCACACCACTCGCACATCACTACACCACTGCCCACACCACTCCAGCAGCACTACACCCATGCCCACTCCACTCCCACAGACCTACACCTCTGCCCACACCACTCCCACAGCACTACACCACTGCCCACACCAGTCCCACAGCACTACACCGCAGTCCACACCACTCCCACAGCCCTACACCACTGCCCACAACACTCCCACTGCACTACACCACATCCCACACCACTCCCACTGCATTACACCACTGCCCACACCACTCCCACAGCGTTGCACCACTGGTAGCACCACTCCCACAGCACTAAACCACTGCCCACACCACTCCCACAGCGCCACACCACTACACGCACCACTCCCGCAGCACTACACCACTGCCCACACCACACCAACAGCGTTACACCTCTGCACACACCACTCCCACAGCAATACACCACTACACACACCACTCTCACAGCGCTACACCACTGCCCACACCACTCCCACAGCACTACACGACTACCCACACCTCTCCCACAGTACAACACAAATACCCACACCACTCCCACAGAGTTACACCAATGCCCACAAAACTCCCACAGCGCAACACCACTGCCTACACCATCCCACAGCGATACACCACTGCCCACACGACTCCCACACCGCTACACTAAATCCCACACCTCTCCCACAGCACTACACCACTGCCCACAACACTACCCACACCACTCCCGCAGAACTACATCACTGCACATACCACACCCACAGCACTACACCACTGCCCACACCACTGCCCACACCACTCCCACAGAACTACACCACTGCCCACACCACTCCTAAAGCACTACACCACTTCCCAAACTACTCCCACATCGTTACACCACTGCCCACACAACTCCCACAGCACTACACCACAGCCCACACCACTCCCACAGCTCTACACCACCTCCCACAACACTCCCACAGCGCAATACCATTCCCACACCACTCCCACAGCGCAACACCACTGCCCCACCACTCCCACAGCGCAACACCACTGCCCACACCACTCCCGCAGCGTTACAGCACTGCCCACACCACTCCCACAGCACTACACCATTGCCCACATCACTCGCACAGCACTACACAAATTCCCACACCACTCCAGCAGCGATACACCACTGCCAACACCACTCCAACAGCACTACACCACTGCCCACACCACTACCACTGCACTACACCACTGCCCACACCACTCGCACAGCACTACACCACTGTCCAAACCACTCCCTCAGCGTTACACCACTGCCTACACCACTCCAACTGCACTGCCCACACCACTTCCACTGCATTACACCACTGCCCACTCCACTCCCACAGCACTAATCCACTGCCCACACCACTCCCACAGCGCTACACTAATGCCCACACCGCTCCCACAGCGTTATACCAAACCCACACCACTCCCACAGCACTACACGACTACCCACACCACTCCCACAGCGCAGCACCACTTCCCACACCACTCCCACAGCACTACAGCACTACCCACACCACTCCCACAGCGCTACACCACTGCCCACACCACTCCCAGAGCAGTACACCACTGCCATCACCCCTCCCACAGCACTACACCACTGCCATCACCCCTCCCACAGCACTACACCATTTCCCACAACGCTCCCAGAGCGCTACACCACTGCCCACAACAATCACACAGCGTTACACCACTACCCTCTCAACTCTCACAGCGCTACACCACTGCCCACACGACTCCCACACCGCTACACTAATGCCGACAACACTCCCGCAGCACTGCACCACTGCCCACGCCACTCCCACAGCATTACACCAAACCCACACCACTCCCGCTGCGCTACACCACATCCCAAATCACTCCCACAGCGCTAAACCACTGCCCACATCACTCCCAAAGGCTACACCACAACCCACACCACTCCAGCAGCGGTATAGTAATGCCACAACACACCCACAGCGCTACACTAATGCCCACACCAAACCACACAGCGAAACACCACTGCCCACACCACTCCCACAGAGCTACACCACTGCCCACACCACTCCCACAGAGCTACACCACTGCCCACAACACTCACACAGCACTACACCACAACTCACACCACTCCCACAGCACTACACCACTACCCACACCACTCACACAGCACTACACCACTGCCCAAACCACTCCCACAGCACTACACCACTACCCACACCACTCCCACAGCATTACACCGATGCCCACACCACTCCCACAGCACTACACCACTGCCCACACCACTCACACAGCGCTACACCACTGCCCACACCACTCCCACAGCACTACACCACTGCTCACACAACTCCCACAGCGCTACACCAGTGCCCACACCACTCCCACAGCGCTACACCACTGCACACACCACTCCCACAGCACTACACCACTGCCCACACCACTCCCACAGCGCTACACCACTGCCCACGCAAATCCAGCAGTGCTACACCACTGCGCACACCACTCCCGCAGCGTTACAGCACCGCCCACATCACTCCAGCAGAGCTACACCACTGCTCACACCACTCCCACAGCATTACACCACTGCCCACACCACTCGCACATCACTACACCACTGCCCACACCACTCCAGCAGCACTACACCCATGCCCACTCCACTCCCACAGACCTACACCTCTGCCCACACCACTCCCACAGCACTACACCACTGCCCACACCAGTCCCACAGCACTACACCGCAGTCCACACCACTCCCACAGCCCTACACCACTGCCCACAACACTCCCACTGCACTACACCACATCCCACACCACTCCCACTGCATTACACCACTGCCCACACCACTCCCACAGCGTTGCACCACTGGTAGCACCACTCCCACAGCACTAAACCACTGCCCACACCACTCCCACAGCGCCACACCACTACACGCACCACTCCCGCAGCACTACACCACTGCCCACACCACACCAACAGCGTTACACCTCTGCACACACCACTCCCACAGCAATACACCACTACACACACCACTCTCACAGCGCTACACCACTGCCCACACCACTCCCACAGCACTACACGACTACCCACACCTCTCCCACAGTACAACACAAATACCCACACCACTCCCACAGAGTTACACCAATGCCCACAAAACTCCCACAGCGCAACACCACTGCCTACACCATCCCACAGCGATACACCACTGCCCACACGACTCCCACACCGCTACACTAAATCCCACACCACTCCCACAGCGTTACACCACTGCCCACACCACTCCCGCAGCGCTACACCACTGCCCACACCACTCCCACAGAGCTACACCACTGCCCACAACACTCACACAGCACTACACCACAACTCACACCACTCCCACAGCACTACACCACTACCCACACCACTCACACAGCACTACACCACTGCCCAAACCACTCCCACAGCACTACACCACTACCCACACCACTCCCACAGCATTACACCGATGCCCACACCACTCCCACAGCACTACACCACTGCCCACACCACTCACACAGCGCTACACCACTGCCCACACCACTCCCACAGCACTACACCACTGCTCACACAACTCCCACAGCGCTACACCACTGCCCACACCACTCCCACAGCGCTACACCACTGCCCACACCACTCCCACAGCACTACACCACTGCCCACACCACTCCCACAGCGCTACACCACTGCCCACGCAAATCCAGCAGTGCTACACCACTGCGCACACCACTCCCGCAGCGTTACAGCACCGCCCACATCACTCCAGCAGAGCTACACCACTGCTCACACCACTCCCACAGCATTACACCACTGCCCACACCACTCGCACATCACTACACCACTGCCCACACCACTCCAGCAGCACTACACCCATGCCCACTCCACTCCCACAGACCTACACCTCTGCCCACACCACTCCCACAGCACTACACCACTGCCCACACCAGTCCCACAGCACTACACCGCAGTCCACACCACTCCCACAGCCCTACACCACTGCCCACAACACTCCCACTGCACTACACCACATCCCACACCACTCCCACTGCATTACACCACTGCCCACACCACTCCCACAGCGTTGCACCACTGGTAGCACCACTCCCACAGCACTAAACCACTGCCCACACCACTCCCACAGCGCCACACCACTACACGCACCACTCCCGCAGCACTACACCACTGCCCACACCACACCAACAGCGTTACACCTCTGCACACACCACTCCCACAGCAATACACCACTACACACACCACTCTCACAGCGCTACACCACTGCCCACACCACTCCCACAGCACTACACGACTACCCACACCTCTCCCACAGTACAACACAAATACCCACACCACTCCCACAGAGTTACACCAATGCCCACAAAACTCCCACAGCGCAACACCACTGCCTACACCATCCCACAGCGATACACCACTGCCCACACGACTCCCACACCGCTACACTAAATCCCACACCAGTCCCACAGCGTTACACCACTGCCCACACCACTCCCGCAGCGCTACACCACTGCCCACGCCACTCCCACAACGTTACACCAAACCCACACCACTCCCACAGCGCTACACCACAGCCCACACCACACCCACTGCGCTACACCCCTGCCCACATCACTCCCACAGCGCAAAACCACTGCCCACATCACTCCCACAGGGCTACACCATAACCCACAACACTCCCACAGCGCTACACTAATGCCCACACCAACCCACACAGCGAATCACCACTGCCCACACCACTCCCACAGCGCGACACCACTGCCCACACCACTCCCACAGCGCTACACCACTGCCCACAACACTCCCACAGCACTACACCACAACCCACACCACTCCTACAGCATTACACCACTACCCACACCACTCCCACAGAGTTACACCAATGCCAACACCACTCCCACAGCACTACACCACTGCCCACACCACTCCCACAGCGCTACACCATTGCCCACGCCACTCCCACAGCGCGACACAACACAGACCACTCCCCCAGCGCTACACCACTGCCCACACCACTCCCACAGCGTTACACCAATGCCCACACCACTCCCAAGGCGCTACACCACTGCCCACAACACTCCCACAGCACTACACCACAACCCACACCACTCCTACAGCATTACACCACTACCCACACCACTCCCACAGAGTTACACCAATGCCAACACCACTCCCACAGTACTACACCACTGCCCACACCACGCCCACAGCGCACCACCACTGCCCACACCACGCCCACAGCGTACCACCACTGCCCACAACACTCCCACAGCGCTACACCCCTGCACACACCACTCCCACAGCGCTACAAAAATGACCACAACACTCCCACAGCGCTACACCACTGCCCTCAAGACTCCCACAGCGCAACACCACTGCCCACACCACTCCAACGGCGCTAAACTAAAGCCCGCAACGCTGCAGCAGCACTATACCAGCGCCCAGACCACTCCAGCATCGCTACACCACTGCCCACACCACTCCCGCAGTGCTACACCACTGCCCACACCACTCCCGCAGCGTTACAGCACTGCCCACACCACTCCCACAGCACTACACCATTGCCCACATCACTCGCACAGCACTACACAAATTCCCACAACACTCCAGCAGCGATACACCACTGCCAACACCACTCCAACAGCACTACACCACTGCCCACACCACACCCACAGCACTACACCACTGCCCACACCAATCGCACAGCACTACACCACTGTCCAAACCATCCCCTCAGCGTTACACCACTGCCCACACCACTCCCACAGCACTACACCACTGCCCACACCACTCCAACACCCCTACACTAATGCCCACACCGCTCCAAAAGCGTTACATCAAACCCACACCACTCCCACAGCACTACACCACTGCCCACACCACTCCCACAGCACTACACCACTGCCCACAACACTCCCACAGCGCAGCACCTCTGCCCACACCACTCCCACAGCACTACACCACTGCCCACACCACTCCCACAGCACTACACCACTGCCCACACCACTCCCACAGCACTACACCACTGCCCACACCACTCCCACAGCACTACACCACTGCCCACACCACTCCCACAGCATTACACCACTGCCCACACCACTCCCACAGCACTACACCACAAGCCACATCACTCCGACTGCACTACACCACTTCCCACACGACTCCCACAGCACTACACCACTGCCCACACCACTCCAACACCCCTACACTAATGCCCACACCGCTCCCCCAGCGTTACACCAAACCCACACCACTCCCACAGCACTACACGACTGCCCACACCACTCCCACAGCACTACACCACTACCCACACCACTCCCACTGCACTACACCACTACCCACACCACTCCCGCAGCACTACACCACTGCCCACGCCACTCCCAAAGCGCTACACCACTGCCCACATCACTCCCAAAGGCTACACCACAACGCACACCACTCCAGCAGCGGTATAGTAATGCCACAACACACCCACAGTGCTACACTAATGCCCACACCAAACCACACAGCGAAACACCACTGCCCACACCACTCCCACAGTGCGACACCACTGCCCACACCACTCCCACAGCGCTACACCACTGCCCACAACACTCGCACAGCGTTACACCACTGTCCAAACCACTCCCACAGCACTACACCACTACCCACACCACTCCCACAGCATTACACCGATGCCCACACCACTCCCACAGCACTACACCACTGCCCACACCACTCGCACAGCGCTACACCACTGCCCACACCACTCCCATAGCACTATACCACTGCCTTAACCACTCCCACACCACTACACCACGGCCCACACCACTCCCACAGCGTTACACAACAACCCACACCACTCCCACAGAACTACACCACTGCCCACAACACTATCCACACCACTCCCACAGAACTACACCACTGCCCACACCACTCCTAAAGCACTACACCTCTTCCCAAACCTCTCCTACAGCGTTACACGAATGCCCACACCACAGCCACAGCGCTACACCACCTCCTACACCCCCCCACAGCGCTACACCACTGCCCACACCACTCCCAGAGCGGAACACCACTGCCCACACTACTCCCGCAGCGCTACAGCACTGCCCACACCACTCCAGCAGCGCTACACCACTGCCCACACCACTCCAGCAGCGATACACTAATGCCCACACCAACCCACACAGCGAAACACCACTGCCCACACCACACCCAAAGCACTACACCACTAACCATCCCTCTCCCACAGCGCTACACCACTGCCCACACTACTCCTGCAACGCTACACTCCTGCCCTCACCACTCCCACAGCGCTACACCACTGCCCACACCACTCCCACAGCGTTACAGCACCGCCCACATCACTCCAGCAGAGCTACACCACTGCCCACACCACTCGCACATCACTACACCACTGCCCTCACCACTCCAGCAGCATTACACCCATGCCCATTCCACTCCCACAGACCTACACCTCTGCCCACACCACTCCCACAGCGCTACACCGCAGCCCACACCACTCCCACAGCGCTACACCACTGCCCACACCACACCAACAGCGCTACACCACTGCACACACCACTCCCACAGCAATACACCACTACACACACCACTCTCACAGCGCTACACCACTGCCCACTCCATTCCCACAGCAATACACCACTACCCACACCTCTCCCACAGTACAACACAACTACCCACACCACTCCCACAGAGTTACACCAATGCCCACAAAACTCCCACAGCGCAACACCACTGCCTACACCAATGCCACAGCGATACACCACTGCCCACACGACTCCCACACCGCTACACTAATGCCCACACCACTCCCACAGCGTTACACCAAACCCACACCACTCCCACAGCGCTACACCACAGCCCACACCACACCCACTGCGCTACACCCCTGCCCACATCACTCCCACAGCGCAAAACCACTGCCCACATCACTCCCACAGGGCTACACCATAACCCACACCACTCCCACAGCGCTACACTAATGCCCACACCACTCCCACAGCACTACACCACTGCCCACACCACTCCCACAGCGCGACACCACTGCCCACACCACTCCCACAGCGCTACACCACTGCCCACAACACTCGCACAGCACTACACCACAACCCACACCACTCCTACAGCACTACACCACTACCCACACCAATCCCACAGAGTTACACCAATGCCAACACCACTCCCACAGCACTACACCACTGCCCACACCACTCCCACAGCGCTACACAACACAGACCACTCCCACAGCGCTACACCACTGCCCACACGACTTCCACAGCGCTACACCACTGCCCACACCACTCCCACAGCGTTACACCAATGCCCACACCACTCCCAAGGCGCTACACCACCGCCCACACCACTCCCACAGCGCTACACCACTGCCCACACCACTCCCACATCGCTACACCACTGCCCACACCACTCCCACAGCGCTACACCACTGCCCACACCACTCCCACATCGATACACCACAACCCACACCACTCCCACAGAACTACACCACTGCCCACACCTCTCCCACAGCACTACACCACTGCCCACAACACTACCCACACCACTCCAGCAGAACTACACCACTGCACACACCACACCCACAGCACTGCCAGACCTGCTGAGTTTTTCCAGCATTTTCTGTTTTCATTTCAGACAAAAATGGTTGTCGGGATAAAGAATGAACTAACTGAAAGACTGGTGGAAGCAGATTCTATACAAACTTACAAAAGACAATTAGACATTTACTTGGAGAAAGCTAATTTGGAGCATTATGCGGGCAAGCTGGGCTATGGGAGTGAATTGGACCACAGTAATTGAGGGTGTGCTGCACTATTGGAGTGTCAGTAATTGAGGGTGTGCTGTAGTATTGGAGTGTCAGTAATTGAGGGTGTGCTGCACTATTTGAGTGACAGTAATTGTGGTTGTGCTGCACTATTGGAGTGTCAGTAATTGAGGGTTTGCTGCACTATTGGAGTGTCAGTAATTGAGGGTGTGCTGCACTATTGGAGTGTCAGTAATTGAGGGTGTGCTGCACTATTGGAGTGTCAGTATTTGAGGGTGTGCTGCACTATTGGAGTGTCAGTAATTGAGGGTGTGTTGCACTATTTGAGTGACAGTAATTGTGGTTGTGCTGCACTATTGGAGTGTCAGTAATTGAGGGTTTGCTGCACTATTGGAGTGTCAGTAATTGAGGGTGTGCTGCACTATTGGAGTGTCAGTAATTGAGGGTGTGCTGCACTATTGGAGTGTCAGTAATTGAGGGTGTGCTGCACTATTGGAGTGTCAGTAATTGAGGGTGTGTTGCACTATTTGAGTGACAGTAATTGTGGTTGTGCTGCACTATTGGAGTGTCAGTAATTGAGGGTTTGCTGCACTATTGGAGGGTCAGTAATTGAGGGTGTGCTGCACTATTGGAGTGTCAGTAATTGAGGGTGTGCTGCACTATTGGAGGGTCAGTAATTGAGGGTGTGCTGCACTATTGGAGTGTCAGTAATTGAGGGTGTGCTGCACTATTGGAGTGTCAGTAATTGAGGGTGTGCTGCACTATTGGAGTGTCAGTATTTGAGGGTGTGCTGCACTATTGGAGTGTCAGTAATTGAGGGTGTGTTGCACTATTTGAGTGACAGTAATTGTGGTTGTGCTGCACTATTGGAGTGTCAGTAATTGAGGGTTTGCTGCACTATTGGAGTGTCAGTAATTGAGGGTGTGCTGCACTATTGGAGTGTCAGTAATTGAGGGTGTGCTGCACTATTGGAGTGTCAGTAATTGAGGGTGTGCTGCACTATTGGAGTGTCAGTAATTGAGGGTGTGCTGCACTATTGGAGTGTCAGTAATTGAGGGTGTGCTGCACTATTGGAGTGTCAGTAATTGAGGGTGTGTTGCACTATTTGAGTGACAGTAATTGTGGTTGTGCTGCACTATTGGAGTGTCAGTAATTGAGGGTTTGCTGCACTATTGGAGGGTCAGTAATTGAGGGTGTGCTGCACTATTGGAGTGTCAGTAATTGAGGGTGTGCTGCACTATTGGAGGGTCAGTAATTGAGGGTGTGCTGCACTATTGGAGTGTCAGTAATTGAGGGTGTGCTGCACTATTGGAGGGTCAGTAATTGAGGGTGTGCTGCACTATTGGAGAGCCAGAAATTGAGGGTGTGCTGCACTATTGGAGGGTAAGTAATTGAGGGTGTGCTGCACTATTGGAGGGTCAGTAATTGAGGATGTGCTGCACTATTGGAGGGTCAGTAATTGAGGGTGTGCTGCACTATAGCAGTGTCAGAAATTGAGTGTGTGCTGCACTATTGGAGTGTCAGTAATTGAGGATGTGCTGCACTATTGAAGTGTCAGTAATTGAGGGTGTGCTGCACTATTGGAGTGTGAGTAATTGAGGGTGTGCTGCACTATTGGAGTGTCAGTAACTGAGGGTGTGCTGCACTATTGGAGGGTCAGTAATTGAGGGTGTGCTGCACTATTGGAGTGTCAGTAATTGAGGTTGTGCTGCACTATTGGAGTGTCAGTAATTGAGGGTGTGCTGCACTATTGGAGTGTCAGTAATTGAGGTTGTGCTGCACTATTGGAGTGTCAGTAATTGAGGGTGTGCTGCACAATTGGAGTGTCAGTAATTGAGGGTGTGCTGCACTATTGGAGTGTCAGTAATTGAGGGTGTGCTGCACTATTGGAGTGTCAGAAATTGAGGGTGTGCTGCACTAATTGAGTGTCTGTAATTGAGGGTGTGCTGCACTATTGGAGGGTCAGTAATTGAAGGTTTGCTGCACTATTGGAGGGTCAGTAATTGAAGGTTTGCTGCACTATTAGACTGACAGTAATTGAGGGAATTATGCACTATTGGAGTGTCAGTAATTGAGGGTTTTTCTGCACTATTGGAGGGTCAGTAATTGAGGGAGTTCTGCACTATTTGAGTGCCAGTATTTGAGGGTGTGCTGCACTATTGGACTGTCATTAATTGAGGGTTTTTCTGCACTATTGGAGGGTCAGTAATTGAGGGAGTTCTGCACTATTTGAGTGCCAGTATTTGAGGGTGTGCTGCACTATTGAACTGTCATTAGTTGAGGGTTTTTCTGCACTATTGGAGGTTCAGTAATTGAGGGAGATCTGCACTATTCGAGTGTCAGTAATTGAGGCGGGCTGAACTATTGGAATGTCATTAATTGAGGGTTTTTCTGCACTATTGGAGTTTCAGTAATTGAGGGTGTGCTGCACTATTGGAGTGTCAGTAATTGAGGGTGAGCTGCACTATTGGAGGGTCAGTAATTGAGGGTGTGCTGCACTATTGGAGTGTCAGTAAGTGAGGTTGTGCTGCACTATTGGAGTGTCAGTAATTGAGGGTGTGCTGCACTATTGGAGTGTCAGTAATTGAGTTTGTGCTGCACTATTGGAGTGTCAGTAATTGAGGGTGTGCTGCACAATTGGAGTGTCAGTAATTGAGGGTGTGCTGCACTATTGGAGTGTCAGTAATTGAGGGTGTGCTGCACTATTGGAGTGTCAGAAATTGAGGGTGTGCTGCACTAATTGAGTGTCTGTAATTGAGGGTGTGCTGCACTATTGGAGGGTCAGTAATTGAAGGTTTGCTGCACTATTGGAGGGTCAGTAATTGAAGGTTTGCTGCACTATTAGACTGACAGTAATTGAGGGAATTATGCACTATTGGAGTGTCAGTAATTGAGGGTTTTTCTGCACTATTGGAGGGTCAGTAATTGAGGGAGTTCTGCACTATTTGAGTGCCAGTATTTGAGGGTGTGCTGCACTATTGGACTGTCATTAATTGAGGGTTTTTCTGCACTATTGGAGGGTCAGTAATTGAGGGAATTCTGCACTATTTGAGTGCCAGTATTTGAGGGTGTGCTGCACTATTGAACTGTCATTAGTTGAGGGTTTTTCTGCACTATTGGAGGTTCAGTAATTGAGGGAGATCTGCACTATTCGAGTGTCAGTAATTGAGGGCGGGCTGAACTATTGGAATGTCATTAATTGAGGGTTTTTCTGCACTATTGGAGTTTCAGTAATTGAGGGTGTGCTGCACTATTGGAGTGTCAGTAATTGAGGGTGTGCTGCACTATTGGAGTGTCAGTAATTGAGAGTGTGCTGCACTATTGGATGGTCAGTAAATGAGGGTGTGCTGCACTATTGGAGTGTCAGTAATTGAGGGTGTGCTGCACTATTGGAGGTTCAGTAATTGAGGGTGTGCTGCACTATTGGAGTGTCAGTAATTGAGGGTGTGCTGCACTATTGGAGGGTCAGTAATTGAGGGTGTGCTGCACTATTGGAGTGTGAGTAATTGAGGGTGTGCTGCACAATTGGAGTGTCAGTAACTGAGGGTGTGCTGCACTATTGGAGTTTCAGTAATTGAGGGTGTGCTGCACTATTGGAGTGTCAGTAATTGAGGGTGTGCTGCACTATTGGAGGGTCAGTAATTGAGGGTGTGCTGCACTATTGGAGAGTGAGTAATTGAGGGTGTGCTGCACAATTGGAGTGTCAGTAACTGAGGGTGTGCTGCACTATTGGAGGGTCAGTAATTGAGGGTGTGCTGCACTGTTGGAGTGTCAGTAATTGTGGGCGTGCTGCACTATTGGAGTGTTAGTAATTGAGGATGTGCTGCACTATTGGAGTGTCAGTAATTGAGGGTGTGCTGCACTATTGGAGTGTCAGAAATTGAGTGTGTGCTGCACTATTGGAGTGTCAGTAATTGAGGGTGTGCTGCACTATTGGAGTGTCAGTAATTGAGGGTGTGCTGCACTAATTGAGTGTCTGTAATTGAGGGTGTGCTGCACTATTGGAGTGTCTGTAATTGAGGGTGTTCTGCACTATTGGAGTGTCAGTAATTGAGGGTGTGCTGCACTATTGAAGTGTCAGTAATTGAGGGTTTGCTGCACTATTGGAGGGTCAGTAATTGAGGGTGTGCTGCACTATTGGACTGTCATTAATTGAGGGTTTTTCTGCACTATTGGAGGGTCAGTAATTGAGGGTGTTTGCACTATTGGTGTGTCAGATGTTGAGGGTGTGCTGAACTATTGGGGTGTCAGTAATTGAGGGTGTGCTGCACTATTGCGGTGCCAGTTTTTGAGGGTGTGCCGCACTATAGGAGGGTCAGTAATTGAGGGTTGCTGCACTATTGGTGGGTCAGTAATTGAGGGTTTTTCTGCACTATTGGACGGTCAGTAATTGAGGGTGTGCTGCTCTATTGGATTGTCAGTAATTGAGTGTGTGCCACACTATTGGTGTGTCAGTAATTGAGGGTGTGCTGCACTATTGGATTGTCAGTTAGTGAGTGTGTGCCGCACTATTGGAGTGTCAGTAATTGAGGGTGTGCAATACTATTGGATTGTCAGTAATTGAGGGTGTGCTACACTATTGGAGTGTCAGTAATTGAGGGTGTGCTGCACTATTGGAGTGTCAGTAATTGAGGGTGTGCTGCACTATTGGAGTGTCAGTAATTGAGGGTGTGCTGCACAATTGGAGTGTCAGTAATTGAGAGTGTGCTGCACTATTGGAGTGTCAGTAATTGAGGGTGTGCTGCACTATTGGAGGGTCAGTAATTGAGGAAATTCTGCACTATTGGAGGGTCAGTATTTGAGGATGTGCTGCACAATTGGAGGGTCAGTAATTGAAGGTTTGCTGCACTATTAGACTGACAGTAATTGAGGGAATTATGCACTATTGGAGTGTCAGTAATTGAGGGTTTTTCTGCACTATTGGAGTGTCAGTAATTGAGGGAGTTCTGCACTATTTGAGTGCCAGTATTTGAGGGTGTGCTGCACTATTGGACTGTCATTAATTGAGGGTTTTCTGCACTATTGGAGGGTCAGTAATTGAGGGAGTTCTGCACTATTTGAGTGCCAGTATTTGAGGGTGTGCTGCACTATTGAACTGTCATTAGTTGAGGGTTTTTCTGCACTATTGGAGGTTCAGTAATTGAGGGAGTTCTGCACTATTCGAGTGTCAGTAATTGAGGGCGTGCTGAACTATTGGAATGTCATTAATTGAGGGTTTTTCTGCACTATTGGAGTTTCAGTAATTGAGGGTGTGCTGCACTATTGGAGTGTCAGTAATTGAGGGTGTGCTGCACTATTGGAGTGTCAGTAATTGAGAGTGTGCTGCACTATTGGATGGTCAGTAATTGAGGGTGTGCTGCACTATTGGAGTGTCAGTAATTGAGGGTGTGCTGCACTATTGGAGGTTCAGTAATTGAGGGTGTGCTGCACTATTGGAGTGTCAGTAATTGAGGGTTTGCTGCACTATTGGAGTGTCAGTAATTGAGGGTGTGCTGCACTATTGGAGTGTCAGTATTTGAGGGTGTGCTGCACTATTGGAGTGTCAGTAATTGAGGGTGTGTTGCACTATTTGAGTGACAGTAATTGTGGTTGTGCTGCACTATTGGAGTGTCAGTAATTGAGGGTTTGCTGCACTATTGGAGTGTCAGTAATTGAGGGTGTGCTGCACTATTGGAGTGTCAGTAATTGAGGGTGTGTTGCACTATTTGAGTGACAGTAATTGTGGTTGTGCTGCACTATTGGAGTGTCAGTAATTGAGGGTTTGCTGCACTATTGGAGGGTCAGTAATTGAGGGTGTGCTGCACTATTGGAGTGTCAGTAATTGAGGGTGTGCTGCACTATTGGAGGGTCAGTAATTGAGGGTGTGCTGCACTATTGGAGTGTCAGTAATTGAGGGTGTGCTGCACTATTGGAGGGTCAGTAATTGAGGGTGTGCTGCACTATTGGAGTGTCAGTATTTGAGGGTGTGCTGCACTATTGGAGTGTCAGTAATTGAGCGTGTGTTGCACTATTTGAGTGACAGTAATTGTGGTTGTGCTGCACTATTGGAGTGTCAGTAATTGAGGGTGTGCTGCACTATTGGAGTGTCAGTAATTGAGGGTGTGCTGCACTATTGGAGTGTCAGTAATTGAGGGTGTGCTGCACTATTGGAGTGTCAGTAATTGAGGGTGTGCTGCACTATTGGAGTGTCAGTAATTGAGGGTGTGTTGCACTATTTGAGTGACAGTAATTGTGGTTGTGCTGCACTATTGGAGTGTCAGTAATTGAGGGTTTGCTGCACTATTGGAGGGTCAGTAATTGAGGGTGTGCTGCACTATTGGAGTGTCAGTAATTGAGGGTGTGCTGCACTATTGGAGGGTCAGTAATTGAGGGTGTGCTGCACTATTGGAGTGTCAGTAATTGAGGGTGTGCTGCACTATTGGAGGGTCAGTAATTGAGGGTGTGCTGCACTATTGGAGAGCCAGAAATTGAGGGTGTGCTGCACTATTGGAGGGTAAGTAATTGAGGGTGTGCTGCACTATTGGAGGGTCAGTAATTGAGGATGTGCTGCACTATTGGAGGGTCAGTAATTGAGGGTGTGCTGCACTATAGCAGTGTCAGAAATTGAGTGTGTGCTGCACTATTGGAGTGTCAGTAATTGAGGATGTGCTGCACTATTGAAGTGTCAGTAATTGAGGGTGTGCTGCACTATTGGAGTGTGAGTAATTGAGGGTGTGCTGCACTATTGGAGTGTCAGTAACTGAGGGTGTGCTGCACTATTGGAGGGTCAGTAATTGAGGGTGTGCTGCACTATTGGAGTGTCAGTAATTGAGGTTGTGCTGCACTATTGGAGTGTCAGTAATTGAGGGTGTGCTGCACTATTGGAGTGTCAGTAATTGAGGGTGTGCTGCACTATTGGAGTGTCAGTAATTGAGGTTGTGCTGCACTATTGGAGTGTCAGTAATTGAGGGTGTGCTGCACAATTGGAGTGTCAGTAATTGAGGGTGTGCTGCACTATTGGAGTGTCAGTAATTGAGGGTGTGCTGCACTATTGGAGTGTCAGAAATTGAGGGTGTGCTGCACTAATTGAGTGTCTGTAATTGAGGGTGTGCTGCACTATTGGAGGGTCAGTAATTGAAGGTTTGCTGCACTATTGGAGGGTCAGTAATTGAAGGTTTGCTGCACTATTAGACTGACAGTAATTGAGGGAATTATGCACTATTGGAGTGTCAGTAATTGAGGGTTTTTCTGCACTATTGGAGGGTCAGTAATTGAGGGAGTTCTGCACTATTTGAGTGCCAGTATTTGAGGGTGTGCTGCACTATTGGACTGTCATTAATTGAGGGTTTTTCTGCACTATTGGAGGGTCAGTAATTGAGGGAGTTCTGCACTATTTGAGTGCCAGTATTTGAGGGTGTGCTGCACTATTGAACTGTCATTAGTTGAGGGTTTTTCTGCACTATTGGAGGTTCAGTAATTGAGGGAGATCTGCACTATTCGAGTGTCAGTAATTGAGGCGGGCTGAACTATTGGAATGTCATTAATTGAGGGTTTTTCTGCACTATTGGAGTTTCAGTAATTGAGGGTGTGCTGCACTATTGGAGTGTCAGTAATTGAGGGTGAGCTGCACTATTGGAGGGTCAGTAATTGAGGGTGTGCTGCACTATTGGAGTGTCAGTAATTGAGGTTGTGCTGCACTATTGGAGGGTCAGTAATTGAGGGTGTGCTGCACTATTGGAGTGTCAGTAATTGAGGTTGTGCTGCACTATTGGAGTGTCAGTAATTGAGGGTGTGCTGCACAATTGGAGTGTCAGTAATTGAGGGTGTGCTGCACTATTGGAGTGTCAGTAATTGAGGGTGTGCTGCACTATTGGAGTGTCAGTAATTGAGGGTGTGCTGCACTATTGGAGTGTCAGTAATTGAGGGTGTGCTGCACTATTGGAGTGTCAGTAATTGAGGGTGTGCTGCACTATTGGAGTGTCAGTAATTGAGAGTGTGCTGCACTATTGGATGGTCAGTAAATGAGGGTGTGCTGCACTATTGGAGTGTCAGTAATTGAGGGTGTGCTGCACTATTGGAGGTTCAGTAATTGAGGGTGTGCTGCACTATTGGAGTGTCAGTAATTGAGGGTGTGCTGCACTATTGGAGGGTCAGTAATTGAGGGTGTGCTGCACTATTGGAGTGTGAGTAATTGAGGGTGTGCTGCACAATTGGAGTGTCAGTAACTGAGGGTGTGCTGCACTATTGGAGTGTCAGTAATTGAGGGTGTGCTGCACTATTGGTGTGTCAGTAATTGAGTGTGTGCTGCACTATTGGAGTGTCAGTAATTGAGGTTGTGCTGCACTATTGGAGTGTCAGTAATTGAGGGTGTGCTGCACTATTGGAGGGTCAGTAATTGAGGATGTGCTGCACTATTGGTGTGTCAGTAATTGAGTGTGTGCTGCACTATTGGAGTGTCAGTAATTGAGGTTGTGCTGCACTATTGGAGTGTCAGTAATTGAGGGTGTGCTGCACTATTGGAGGGTCAGTAATTGAGGGTGTGCTGCACTATTGGAGTGTGAGTAATTGAGGGTGTGCTGCACTATTGGAGTTTCAGTAATTGAGGGTGTGCTGCACTATTGGAGTGTCAGTAATTGAGGGTGTGCTGCACTATTGGAGGGTCAGTAATTGAGGGTGTGCTGCACTATTGGAGAGTGAGTAATTGAGGGTGTGCTGCACAATTGGAGTGTCAGTAACTGAGGGTGTGCTGCACTATTGGAGGGTCAGTAATTGAGGGTGTGCTGCACTGTTGGAGTGTCAGTAATTGTGGGCGTGCTGCACTATTGGAGTGTTAGTAATTGAGGATGTGCTGCACTATTGGAGTGTCAGTAATTGAGGGTGTGCTGCACTAATTGAGTGTCAGTAATTGAGGGTGTGCTGCACTAATTGAGTGTCTGTAATTGAGGGTGTGCTGCACTATTGGAGTGTCTGTAATTGAGGGTGTTCTGCACTATTGGAGTGTCAGTAATTGAGGGTGTGCTGCACTATTGAAGTGTCAGTAATTGAGGGTTTGCTGCACTATTGGAGGGTCAGTAATTGAGGGTGTGCTGCACTATTGGACTGTCATTAATTGAGGGTTTTTCTGCACTATTGGAGGGTCAGTAATTGAGGGTGTTTGCACTATTGGTGTGTCAGATGTTGAGGGTGTGCTGAACTATTGGGGTGTCAGTAATTGAGGGTGTGCCGCACTATAGGAGGGTCAGTAATTGAGGGTTGCTGCACTATTGGTGGGTCAGTAATTGTGGGTTTTTCTGCACTATTGGACGGTCAGTAATTGAGCGTGTGCTGCTCTATTGGATTGTCAGTAATTGAGTGTGTGCCGCACTATTGGTGTGTCAGTAATTGAGGGTGTGCTGCACTATTGGATTGTCAGTTAGTGAGTGTGTGCCGCACTATTGGAGTGTCAGTAATTGAGGGTGTGCAATACTATTGGATTGTCAGTAATTGAGGGTGTGCTACACTATTGGAGTGTCAGTAATTGAGGGTGTGCTGCACTATTGGATGGTCAGTAATTGAGGGTGTGCTGCACTATTGGAGTGTCAGTAATTGAGGGTGTGCTGCACTATTGGAGTGTCAGTAATTGAGGTTGTGCTGCACTATTGGAGTGTCAGTAATTGAGGGTGTGCTGCACAATTGGAGTGTCAGTAATTGAGAGTGTGCTGCACTATTGGAGTGTCAGTAATTGAGGGTGTGCTGCACTATTGGAGGGTCAGTAATTGAGGAAATTCTGCACTATTGGAGGGTCAGTATTTGAGGATGTGCTGCACAATTGGAGGGTCAGTAATTGAAGGTTTGCTGCACTATTAGACTGACAGTAATTGAGGGAATTATGCACTATTGGAGTGTCAGTAATTGAGGGTTTTTCTGCACTATTGGAGGGTCAGTAATTGAGGGAGTTCTGCACTATTTGAGTGCCAGTATTTGAGGGTGTGCTGCACTATTGGACTGTCATTAATTGAGGGTTTTTCTGCACTATTGGAGGGTCAGTAATTGAGGGAGTTCTGCACTATTTGAGTGCCAGTATTTGAGGGTGTGCTGCACTATTGAACTGTCATTAGTTGAGGGTTTTTCTGCACTATTGGAGGTTCAGTAATTGAGGGAGTTCTGCACTATTCGAGTGTCAGTAATTGAGGGCGTGCTGAACTATTGGAGTGTCAGTAATTGAGGGTGTGCTGCACTATTGGAGTGTCAGTAATTGAGAGTGTGCTGCACTATTGGATGGTCAGTAATTGAGGGTGTGCTGAACTATTGGAGTGTCAGTAATTGAGGGTGTGCTGCACTATTGGAGTGTCAGTAATTGAGGGCGTGCTGAACTATTGGAGTGTCAGTAATTGAGGGTGTGCTGCACTATTGGAGTGTCAGTAATTGAGTGTGTGCTGCACTATTGGAGGGACAGTAATTGAGGGTGTGCTGCACTATTGGAGTGTCAGTAATTGAGGGTGTGCTGCACTATTGGAGGTTCAGTAATTGAGGGTGTGCTGCACTATTGGAGTGTCAGTAATTGAGGGTGTGCTGCACTATTGGAGGGTCAGTAATTGAGGGTGTGCTGCACTATTGGAGTGTGAGTAATTGAGGGTGTGCTGCACAATTGGAGTGTCAGTAACTGAGGGTGTGCTGCACTATTGGAGTTTCAGTAATTGAGGGTGTGCTGCACTATTGGAGTTTCAGTAATTGAGGGTGTGCTGCACTATTGGAGTGTGAGTAATTGAGGGTGTGCTGCACAATTGGAGTGTCAGTAACTGAGGGTGTGCTGCACTATTGGAGTTTCAGTAATTGAGGGTGTGCTGCACTATTGGAGTGTCAGTAATTGAGGGTGTGCTGCACTATTGGAGTGTCAGTAATTGAGGGTGTGCTGCACTATTGGAGGGTCCGTAATTGAGGGTGTGCTGCACTATTGGAGTGTGAGTAATTGAGGGTGTGCTGCACAATTGGAGTGTCAGTAACTGAGGGTGTGCTGCACTATTGGAGGGTCAGTAATTGAGGGTGTGCAGCACTATTGGAGTGTCAGTAATTGAGGGTGTGCTGCACTATTGGAGTGTCAGTAATTGTGGGCGTGCTGCACTATTGGAGTGTTAGTAATTGAGGATGTGCTGCACTATTGGAGTGTCAGTAATTGAGGGTGTGCTGCACTATTGGAGTGTCAGAAATTGAGGGTGTGCTGCACTATTGGAGTGTCAGTAATTGAGGGTGTGCTGCACTATTGGAGTGTCAGTAATTGAGGGTTTGCTGCACTATTGGAGTGTCAGTAATTGAGGATGTGCTGCACTATTGGAGTGTCAGTAATTGAGGGTGTGCTGCACTATTGGAGTGTCAGTAATTGAGGGTGTGCAGCACTATTTGAGGTTCAGTAATTGAGGGTGTGCTGCACTATTGGAGTGTCAGTAATTGAGGGTGTGCTGCACTATTGGTGAGTAAGTAGTTGAGGGTGGGCTGCACTATTGGAGTGTCAGTAATTGAGGGTGTGCTGCACTATTGGAGTGTCAGTAATTGAGGGTGTGCTGCACTATTGGAGGGTCAGTAATTGAGGGTGTGCTTCACTATTGGAGTGTCAATAATTGAGGGTGTTCTGCATTATTGGAGGGTCAGTAATTGAGGATGTGCTTCACTATTGGAGTGTCAATAATTGAGGGTGTTCTGCATTATTGGAGGGTCAGTAATTGAGGGTGTGCTACACTATTGGAGTGTCAGTAATTGAGGGTGTGCTGCACTATTGGAGGGTCAGTAATTGAGGGTGTGCTGCACTATTGGAGTGTCAGTAATTGAGGGTGTGCTGCATTATTGGACTGTCAGTAATTGAGGGTGTGCTGCACTATTGGAGTGTCAGTAATTGAGGGTGTGCTGCACTATTGGAGTGTCAGTAATTGAGGGTGTGCTGCACTATTGGAGGGTCAGTTATTGAGGGTGTGCTGCATTATTTCAGTGTCAGTAATTGAGGGTGTGCTGCACTATTGGAATGTCAGTAATTGAGGGTGTGCTGCACTATTGGAGGGTCAGTTATTGAGGGTGTGCTGCATTATTTCAGTGTCAGTAATTGAGGGTGTGCTGCACTATTGGAATGTCAGTAATTGAGGGTGTGCTGCACTATTGGAGGGTCAGTAATTGAGGGTGTGCTGCACTATTGCAGGGTCAGTATTTGAGGGTGTGCTGCACTATTGGAGTGTCAGTAATTGAGGGTGTGCTGCACTATTGGAGTGTCAGTAATTGAGGGTGTGCTGCACTATTGGAGTGTCAGTAATTGAGGGTGTGCTGCACTATTGGAGTGTCAGGAATTGAGGGTGTGCTGCATTATTTCAGTGTCAGTAATTGAGGGTGTGCTGCACTATTGGAGAGTCAGTAATTGAGGGTGTGCTGCACTATTGGAGTTTCAGTAATTGAGGGTGTGCTGCACTTTTGGAGTGTCAGTAATTGAGGGTGTGCTGCACTATTGGAGTGTCAGTAATTGAGGGTGTGCTGCACTATTGGAGTGTCAGTAATTGAGGGTGTGCTGCACTATTGGACAGTCAGTAATTGATGTTGTTCTGCACTATTGGAGTGTCAGTAATTGAGGGTGTCCTGCACTATTGGAGTGTTAAAGGGACAGAGAGTGAGATCACGGGGAGTTTAAATGGACAGAGAGTGAGATCACAGGTAGGTTAAAGGGACAGAGAATGAGATCACGGGGAGGTTAAGGGGGCAGAGAGTGAGATCACCGGGAGGTTAAAGGGACAGAGAGTGAGATCAGGGGAGGTTAGAGGGACAGTGAGTGAGATCACGGGGAGGTTAATGGGACAGTGAGTGAGATCACAGCGAGGTTAAGGGGACTGAGAGTGAGATCATGGGGAGGTTAAAGGGACAGAGGCTGACATCATGGGGAGGTTAAAGGGACAGAGTGTTAGAACAGAGACAGTGAAAGGGACAGAGATTGAGATCAGGGACTGTTAAAGGGACAGAAATTGAGATCGGGCATAGTTAAAAGGACAGAGAGTAAGATCAGGAACATTGAAAGGGACAGAGAGTTAGATCACGGGGAGGTTAAAGGGACAGAGTGTGATCACGGGGTGGTTAAGGGGACAGAGCGTGAGATCACGGGGATGTTAAAGGGACAGATAGTGAGATCACGGGGAGTTTAGAAGGACAGAGAGTGAGATCACGGGGAGGTTAAAAGGACAGCGAGAGAGATCACGGGTGGGTTAAAGGGACAGAGAGTGAGATCACGGGTGGGTTTAAGGGGCAGAGTGTGAGATCACGGGGAGGTTAAAGAGACAGAGAGTGTGATCACGGGGCGGTTAAAGGGCCAGAGAGTTAGATGACGGGGAGGTTAAAAGGACAGAGAATGAGATCACGGGGTGGTTAAAGGGACAGAGAGAGAGATCACGGCGAGTTTTAAAGGACAGAGACTGTGATCATGGGGATGTTAAAGGGACAGGGAATAAGATCACGGGGAGGTTAAAGGGACAGAAAGTGAGATCACGGGGAGGTTAAAGGGACAGAGAGAGAGATCACGGGGAGGTATTGAGGTTGTTGTTGAAATTGTTCACGTTTTACAATGTTGAGGTTGTTGTTGAATTTGTTGGTGTCATCAAATTTTTTTTTGAACTTTTTCTCTTCTTTTATAAGTTGAGGTTGTTGTTCAGTTTGTTGGTGTTTTTCAATGTTGAGGTTGTAGTTGAATTTGTTGGTGATTTTTAGTGTTGTCGTTGCTGAATTTGTCGGTGATGTTTAATGTTGAGGTTGTTGTTGAAAAGGATAGTGTCATCAATGTTTATTTTGTTGAACTTGTTTGTATTTTTATAAGTTGTGGTTGTTGTTGAATTTGTTGGTGTTTTTCAATGTTGAGGTTTTCGTAAATTTTTTGGTGTTTTTCCATGCTGAGATTCTTGTTGAATTTGTTGCTGATTTTCAATATTGAGGTTGTTCTTGAATTTGTTGGTGTTATCAATAATCTTTTTTGAACTTTTTTGTACTTTTAAAAGTTGAGGTTGTTGATGAATTTGTTGCTTTTTTTCAAAGTTGAGTTTGTTGTTGAATTTTTTGGTGTTATCAATGTTATTTTTTGAACTTTTTTATATTTTTCAATGTTGAGGTGGTTGTAGAATTTGTTGGTGTTATCAATGTATTTTTGAACTTTTTCTCTTTTAAAAGTTGAGTTTGTTGTTCAATTTGTTGCTGTTTTTCAATATTAAGGTTGTTGTTGAATTTGTTGGTGTTTTTCAATGTTGAGGTTGTTGTTGAATTTGTTGGTTTTATCAAATGTTTTTTTGAACTTTTTCTCTTTTATGAGTTGAGGTTGTTGTACAATTTGTTGGTGTTTTTCATTCTTGAGGTTGTTGTTGAATTTGTTGGTGTTTTTCAATGTTGAGGTTGTTGTTGAATTTGTTGGTGTTATCAATGTTTTTTTGAACTTTTTCTCTTGTTTTAAAAGTTGTGGTTGTTGTTGAATTTGTTGGCGTTTTTCAATGTACATTGAGTTTTGTAGGGAAACAGATTTCACTTTCAGTGGCCCTTGTGCATTTTGACATCTCAGCAATCTGAAATACCCTAGGGTTTCAAACTGCAGGCCTCAACATTTTGCATTGTTTTGTTTTCCACTAAAGTCAGGGAGTGAAGACCTTGAATTCCCTCTTGTGTTTTTAACACCTAGTATATGAATCGGATCTGTAAATGCTGTGCTTCAGCACTGGGGCTTTTGCATAAGCAGTCACATGTCATAGAATGGACTCCAAAATTGAGCCTGTGACAGTAATGTTAACATGTATAAACCATAAACTCAATGTAGATTCATTATTGTCCAATGGGGACTTGAACAGCTGCATATAACAGTGGGAACTGTAGAAGGAACTGCTAGCCAGGATCTTCAAATTGCTTTCATTAACTGCACATTTCAATCACACCTTGTCTGGGCAGCAAAAGGTACTGGAACATTTAAGTGTAGGTTCTAAGAAAAAACTGTACTCAAATGCCTGAGTACTCTGCTTCCCTATTTACCTTTGGTTCCTGAACCACTGCAAAGCAAGATGTGGCCAAGGTCTTTTTAATGTGGGTTGTGCTTGGCATCTTTGTGGCTGTATGGAAATGAAGGACTGATGTCATGCCCATATTTCAAAGTTAAATACTCTCATACGTATAATTTAAGAGGCATTTGTTGAAGGATTGATTTTTGCAGCAATTGGTTCTGCTTCATTTCACTTGTAAGTGATATGAAGTTGGTCCCATGTATCTCCCAGCCTCCAACAAGACATGAAATCGCTCAAAGGACATTATGCGGGAATTCAAAATGCAGTTGGATGTTTGGTTGAAATGCTAGAAGGATGAGCTCAAGGGGCTGAGTGTTCTTTTTCTTCTGTTTTAAGCAAGTAAATGCACACTTAGCAATCCAGCTTAGAAGTACCTAGCCCAACAGTAGTTGGTTTACAATTTGACTCATTTTATATTTGCCAGGGGCATTACAGGGAAGAGAACATGCAGCTTCCCCCAACCATGCTTCCAAGTTGTGACCATCCTCCCCACTAATCACAGTGCAACTAGTCTTATCTTAGACCTGCTTACAAATAATCCAAATTTGTGAGAGACCAGGTAAGTATAACTGGCATTAAAACTGCAATGACTAAACTATATAACCAATTTTGCACCGCATAGCTGGAAAATAAATCTGAAGGAACCACAATGTCCTGCCAATGTTTGAGGCACACTTGCAAAATAATCTATTTTATGTTACAGAGGTGAAGACTGGTGCTAAATATTGTGCAACTGACCAATGGAATAGCAAAATTAACACAGCTGGAAATCTTGTTGAATTTTGACTTCCTGTTGTGGCCTGAATGAGCCAGCAATTCCAGTTTTTCATTGTTCAAGCTATCGACACTCATATTGTAACATTTCCTTCCTAATATAGTTTTCAAGATGCTCAATAAAATAATGATCTCTGACTGTCTTAATCACGTAAATCAAGTGTAAGGAGGGTTCACTATGATTCCAATATGGATTCCAGAGGATCCCATTCACTTAGCAAAAGGATGACTGTGAAAGGCAGGAGGAGAAAAAGGGTGGTGGTCTGAACTCTGAAAACCAATCTGAAGGTATTGAGACAATGGGTGGGAACTCTGCTTTAGCCCCACTGCTATAACTTCACCAGAAGTACGACATAAACAGAGTTCTCACTGCACTGTCGCCAAGTAGCGGTGGCAGAACAGAAGTAACTGAGGGAATTCTTGTCCACTGGCCCCAATGTGGAATCAGAAGATTTGCATCCCAGAGGCCTCACGATTAAAGCTCTCCTTTTGTGTGACTGAAAATGAGGGTGGTGATGGAGCTTTTTATGGTCTTCTGCATGCAGAGCGGGAAACAATTATTTTTTTTAAACCAGAAATGCACCCATCTTGCTTCCAATATCAAGTTAATTACCTCTGTTATAGATAACATTGAATACCATATATACTTCACACATGTAAAGTTTAAATATAACCACTCTATTCTGCAGCACATTTTCTGCATTAGGTGTGTGGCCATGCTTGTAAAAGTGATTTAGATAGAGTCTGTACAAATATTTAATGGGTACAAATCCTTTTAAATGTCAACTATGAAAGGTTTCGCAATAAGGGACTGTGAAGAAGTTTGTGGTACTGACAGGATCTCATTGCTGAACTCAATTGTCTGGAAAAGCACACAGTCTAATTCCTTTCAGAGAAGACTTTGAAAACAGACTGCTGCTTCAACATCATCTCTTATCAGTTCAACACATGTAGTCTCAGTTGGGGAGCAATGTTCTGTCTGTTAGCTGTTGCGAGATATATTTAAATCAAATTGTATACAAAAATGTTAGCTTTCAGGTTTATAGTATGTAGCCTTCCAGTCCTTGAATTTAAACTTCAAGTTGGAGCGGTGCTTATCCTCAGTTGCTATAAATATGGATCATCTGGAACAAAGCTTGAGCTGCAGTGGGCACCTAAGGCTTGTGCTTGTCAAAGTAACCCTGTCCATTTTGGCAAGTACATTTTGTGAATGAAACCAGCTTAAGCCAGGCAGTTAGAAAATTAACTTTGCCTTTTCAACACATTACAAAAAGGTTCAATAGCTGGAATAAAACAATTTACATTTCAAAATAAATTTAGCTCAGCAAGTTTATTTGGGTGAGTAAGTGACCTACATAAACCAAGGAAGTCCCAGATAAAATGCCTCACCGATCTTGGCTGAGACAGCAGTAAGGGCGTCGCAAATGGCCTAAGTGCTATTGGATCAAAGAGGAAAATCAGCATGTGCTATCCAATAACTCCTGTTGCAAGTTCTCATGAGTGCTCAGGTGAAGACAGGGTCACATTCACATTCTTCCATGGTCAAGAAACCTGCCAACTCTGACACAAGTGGTTGCTGAAAACATTTTGTTACCTCCAAATGGGAACGACTAGTTAGGATCTGTGCAGAGT
This sequence comes from Cetorhinus maximus, assembly GCF_964194155.1. Taxonomy (NCBI): domain Eukaryota; kingdom Metazoa; phylum Chordata; class Chondrichthyes; order Lamniformes; family Cetorhinidae; genus Cetorhinus; species Cetorhinus maximus. The sequence continues at coordinate 164,018 of NW_027596262.1, read as the reverse complement.
ACAGCTAAAGAGCTGAGGGGAAGACAGAATAAATGGGTTTGTTTACTCTAACAATTTGGAAGGTATTTAAGTTGTCTGAACAGAGACTAACTTCAGTAACATCAAATGAGAGATCACACAAAGAGTACACCCATCAGTTGCATTCCAACTAACCACAGAGCCAGAAGCCAGTCAAAAGTGCCAGCACCACAAGTTCACAAACCATGCAATGAAATTCAACCCAACTGCAAATAACCAATGATACTAGGAGTAACTATATTCAGGAATTTGTGTTTATTTCTCTCAATTTAATGAAGGCAATGAAACAACTGCAGTTTCAAAGCTATACAAAAATAGTGCAACATGAGCAAATATAAACTTTTAAAATCTGATGTTGGAATAATAAAAAAGAAAAGCAAGTTGGAAATAAGAATTGATCGCAATCTTCCATTTTACAATTACTGGTAATGAATGCCATCACACAAGAGTATTCAAAAGGCTGAGGTAGTGCAGCACTAACAGCTAATGCCAACACAACAGAATAGCCAGCCTATATAATACTATTTAAGAATTAATCAGTCATTTCAAGGCTCTAAGATAATCCTTCGGGTACTGTTGATTACAACACCAGCTATGTGCTTTATGTGATCTGATCCATTCGATTTAATTACAACCTTGAAATCACTCCCGGGCATCCATTACTGATTTACGTTCCTAAATTCCATAAACCATTATCAACCTTGACTCATTGGATAGATAGAAAGACAGTGCAAATGCTACCAAGCTCAGGATGGTAATGGGCAATCAGGCAACTAGGGAGGGTCTGTGAACATTCCAATCCTTAAAAATAGTACAACGTATCACAAGTACAAGAGACAATTTGAAGTACTTGCAATTGTTTTCAGCCAAAAGTGCCTCCTCCCAAGGTTGTCGACATCAAAAGTGCCAGCATTCTAGTCAATTTGCTTCTGCATGCTGTGAGGGAATCTGTGTTTTTAAATTTAATTTGTAGGACTTTGAGGCAGACCATTGCTAAAACAGAAACTGTATTGAAAAGGGAACAGAAAGGGAAACAGAACAGGTAAACATAGAAAGGAATCTGACCCTCCCAGTTTCTAAGGAATGCTATGACCAGGTTAACAGGGTGAATGGACTCCTCTCTTTGTCCCACTCCTGAGTTGGTTGTAGCAGTTTGAATTTAAAAAGGGAGCTGATATTGCATATATATATATATATTTATGTGTGTGTGTAAATACATATATGTGTGTGTAAATACATATATATGTAAATATGTATATATATGTAAATGTAAATAAATGTAAAATTGATGCAGAAATTTTTAAAAAGCTTAAAATGAACAAATATGTTCAACTACCTACTAATGCAAAAAAAATACATACAGAATCCCGCCCAAGCATGCACAAAAAAGTAAAATTGCAGTGTATCAGCTAATAAAAACGTGGCCAAGTAACAAGTCAGAAAAAAAATTATTCACAGAATAACCAGATGCTTGTTCACAGCTGCAGAGACCCAGTTCACAGTAGCTGCTGGTTCTTGGAGGTTTCTCACTGGAGACAGCAGTGTTGATTCAAAATTCTTTTATAAGAACTCTCGGTTTACAGCAATGGGCTTTCAAACCACAGACAGTTCAGCTTTGGTGAGAGGGGTTGCGGAAGAATGAGAGATAGGGTAAGGCTGTTGCCCCTGGGGAAGTCGCTCTCCAACTATCCAAAAATCCAGTGTCGTTTTTACACCCAAGAACGGGATCACATGACCTCTCTCTGAAAGCTCCATATAACTTGTATCACTTTAAAAGCAGCTCGTGACCCTCACAAATGCAACACAGTAGCTGCTGTAAGTCAGTGGCCTTTGCTCAGGAAGAGTATTATTTTCAAAAAAAAAGGTTCAATACATATGTATGTCCAGCTGATGACATTATAAAATTAATATTTTCTATAATACATCTTCAAAACAGGAAACAAAAACAAACTAAGGTTTGGAAACCAAAACTTCTGGGCAAACTGACCCTGTTTAAAAGATATAAAAAGTCCAACCTGAGCAGTAGCAGTTGGTGAGTCCACTGGTGCAGTACAAGCAAGCTGAAGGAGACCAGAACATTGAAGACGACCGAAGCTAGATCAAGAAGCTGAGAATAAGCAAAGATATAGTTGCTGCAGCAGTTTCTGTCACCATAGGCTTTTACAATTCATCTTACACCTTTGTTGCGTATGGTCAGTGTGGGTTTTGGTTTCTTTTAAAATGCTGTCGCCCATCATATCTTGCAGTCTTGAGGAAGGGTTTAAATCTGAAATGTCAAGTGATTCGTGCTTTCTGGACAGGTGTTGGTTGACCTGTTGAATGTGCCGTGTTTCCCTTTTTGTTTCTTGTCCTCTAACTACCGACTCTATCCACTCCCTGGCCACAGTCTGAGATTAAGTCAGTCTGATCGCAACCTCGATGTCACATTCAACCCCATGATGAACTTCTAACCTCATGTTGACGCAATCACCGAGAACCCCTATTTCCACCTTCATAACAATGCCCAACTTCACCAGTCTCAACTCGTCTGCTGCTGAAACCCTTATTCATGCATTCATTACTCTAGACTCAACTTTCATGGCTGGTCTCCCACATTCAACCCTTTGTAAGCTTGAAGTCATTCAAAACTCTGCTGCCTGAGTCTTAACTGCTGCCTGGGCCTTAACTCACACCAGGTCCCATTCCCCTATCGCCCCTGTGCTCGCTGACCTACACTGGCTTCCTGTCAAGCAATATCGCAATTTTACAATTCTCATCCTTCTTTCCAAAGTCCTCCATGGCCTCACCTCTCCCTATCCTTGTAATCTCCTCCAACCTCACAGCTCTCCGAGATAAGTACTAGTCTGAGCTCAGTTAGTACCACTCCCACCTCTAAGTCGCAAGGTTCTAGGTTCAAGTCCAACTCCAGTGCCTGAGTGCAAAAATCAAGGCTGACGCTCAAGTGCAGTACCCATGAAATGCTGCACTCAGAGGTGCTGCCTACTGGATGAAGCATTAAGCCAAATCTGCCCGTTTGGAGGATGCAAAAGATCCAATTACACTATTTTGAAGGAGAGCAGGGGAGGTATTCCTGATGCAAAAGCAAAATACTGCAGATGCTGGAAATCAAAAACTAAAACAGCTTTCCCCAATTTTCTGTATTCATTTCAGTTATCTGTGGCGTCCTGGACAATATTTAATCTCTCAAGTACGCTGCACATAAATTGGTTGCTGCATTTTCTGCATTACTTCTGTGACATCAAAAACACTTGCTGTAAAGTGCTTTGAGATGTTCGGTAGTTGTGAAAACTGCTACAAGTCTTTCTTTTATCTGCAGTCCTCTAATTCTGGCCTCTTGCAAATCCCCAATTTTAATCGCTGCACCATTAATAGCCGCACCTTCAGCTGCCTCAGTCCTAAGCTTCGAAATTCCCTCCTTACACCTCTCTGCCACTCTACCTCACTTTCCTTCTTTAAGACACTCCTTAAAACCTAGCTCTCTGACCAAGACTTTGGTCATCTGACCTAATATCTCTTCATTTAGCTCAGTGTCATATTTGTTCTGTAATACTCACGTGAAGCGTCTCGGGGCGGTTTACTACTCTAAAGACACTAAATATAAATTAATTGTTTCTAACAAGAAAAAGACCGATTTTCAAAACTGAACGTGCACTTCCCTCTGAAGCCTTGCGAAATTAGTAGTGAGCCACCTTCTTGTCCTTGTGGCAACAGTGTTCTTGGATTTTGACTTGGCGACAATGACTTAGGTGTTTGAAATAAAAACAGAAAATGCTGGAAAAACTCAGCAGGTCTGGCAGCATTTGTGGAGAGGGAAACAGTTAACTTTTCGAGTCCATGTGACTCTTCTTCAGGGCTGAACAGAGGTAGAAACGTATGGGTTTTATACTGTTGAAGAGAGGGGTTGGAGCAGGTGGAGCAAAAAAGGTCAGGAATAGGTGGGAGCTCAGGAGAGATTTGACAAAGATGTCATGGACATAAGACAAAGGGAGTGGCAATGATAGTGTTAAAGACTAAGACAGGTGTTAATAGTGGCATGAAGGTCAAATAGCAGAATGTGTTAATAGCAGAACTTTCTTTGAAAGCAAAACATAAGGACAAGTTACACACTGGCCCTATGGGCGGAGGGTGATGGGAAAAAAAGACCAAAATGGAGGAGAGAGTTCACAGTCTGAAATTGTTGAACACAACGTTAAGTCCAGAAGGCTGTGAAGTGCCTAATGAGGTGCTGTTCCTCCAGTTTGCATTGGGCTTCACTAGAACATTGCAGCAGGCCAAGGACAGAAATGTGGGCATGACAGCAAGATGGTGAATTGAAGTGGCAAGCGACAGGAAGGTCGCGGTCACGCTTGCAGACTGAGTGAAGGTGTTCAGCAAAGCAGTCACCCAATCTGCGTTTCGTCGTCCCAGTGTAGAGGAGACCGTACTGTGAACAGCGAATGTAGTAGACTAAATTGAAAGAAGTGCAAGTGAATCGCTGCCTCACCTGCAAGGTGTGTTTGGGGCCTTGGATGGTGAAGCGGGAGGAGATAAAGGGGCAGGTGTTACACCTGCTGCGGTTGCATGCGAAGGTGCCATAGGAAAGGGACATGCATTTTGCTCTGATAATCAGAACTAAAGTTACAAGTGACAACAATTAGTTTGACTGAAAATGGTTTCCTTTTGATACCACTGGATTTTGTTTAGTTAATACTCGATTAAATCAGAGTATGAATGCAGCTAACACTTAAGACTTTGTCACTATCATTAATATACAACCATAATAAAGGTGCAAAAAAAAGAAAATAAGAATAGCATTGTTAAATGTATTCTATTCACTTATACATGGTAAGATACGCATTGCAAAAATCCAATGGATGTTAAAAGTTCCACAACTTCTCAAATATCTGGAAGATTTTTGGTGCTCTGTTTGATAAACCTTACTCCGATTTAGGTTTCAAAGAAAGCAGATTAATCTGCATTCTTGTGGGATGGGAGAATGAATATATAATCATATTTATTCAGCAGAGATGTCAGCGTTAATATATTCAAATCGGTATTCTCGCCAAAGGTGAACTACGCACTTTTCTTTTTGCCTTTGTTCGGATCAGGTTGAAAACTAACTATTTTCAAAATCTCCACTTTAATTATAAAATTGATGGAATACACACTTTTAGACCTTCACAAATGGTTAACTTTCCATTGTCAGTTAGTTTTCTACATTATTACAAATTGCTCCTCTATGAAGTGCCTTGAGATATCTTTCTACATTCAAGGCACTGCACTTAATACAGCTTCTTATTGTAGTCATAAAAATAATGAATGATTAAACATCAAATGAGAGCTTATCATTTCAATTATGAAAAAGGCATCATAAATAAGAAAGCAGCAGAATGGAGAATCATTAACCCATTCAGTTGTAGAGCAGTGTTCGAAAATTAACCATCAGTTAAAAGGAAACATTTTATTGCCCACAAACCAACATGCGATAGAGGCACTGAGACAAATTCTCAGCAGTTCAGATGCTAGCATCAGTTCTCAGTCTTCTTCTGTGTTTGACCCATTACAATCTTTGGACAAGTAAGTGCCTTGGTGCAAGCAATAATCTATGCTTCAATAAACTGCATTGCAATATGCGGGAGTGCTTAGCTTTTTTTGTAAACTTAACCAACCATGCCACCATAATATTTTGTGTGGGGTGGAGAGAGACAGTTGGACACTATGCATATACCCTTGCCAACACTGCCGAGATTCTTCAATCTTCAGTCAACGGATGGACTGCTGCTCCTTAGGCATTCAAGTGTACTTTTAAAATGTGGCAAATTCACAGCAACATTATTTAACACTATTATTCCCAGAGACATTCTACAGAATCAGATTTCTTCTTAACTGAACACACAGAGGGCTCTACAATAAACATCCTACAAACTCCTAACCTGCTGAAATAGAGAAAAGGAAAAAAGGGAAGAAGAAAAGCAATTCACTGAATGTGCAATTTATGCAGGCAATACTATTCCAAGGCTGGTTTTAATGACCAAAGTTCATACATCATTCACTGCTACTCACATACAAATACAAGATATAGAGAACATTATAATTTATATCTTGATGTTGTTGAAAAACAACTCACCTCTCATTTTACCACTTATTGAACTAAAGAATATAAATAAAAACAAAAGGCTGATTTATTGCCATCGCCACAAGAATGGCAGGAGGTGCCTTGTAAAAGGCAGCTGGAGCTTCTTATACAGATTTTCTTTTCTTAAGTCAAAACCAAGTTGCACAGGTACCTGGATGGCAGCAAAAACATATATTTATGCATGTCAAAATATAAATAATGTGAACCAGGAGTGATTTACCCACTCCAATGCTCTTCCTTCAATCTTATTCTTCTATTCAAGCAAGTCCCAGTTCACAATAACTATACTCTTAGTTCAACTGTTGTTACCCAGCCTGGCGAGAGTCGCTTCTGGTCACACTTTCTTTTCTGAAGTGACAAAAAAAGTAAATCGTTCTCATGCAAAGTATTGCCCAGTCTTTTCTTCATTCATTTACAGAATGTGGGCATTGCTGGCAAGGTTAGAATTTATTGCCTTGAAAAATCAGTAGTGAGCCACCTTCTTGAACTGCCACAGTCCTTGTGGTGACAGTGTGTTCCCGGATAAAAGCAAAATACTCCAGATGCTGGAAATCTGAAACAAAAACAGAAAATGCTGGAAAAGCTCAGCAGGTCCAGCAGCATCTGTGGAGAGAGAAACAGAGTTAACGTTTCGAGTCCGTTTGACCCTTCTTCAGAGCTGAAGAGAAGTGGAAATGTGATGAAATTTATGCTGTTTAAGGGGGGGTGGAACCGGTGAAGCTGGATAGAAGGCCAGAGATAGGTGGGGACAAAGGAGAGATTGACAAAGATGTCATGAATTAAAGGACAAAGGGAATGTTAATGGTGGTTATGGCTAATAAAGGTGCTGATAATGGCGTAAAGGTAAGACTCGAAACGTTAACTCTGTTCATTTTCAACTCAGCATTTTCTGTTTTTGTTTCAGATTTCCAGCATCTGCAGTATTTTGCTTTTAACTTAGGTGTTTGGTTTAGTTAAGTTTCACGTCAATGGTGACCCTCCTCACCCCACCTCCCTTCCTTCCCAGGATGTTGATGGCTGGGGATTCAATGATAGAAATGCAGTTGATTATCAAGGAGAAATGGTTAGATTCTCTCTTGTTAGAGACAGCCATCGCCTGGCACTTGTGTGGCACAAATATTACTTGCCACATATCAGCCCAAGCCTGAATGTTACCTAGGTCTTGCTGCATGCGTGCACAAACTGCTTCGGTATCGGAGTTGTAGCAAATTGAATTGAACAGTGTGCAGTCTCAGTAGGTTAGGCGTTGGACACGTTCTTGAAGGACTCCTGCAGCAATGCCTTGGGGCTGAGATGATTGGCCTCCAACAACCACAATCATCTTCCTTGTGTAATGTAGTAAGCTAGCCAGTGGAGAGTTCTCTCTCCAATTCCCATCGACTTCAATTTTTCTTGAGCTCCTTGATGCCACATTTGGTTAAACGCTGCACTGATGTCAAAGGCAGTGAATCTCACCTCACTTCGGAATTTTTGTCGATGTTTGGACAAGGACTGTAAAGAGATCTGGAACCAAGTGGTCCTGGCAAAACGCAAGCTGATTATCAGTTACTGATGAGTAAATGCTGCTTGATAGCACTGTTAATGATACCTTTCACCACTTTTGCTGATGACTGAGAATGGACTGATGGGGCAGTAATTAGTCGGATTGAACTTACCCTGTTTGTTTTTTTTTTTGCAGGGTCAACTTGATTGGGTGATTGTTCTAGCGAAAAGGGTAAATAGGGTGGTCAACAGGACTTTAAACTAGAAAGTTGGTGGGGGGGAGGGAAAGGTAAAACTCCAAGAAGTATGACTAATGGGAAACAAAACAGCAGGTTAGCGTGTAGGGGGGTGGATTCAACTTCATGGAAAATTATGAAAAAACTAAAAAGGAGAGCCCAGGAGAGGCTATTAAAGTCCCTAGAACACAAAATAGGACAGAGTGTTTGGAAAGGGCTAGGAATCTAACTTCAAGCACATCAGATAAAGGGACGACAATGAGAAAGGGGACGGGGGATACAAGACTGAAGGTGTTGTATCTGAATGCACGCAGTATACGAAATAAGGTAAATGAGCTTGTGGTGCAATTGAAATTGGCAGGTATGATGTGGAGGGCATCACGGAGACATGGCTGCAAGGGGATCAGGACTGGGAACTAAATATCCAAGGATATACATCCTATCGAAAAGATAGGCAGGTTGGCAGAGGGGGTGGGGTTGCTTTGTTAGTAAGAAATGAAATTAAATCGATAGCAATAAATGACGTAGGGTCAGATGATGTAGAATCTGTGTGGGTAGAGTTGAGGAACCGCAAAGGTAAAAAAAAACATAATGGGAGTTATGTACAGGCCTCCGAACAATAGTCAGGATGTGGGGCACAAGATACACCAGGAGATAGAAAAGGCGTGTAAGAAAGGCAAGGTTATAGTGATCATGGGGGATTTCAATATGCAGGTAGACTGGGAAAACCAGGTTGGTAGTGGATCCCAAGAAAAACAAGCAGGACCTCAAACGTAGTAATCTCTGGTGTCATGTGCAAGTGAGTACAGAAATAGGAGGATAAGGCAGGTGAATGCGTGGCTGGAAAGATAGTGCAAGAGGGAGGGATTTAGATTCCTGGGACACTGGGACTGGCTCTGGTGGAGATGGCACCTGTACAAGCCGGCCTGGTTGCACTTGAATAGAGCTGGGACTGAGTTCCTTGCGGGGCATTTTGCTAGATCTGTTGGGGGGAGTGCTTTAAATTAACTCAGCAGGGGTGTAGGAACCAGGAGAAAATATTAGAGTAATACCAAGGTGCACACAATACTGGGAAAGACAATTAGCACTAGGATAGAGAATAGGGAGTTAATAGGCAGAGTTGGAATAATGGAGGAAGTAATGAAGTCTAAATCAGGTTCTGCCGTCATCCTAAACCTTATGATGCAATTATCACTGTCTCCTAAATGTTCTCCCATTGACACTTGATCTCCTTGGCCCACTTCATTTCAAAGAATCATGTGTTGTATGTATGTGAAAGCACGGAGTATAGTAAATAAGATTGGTGAGTTACAGGAGCAGATTGCCATGCGGAATTATGTTGTGGCAATAACAGAGACCTGGCTCAAGGAAGGGCAGGACTGAGTGTTAAATATTCTGGGTACAAGGTGTTCAGGAAAAATAGGGCAGGAGGCTGTATTGGTTAAGGAGAGCATTGCAGTGCTGGAGAAAGAGGATGTCCCAGAGGGTTCAAGGACAGGCTCAATTTGGCTAGAGCCAAGGGACAAAAAGGGCGCAATTACGTGCTCGTGTAGCCTATAGGCCACCAACTAGTGGAAAGGATATAGAGGAACAAATCTGCAGGGAAATTATAGCAAATATTATAGAATAGTTATAATAGGGGATTTTAATTATCCAAATATAGACTGGGGTAATGGTAGTGTAAAGGGCAGAGAGAGGCAAGAGTTCCTAGCGAATGTTCAGGAGAATTTTCTACAGCAATATGTGTCCAGTACAACAAGAAAGGAGGCACTGCTAGGCCTGATTCTTGGAAATGAAGTGGGCCAAGGAGATCAAGTGTCAATGGGAGAACATTTAGGAGACAGTGATAATTGTATCATAAGGTTTAGGATGACGGCAGAAAAGGACAATGGGCAATCCAGAGTAAGAATAATTAACTGGGAGACAGCAGACTTCAATGGGACAAGAACGGAGCTGGCCAGGTAGATTGGAACCAAAGGTTGGTGGGAAAAGCTGTAGCTGAACAATGGGCTACCTTCAAAGAGGCAATGGAAGATCAAAAGACAGCTGCAAGCCTCCAACTGGCTCCACAGTGAAAGGAACCTCATTTTGAATTCATAAGGTGAAAATGCTTTGCCTGGTGTTTGGTTAAGTCTATAAGTTGCTGTTGCCTTAATGGAGATTAGTTTTGGAATTTAAAAGTTATGATAGTAGTAATTTGTAGCCATGTGTACATATATTTTAACCTGTGTAAATTAATAAAATGCTTCATTTAGTTTAATGTAAAACCTTGAACTAGTGGTCTGATTCCTGAGTTTAGAGTTGCATCTCAAACATAGCACTTAAAATTATTGATTGACAGTTGTTTAAAGTTTCCCTCTGAGATTTTTAAATAGCTCCGCTTTACCAACTGAATCGGTCATAACAATTGTTCGGGCACGGTAAAGGTATACTCCCTCAAAAGGGAAAGGTGGGCAAACAAATCCAGAGTTCTCTGGATGAAAAAGGAGATAGAAATTAAGATAAAGAAAAAAAAGTGTGCTTATGACAGATGTAAAGTAGGAAATACGATTGAGAACCAAGCTGAGTATAGACGGTTGAGGAGAGGTGAAGAAGCAAATAAGAGAAGCGAAGAGGGATTGTGAGAAAAGACTACCAGCCAACATAAAGGGGAATCCCAAAGGCTTTGTAGGCACATAAATAGTAAAAGGGTGATAAAAGGAGATAAAAGGAGTAGGACCGATTAGGGACATAGAGGCAGGGGGCATGGAGGCAGGCCATGGTGACAGAGGAGGCAGTCCTGTCACTAGAAGGGTTCAAAATTGATAAGGGAGGGGGGGGGATAAACTGTCGGTGCTTAAAGTTGACAAGGCACCAGGACCAGATGAGAAGCATCCAAGGATATTGAAGGAAGCGAGATTGGAAATTGCAGGGGCACTGGCCATAACCTTTCAGTCTTCCCTAGATTCAGGGGAGGTGCCAGAGGACTGAAAAATTGCAAACATTACACCCTTGTCCAAAATAGATTGTAAGGATAAGCCCAGCAATTACAGACCAGCCAGTTTAACGTTGGTAGTGGGGAAGCTTCTAGACACAATTATTCGGGATAGAATTAGGAGTCATATATGAAAAAATGTGGGTTGATTAGGAAGAGCCAGCATGGATTTCTTAAGGGAAAATTGTGTTTAACTAACTTGGAATGTTTTGAAGGAGAGGTGGCAGAGAGGGTTGATGAGGGTAATGCTGTTGATCTGGTGTACATAGACTTCCAAAAGGCACTTGATACAGTGCCACACAACAGACTTGAGAGCAAAGTTGTAGCTCATGAATTAAAAGGGACAGTAGCAACATGGTTACAAAATTGGCTGAGTGATAGGAAACAGCGAGTAATGGTAAATGTATATTTTTCAGGCTGGAGGAAGGTTTGTAGTGGAGTTCCCCAGGGGTCGGTATTGGGACCCTTACTTTTTCTGATATATATTAATGATCTAGATCTTGGTGTGCCGGGGACAATTTCAAAGTTTGCAGATGATACAAAACTTGGACACACTGTAAACTGTGTAGAACTTCAAAAGGACATAGACAAGTTGGTGAAATGGGCAGATAGGTACCAGATGAGGTTCAATGCAGAGAAGTGTGAGGTGATTCATTTTGGTAGGAAGAACATGGAGACACAATATAAAATAAGGGGTACAACTCTAAAGGGTGTGAAGTGCAGAGGGACCTGGGTGTATATGTGCATTAGTCATTAAAGGTGGCAGGGCAGCTGGTGACAGCAGTTAACAAAACATACAGTATCCATGGCTTAATTAATAGGGGGCATAGAGTACAAGAGCAAGGAGGTTATGCTTAACTTCTATAGGATACTAATTAGACCTCAGCTGGAGTACTGTGTACAGTTTTGGGTGCCATACTTTAGGAAGGATATGAACACATTGGAGAGAGTGCAGAAGAGGTTTACAATACAGTTCCCGGGATGAGAAACTTCAGTTACGAAGATAGATTGGAGAAGTTGGGACAGTTCTTTTTGGAGAGGAGAAGGCTAAGAGGAGATTTTATAGAGGTGTTCAAAATCATGAGGGGACTAGACAGAGTAGATCGGGAGAAAATATTCCTGCTCGTAAAAGGACTGAGAATGGGAGGACAAAGATTTAAAAAGTGATTTGCAAAAGAAGCAAATGCGATGTAACAAAAAAACTTTTTTCACATAGCGAGTGGTTGGGGTCTGGAATGTACTGCCTGGAAGTATGTGGGAGGAAGGTTCAATCGAAGCATTGAAGAGGGCATTAGATGATCATTTAAATAGAAACAATACACAGAATTACAGGGAAAAGACAGGAGAATGACACTGGGTCATAACGCTCATTCGGAGAGCTAGCGTGGACACGATGGGCCAAATGGCCTCCTCTGCACAGTAACAATTCTGTGAAAGCACCACAGCTGATCGAGAGTGGGATCCTTATGACGATGCCACAGCCAAGTGACCCATGAGTTCGATTAACTCTTTGCATTGGATGCTGAAGACAATGAATTTGACAGGTTTTAAAGCACTTTCATTGTGGTTGGAAGTATATTTGTATAATTAGTTTATTCAATAAATCATGCCACATTAATTTAATATGAATTACCGGTATTGTGTTTTTGTTCTCATATTTCAAAATGGTGACCACCCACTCTGGCAGTTCATCTGCTATACTCAGTATATAAGTCAACCACCATTTTTGGAATGATTTTTGGAGTCTTCTTAGATTGACTTCTACGCCAACATCTAATGTACACGTACAATAACCTTACTACGATGCTGCTGTACCCCAATAACCCTGTTCAGCTTGACATAGCGATTGTGAGAGACTTTCAGCTGAACTGGCGCAGTGGTAGCATTTTTGCTTCAGTCTCAGGTGGTTCCAGGTTCATGCTTCACTCCAGAGAGGTGAGCACAGAAACCTAAGCCAGCACTTCAATGCAGCACTGAAGGAGTGCTGCTCTGTCAGAGGTGCTGGCTTTCAGAACAGATGTTAAACCAGGCTTGTCCAATGTAGGGCCCACCGGCCGCCGTGAAGCCTCCCTAAGCGGCCCCCGGGGCTAATTTTCAAAACGTCAATCAAACAGTTAAGTTTGGATGGAAGATTCTGTATGGAGCTGTTCTTCCAATCACAAGCTGTTTCTCTCCCGTGATGTTCTTCCAATCGCAAGCTGTTTCTCTCCCGTGATGTTCTTCCAATCGCAAGCTGTTTCTCTCCCGTGATGTTCTTCCAATCGCAAGCTGTTTCTCTCCCGTGATGTTCTTCCAATCGCAAGCTGTTTCTCTCCCGTGATGTTCTTCCAATCGCAAGCTGTTTCTCTCCCGTGATGTTCTTCCAATCGCAAGCTGTTTCTCTCCCGTGATGTTCTTCCAATCGCAAGCTGTTTCTCTCCCGTGATGTTCTTCCAATCGCAAGCTGTTTCTCTCCCGTGATGTTCTTCCAATCGCAAGCTGTTTCTCTCCCGTGATGTTCTTCCAATCGCAAGCTGTTTCTCTCCCGTGGGCCTAACAGCAGCAAATGTGGGAAAGAAACAATTAGTGACTGGAGGATCAGCAAACTCCAGAGCCGGTGAGTTCGGAGCCTGGCCGCTGTGGCCGCTGGATCAGGGCCCAGGCAGCAGGAGCAGTGCCCAATGGCATCTGAGAAAGTGAGCTTGGGGTGGGGGAGAGGAGGAGGAGGAGGGCGGGCATGCGCACGAGGTGGTCAGCGAGAGTACGTGGGTGGAGGGGCAGAGACAAAGTGAGAGTGAGTGAGGAGGGAAAGCCTGCATTCAATCATGGCCCTATTTGCACTCTCAGGTGTACATGAACGATCCAGTGGCATTATTCTGAAAAAAGGAACATTTTCCTCAATATTTACTCCTCAGCCGACACTTATTAAAAAAGATTACCTGGTCATTTGGTGATTTGTTATATGCAAAATGGTTGCTGCGTCTACATTACAGCAATGGTGACTCTTCCAACTGTACTTAATCAGCCAGCTTGTGTTTTGGGACATTGAGATCATGGAATTTTATCGCACTTTTCAAGTCCAGTTGAGAGGTACATTTCCCCTAATTCGTCTGCTCAGATATATACAAAATAACTTCATTTTGAAATGCATTGTATCAGAAGGGAGGGATCTACAATATGCAAACCATTTGCATAACCTGTTAATTTAGCACTGATGTTCAAAAGTAGATAAGGAAGCCCAACTCTGAATTCCCTTCCTCTCTACTTCTGCCCTTCTTTGAGATCCTCAGTAAAATTTACCTCTTTGACCAAGCTTTTGATCAAGTCCTAATGTCAATAATACTCCTGCAAAAGGCCTTGGCATGTACAACATCTTCCATTTAATAAAAATAAGTCCAAGCTGTTGTTGCTGAGGGAAACAAGCCTCTGGCATGATCCAGATAAGCAAACCATAGGAAGGAACTGATTCTGTAATCTCATTGTGTCTCTGTTGAAGTTCAGATGTGCAACACCATGCCTAAAATTCAGTTTTATGTCTATTGAACACTGACATCAATTGTTTTACCAGGCAGCAATTGACAGAACTTAGCTGTCCTGAGGCATGGTTCATTTGCCATAGGCAATGGAACAATGGTTAACTTACAGCTGTCCTCAAATCCTGTACGTACATCTATAGTCAGCTACTTTCCCCTCCCACACACTTCTTTGTTCTGCTGTGACACAGGCTGGAAATAAGTGAAAGGGGAAGGGGTGAGAGATATATTAATCCGATCCCAACATACTTATAAGAAAGTATATATATATATATATATATACACAAACACACACACACACACACATATATATGTTTTCTTAATGAGGGTAGGATAAAGATATATATTATATACAATGCCATAAGCAAGCCCAGGCATTCTATTCCTTGACTGAATACCTGTTAAGGCTCAAAGACTGTACGCCTAAACTACAATTACTTCAGGTAAATACCGATTTGCTAAATATGGTAATTATGTGGTGAAACTTGATTTGACAGCTCTATAAACATCCACAATTAAATCTGCCTATTAACTCCAATTAGAGTTCTCTGTCTCCGTATACAACAAACTGTAACAGGCAACTAAACCATCAATTACACAACAAAGACTATGCAGTGGTCAGTTTAGCAGCATCTTTATAAAGTTTGTTGATGCAGTTTTTGAAGGACATTTAGAACAACATTGTTTGAGGTGCCAGTCAGCGAAGAGCTAAATGAAATTAACTTCAGCTGTGTTTTGGTACAAATTATGAACAATTTACCAAACTACTAAGAAAATATCAGAACTCTTTTCATATGGTTTTCAAAAAGTTCACCAGCTTCCTTTGGGTTTTTTTTGCTAATTGTAACCATATTAGCCAAAGCAAATAGCCTCTTAAATCAGGATACTGTGCTTCAGGCCAGTTTTATGCTATCTCAGGTTGAAGGCCACACAGGTCTCGTTATAAAAATATTAAACTTTTCCTTGAAATTAACCTGCTCCTTGGCTCAACACATTTTTACATGGAATATAGCATTACATGTCTCACACATCTCAGTATTCTTCAGTTATAATTCAATGAAGTAACACTACATACAGGACAATACTACAATGCTTTTACACAAAATAGTACGAAGCATATTTTGTTTTAAAACTTCTTATCCTATTGTCTCCTAACTACCTACAGTTAAATATCACTGCACAAAATACTTGTTGGATAGAAATATTTTACGATTGAAAAATTTTAAGTGCATTCGATCAAGACCTTTAGCTAAAAACTAGAGTAGCCCTAGGCAAACTATAATAAAAAGACATTAAATTCATAGAACACCTTTCATTACCTCAATACCTCCTAAAGTGCTTTACAGCTATTGAAGTAAGTTTACTGTGCAGTGAATTTGTGTTTCCAACATTACAACAAACTCCCAAAAAAACAGCCATGTGATACTGACCGGATAATGTTTTTTGTGATATTAATAGAGGGATAAATATTTGTCAGGGCACTGGAGACAACTTCCCTGTTCTTCTTCAAAATAGTGCCATGGGATCTTTTACATCCACCTGAAGAGATAGACAGGGCCTCATGTGCCATTTGAAAGATTGCACCCCCAATTGTACAGCATGCCCTCAGCACTGCACTGGGAGTGTCAGCCTGGATTCCTATCCTATAAAAATCTATCAGCATCAAACAAATCTAATTAGGCAGTTTCCAAGAGAATTTTTACTATTATTTAAAATCATATTGCTTTGTGTCATTTGCTGTACAGGGAATCTGGTCACAGAAGGAATACCCAGCATTTCCTGAGTAAACCCGTGAACAGGAATTACAATCATATCTCCCAGGTGGAGTATTACATTTCACAGTGGATTGTTTATCAATATTTATCCCTCAATCAATATCACAAAAAAAGAGATTATCTGGTTACTACCACATTGCTGTTTTGTCAAAGCTTGCAGTGTAAAACCTGGCGGTCAAACTCATATTACAACAGCGACTGCATTCAACAAACGCTTCATTGATCGAAAGGAGCTTTGAGATGTCCTGAGATCATGAAAGGTGCTGCAGAAATGCAGCCTTCCTTTCTGTGCTCCACAGTGGGATTTCAAAGGATGTCAACATGGAACAAAAAGAAAATAACTGCTTTAAACATCATAATTAGAATTGTGGCTATTTCTTAGTATCTTGAGCCACAGAACTGCATTCATATGATCACCATTTTATACAACTTTTATACAATTCTGGCAGCTCTCCTCAGCAAAACCACAGCTGAAGTCAAGCTTATTATGTACTTTTTAAGTTTGCGGCTAATGTTTGATGAGAAGACAGAAGTGTGATAACAGCTGGTGGCAGCATTAAGAAAACAGAAGTACAAATTTCTCAAGATAATAATGGTGTCATTTTGGATTATAGAGCTTTTTCATTTTACAAAGAAGTTTCCTTTTTCCAGAATGCATAAAGCACAATTGCACGCTCTAGAAACATGAAAGACTTTATAACAATGTCAAGTAATGCTATCAAGCTCAGAACTGAGGGAGTACTGCAATGTCAGTGGTGCCATCTTTTGGATGACATGTCCCTGTCAGTCAATTTAAGTCAACATAAAAGATCCCAGGGTAATAATTTGTAGAGGAGGCAGTTCTCTCAATACCCAGAACAATACTGATACCTCTACTAATATACAAAAACAAATTGGTCATTTACCTCATTTGTCAATTGTGGGCCCTTGCTGTGCCAAGACTGGTTCCATTATTTGCTTACATAGCAACAGTAACTGCACTGCATAAGTATTTAAGTTTAAAAAGTAAGCGCTTTAGCATCATGAGGATATGAAAGGCATAGCAAGTGCTTTTTCATGTATTTTTCATTTTCATGTGTTGTAGTATAACTTAATATCCCCACTTAATAGTGTAATTTTCAGCAAATCCTTTAACAACTTGCATTTGCATAGACCTTTAATGTAGAAAATACCTTGGGGGTTTTTCAGATGCAAGGAAAACAGAGATTGGTCAGCTCTGTTGACAAATGCATGGCAAAGGGAATGGGGAAATACATAAAAAGGTACAAATTTTAGGAAAGTTCATAAGTGTGGTAAGACAATATTGGGCTAGGGAATATTCTAGAAATAGGATGATGTGGGACACAGAGGGATTTAAAGGGTGAGGAATCAAAATTTAATGGCTAATGTGCCAGTTAACAGAGAGCCAATATAGATCAACAAGGGAAGGAGTAATCCAAAAGCAAGACTTGCTTTGGGAGAAGACATCCACATATTGAATTATACATCAAACTCATATCCAGACGTAGCAGATTTTCTATCTAAAATATAGCTATATTCTTAAAATGATTTGTAATTCAAGCCAGGTTTTTATTTATTGAAACTGTTGAGAAAGTGCTCCATAGGCAGCAGCAATTAACAGCAGTAATCCATGCAACAGATAACGGACTCAAAGATGGGATATGGTCAGTGGCAAAATTCAATTAACAATCTAATAAACTTTTCTACATGGGTCTTCAGTTAGCTGAGGAATGAGTGATCTGGAAATCTATAAAATATGTGAAATACAAATTGTATGGAGAACTGCAGTTTTACTTCTTATCCTAATTTTTATTTTGACTCTTGCACAGAAGTAGTGCAGCACTTGAGCAGGATACGTAAGACCTACTGAGGTTTTCTTCTGTGGTGTGCGGATGCTAAAAAAAGTTACAGAAATCCAATGTTCAAGGAGTGGAAATTAGAATAACCCATCTTTGCATATAATATTCAGAAACAAAGACAAAAGGCTTCTTCAAGCCATTTCTTCTCAATGAAATTTGAGGTTGTTGTTGAATTTGTTGGTGTTTTTCAATGTTGAGGTTGTTGTAGAATTGTTGGTGACTTTCAATATTGAAGTTGTTGAATTTGTTGGTGATTTTCAATGTTGAGGTTGTTGTTGAATTTGTTGGTGATTTTCAATATTGAAGTTGTTGAATTAGTTGGTATTTTTCAATGTTGAGATTGTTGTTGAATTTGTTGTTGATTTTCAATGTTGAGTTGGTTTTGAATATTTGTTGGTGATATCGATGTGATTTTTTGAACTTTTTGTATGTTTCAATGTTGAGGTTGTTGTTTAATTTGTTGTTGTTATCAATGTATTTTTTGAACTTTTTCTCTCCTTTTAGAAGTTGAGGTTGTTGTTGAATTTTTGGTGGTTTTCAGTGTTGAGTTTGTTGTTGAATTTGTTGGTGATTTTCAATATTGTGGTTCATGTTGAATTTTTGGTGGTTTTCAGTGTTGAGTTTGTTGTTGAATTTGTTGGTGATTTTCAATATTGAAGTTGTTGAATTTGTTGGTGATTTTAAATGTTGAGGTTGTTGTTGAATTTGTTGGTGTCTTTCAATATTGAGGTTGTTGTTGAATATGTTGGTGTTTTTCAATGTTGAGGTTGTTGTTGAATTTGTTGGTGATTTTCAATATTGTGGTTCATGTTGAATTTTTGGTGTTTTTCAATGTTGAAGTTGTTATTGAATTTGTTGGTGTTTTTCATTGTTGAGGTTGTTGTTGAATTTTTGGTGTTTTTCAATGTTGAGGTTGTTGTTGAATTTGTTGGTGATTTTCAATATTGAAGTTGTTGTTGAATTTGTTGGTGATTTTAAATGTTGAGGTTGTTGTTGAATTTGTTGTTGTTATCAATGTTTTTTTTGAACTTTCTCTCTTTTAAAAGTTGAGATTGTTGTTGAATTTGTTGGTTTTTTTCATTGTTGAGATTGTTGTTGAATTTGTTGGTTTAATCAATGTTTTTTGTTGAACTGATTTGCATTTTTAAAAGTTAAGGTTGTTGTTGAACTTGTTTTTTTTCAACGTTGAGGTTGTTCAATTTGTTGGTGATTATCAATATTGAGTTTGTTGTTGAATTTGTTGGTTTTATCAATGTTCTTTTTTGAACTTTTTTGTACTTTTAAATGTTGAGGTTGTTGTTGAATTTGTTGGTGTCTTTCAATATTGAGGTTGTTGTTGAATTTGTTGGCGTTTTTCAATATTAATGTTGTTGTTGAATATGTTGGTGTTTTTCAATTGTTGAGGTTGTTGAATGTGTTGGTGTTTTTCAAAGTTGTGGTCCTTGTTGAATTTGTTGGTGATTTTCAATATTGAGGTTGTTATTGAATTTGTTGGTTTTATCAATGTTTTTTTTGAAATTTTTTATACTTTTAAATGTTGAGGTTGTTGTTGAATTATTTGTTGTTTTTCATTGTTGAGGTTGTTGTTGAATTTGTTGGTGTCTTTTAATATTGAGGTTGTTGAAGTTGTTGGTGTTTTTCAATGTTGAGGTTGTTGTTGATTTTGTTGTTGATATTCAATAATGAGATTGCTGTTGAATTTGTTGGTGTTATCAATGTTATTTTTTGAACTTTTTTGTATTTTTCAATGTTGAGGTTGTTGTTGAATTTGTTGCTGTTTTTCAATATTGAGGTTGTTGTTGAATTTGTTGCTGTTATCAATGTTAATTTTTGAACTTTTTTTTATTTTTGAAAGGTGAGCTTGTTGTTGAATTTGTTGGTTTTTTTTTCAATATTGACGTCGTTGTTGAATTTGTTGGTGTTTTTCAATGTTGAAGTTGTTGAATTTGTTGGTGATTTTCAATGTTGTGCTTGTTGTTGAATTTGTTGGTGATTTTCAATATTGAAGTTGTTGAATTTGTTGGTGATTTTCAATGTTGAGGTTGTTGTTGAATTTGTTGGTGTCATTCAATATTGAGGTTGTTGGTGAATTTGTTGGTGTTTTTCAATGTTGAGGTTGTTGTTGAATTTGTTGGTGACTTTCATTCTTAAGGTTGTTGTTGAATTTGTTGGTGTTATCAATGTTTTTTTGAACTTTTTCTCTTCTTTCAAAAGTTGAGGTTGTTGTTCAATTTGTTGGTGTTTTTCAATGTTGACGTTGTTGTTGAATTTGTTTGCAACTTTCAATATACAGGTTCTTGTTGAATATGTTGGTTTTATCCATGATTTTTTTGAACTTTTCTGTAGTTTTAAATGTTGAGGTTGTTGTTGAATTTGTTGTTGATTTTCAATATTGAGTTTGTTGTTGAATTTGTTGGTGTTATCAATGGAATTTTTTTAACTTTATTGTCGTTTTCAATGTTTAGGTTTTTGTGGAATTTGTTGGTGTTATCAATGTTATTTTTTGAAATATTTTCTATTTTTCAATTTTGAGGTTGTTTAATTTGTTGGTATTTTTCAATGTTGCGGTTGTTGAATTTTTGGGGGCTTTTCATTGTTGAGACTGTTGAAGTTGTTGGTGTTTTTCATTGTTGAGATTGTTGTTGAATTTGTTGGTATTATCAATGTTTTTTGTTGAACCTCTTTGTATTTTTAAAAGTTAAGGTTGTTGTTGAATTTGTTGGAAGTTTTTCAATGTTGAGGTTGTTCAATTTTTTGGAGGTTTTCAATATTGTGGTTCTTGTTGAATTTGTTGGTGTTATCAATGTTTTTTTTGAACTTTTTCTCTTCTTTTAAAAGTTGAGGTTGTTGTTCAATTTGTTGGTGTTATTCATTGTTGAGGTTGTTGTTGAATATGTTGCTGTTTTTCAATGTTGAGGTTGTTGTTGAATTTGTTGGTGTTTTTCATTGTTGAGGATTTTGTTGAATTTGTTGGTGTTATCAATGTTTTTGTTGAACTTTTTTGTATTTTTAAAAGTTGAGGTTGTTGTTGAATATGTTGGTGTTTTTCAATTTGAGGTTGTTGTTGCATTTGTTGCTGATTTTCAATCTTGAGGTCCTTGTTGAACTTGTTGGTATCTTTCAATATTGAGGTTGTTGTTGAATTTGTTGGTGATTTTCAGTATTGAGGTTGTTGTTGAATTTGTTCGTGTTATCAATGTTATTTTTTGAACTTTTTTGTATTTTTCAACGTTGACATTGTTGTTGAATTTGTTGGTTTTGTTTTCATTGTTGAGGTTGTTGTTGAATTTGTTGCTGTTTATCAATCTTGAGGTTTGTTGTTGAATTTGTTGGTGTTTTTCATTGTTGAGGTTTTTGTTGAAACTCTTGGTGTTATCAATGTTGTTGTTGAACTTGTTTGTATTTTTAAAAGTTAAGGTTGTTGTTGAATTTGTTGGTGTTTTTCATTGTTGAGGTTGTTGTTGAATTTGTTGGTGATTTTTAATGTTGAGGTTGTTAAATTTGTTGGTGTTTTTCAATATTGAGTTAGTTGTTGAATTTGTTGGTGTTATCAATGTTATTTTTTGAACTTTTTGTAGTTTTCAATGTTTTGTTTGTTGTTGAATTTGTTGGTGTTATCAATGTTATTTTTTGAACTTTTTTCTATTTTTCAATGTTGAGATTGTTGATGAATTTGTTTGTGTTATCAATGTTTTTTTTGAACTTTTTATCTTCTTTTAGAAGTTGAGGTTGTTGTTGAATTTGTTGGTATTTGTCAATGTTGCGGTTGTTGTTGAATTATTTGTTGTTTTTCATTGTTGAGGTTGTTGAAGTTGCTGGTGTTTTTCAATGTTGAGGTTGTTGTTCAATTTGTTGGTGTTTTTCAATGTTGAGATTGTTGTTGAATTTGTTCGTGTTATCAATGTTTTTTGTTGAACTTGTTTGTATTTTTAAAAGTTGAGGTTGTTGTTGAATAAGTTGGTGTTTTTCACTGTTGAGGTTGTTCAATTTGTTGGAGATTATCAATATTGAGTTTGTTGTTGAATTTGTTGGTTTTATCAATGTTCTTTTTTGAACTTTTTGTACTTTTAAATGTTGAGGTTGTTGTTGAATTTGTTGGTGTTTTTCAATGTTGAGGTTGTTGTTGAATTTGTTGCTGATTTTCAATATTGAGGTTGTTGATGAATTTGTTGGAGTTTTTCAATGTTGAGGTTATTGTTAAATTTGTTGGTGATATTCAATAATGAGATTGTTGTTGAAGTTGTTGGTGTTATCAATGTTATTTATTGAACATTTTTGTGTTTTTCAATGTTGAGGTTGATGTTGAATTTGTTGGCATTTTTCAATGATGAGGTTGTTGTTGAATTTGTTGGTTTTTTTGATTTTTGAGGTTGTGTTGAATTTATTGCTCTTTTTCAATGTTGAGGTTGTTGTTGAACTTGTTGGTGATTTTCAATATTGAGGTTGTTGTTGAATTTGTTGCTGTTATCAATGTAAATTTTTGAACTTTTTTTTATTTTTGAAAGTTGAGCCTGATGTTGAATTTGTTGGTTTTTTTCAATGTTGAGGTTGTTGTTGAATTTATTGGTGCTTTTCAATGTTGAGGTTGTTGTTGAATTTGTTTGTGACTTTCAATAGATAGGTGGTTGTTGAATTTGTTGGTTTTATCAATGATCTTTTTTGAACTTTTTTGTAGTTTTAAATGTTGAGGTTGTTTTTGAAATTGTTGGTATTTTTCAATGTTTTTTGTTTTTGTCGAATTTGTTGGTATTTTTCAATGTTGAGGTTGTTGTTGAATTTGTTGGTGTATTTCATTGTTGAGGTTGTTGTTGAATTTGTTGCTGTTTTTCAATGTTGAGGTTGTTGTTGAATTTGTTGGTGTTTTTCATTGTTGAGGTTTTTGTTGAATTTGTTGGTGTTATCAATGTTTTTGTTGAACTTTTTTGTATTTTTAAAATTTGAGGTTGTTGTTGAATTTGTTGGTGTTTTTCAATGTTGAGGTTGTTGTTGAATTTGTTGGTGTTTTTCAATGTTGAGGTTGTTGTTGAATTTGTTGGTGTTATCAATGTTATTTTTTGAACTTATTTGTATTTTACAATGTTGAGGATGTTGTTGAATTTGTTGGTGTTTGTCATTGTTGAGGTTGTTGTTGAATTTGTTGGTGTCTTTCAATATTGAGGTTGTTGTTGAATTTGTTGGCGTTTTTCAATATTGATGTTGTTGTTGAATATGTTGGTGTTTTTCAATTGTTGAGGTTGTTGAATGTGTTGGTGTTTTTCAAAGTTGTGGTCCTTGTTGAATTTGTTGGTGATTTTCAATATTGAGGTTGTTGTTGAATTTGTTGGTGGTAACAATGTTTTGGTTGTTGTTGAATTTGTTGGTGTTTTTCAATGTTGAGATTGTTGTTGAATTTGTTGCTGATTTTAAATGTTGAGGTCGTTGTTCAAACTTGTTGGTGTCTTTCAATATTGAGGTTGTTGTTGAGTTTGTTGGTGTTATCAATGTTTTAGTTGAACTTTTTTTTGTTTTTAAAAGTTCAGGTTGTTGTTGAATTTGTTGGCTTTTTTCAGTGTTGAGATTGTTGTTGAATTTGTTGCTGATTTTAAATGTTGAGGTCGTTGTTGAACTTGTTGGTGTCTTTCAATATTGAGGTTGTTCTTGAATGTGTTGGTGTTTTTCAATGTTGAGGTTGTTGTTGAATTTGTTGGTGATTTTCAGTATTGAGGTTGTTGTTGAAGTTGTTAGTGTTATCAATGTTATTTTTTGAACTTTTTTTTATTTTTCAATGTTGAGGTTGTTTTTGAATTTGTTGGTATTTTTCAATGTTGAGCTTGTTGTTGAATTTTTTGTTGTTTTTCATATTTGAGGTCGTTGTTGAATTTGTTGGTGATGTTCAATGTTGAGGTTGTTGAATTTGTAGGTGTTTTTCAAAGTTGAGGTTGTTGTTGAATTTGTTGGTGTTTTGCAAAGTTGAGATTGTTCAATTTGTTGGTGATTATCAATATTGAGGTTGTTGTTGAATTTGTTGGTTTTATCAATGTTCTTTTTTAAACTTTTTCTCTTGTTTTAAAAGTTGAGGTTGTTGTTGAATTTGTTGGTGTTTTTCATTGTTGAGGATGTTGTCGATTTGTTGGTGTTATCAATGTTTATGTTGAAATTTTTTGTATTTTTAACAGTTAAGGTGGTTGTTGAATTTGATGGTGTTTTTCAATGTTGAGGTTGTTCAAATTGTTGGTGATTTTCAATATTGAGGTTGTTGCTGAATTTGTTGGTTTTATCAATTTTATTTTTTGAACTTTTTTGTACTTTTAAATGTTGAGGTTGTTGTTGAATTTGTTGGTGTTTTTCAATATTGAGGTTGTTGTTAAATTTGTTGGTGATATTCAATAATGAGATTGTTGTTGAAGTTGTTGCAGATATTCAACGTTGAGGTCGTTGTTGAATTTGTTGGTAATTTTCAATATTGAGGTTGTTGTTGAATTTGTTGGTATTATCAATGCTATTTTTTGAACTTTTTTGTATTTTTCAATGTTGAGGCTGTTGTTGAATTTGTTGGTATTTTTCAATGTTGAGGTTGTTGAATTTGTTGGTGTTTTTCAATGTTGAGGTTGTTGAACTTGTTGGTGTTTTTCAATGTTGAGGTTGTTGTTGAATTTGCTGGTGTTATCAATGTTGTTTTTTGAACGTTTTTGTATTTTTCAATGTTGAGCTTGTTGTTGTATTTGTTAGCGTTTTTAAATGTTGAGGTTGTTGTTGAATTTGTTGGTGATTTTCAATATTGAGGTTGTTGTTGAATTTGTTGGTGTTTTTCAATATTGAGGTGGTTGTTGAATATGTTGGTGTTTTTCATTGTTGAGGTTTATGTTGAATTTGTTGGTGTTATCACTGTTATTTCTTGAACTTTTTTGTAGTTTTCAATGTTGAGGTTGTTGTTGAATTTGTTGGTGTTTTTAAATGTTGTGGTTGTTGTTGAATTTGTGGGTGTTTTTCAATGTTGAGTTTGTTCAATTTGTTGGTGATTATCAATATTGAGGTTGCTGTTGAATTTTTTGGTTTTATCAATGTTCTTTTTTAAAGTTTTTCTCTTGTTTAAAAAGTTGAGGTTGTTTTTGTAATTGATGGTGTTTTCCATTGATGAGGATGTTATTGATTTGTTGCTGTTATCAATGTTTTTTGTAGAGCTTGTCTGTATTTTTAAAAGTTAAGTTTGTTGTTGAATTTGTTGGTGTATTTCAATGTTGAGGTTGTTCAATTTGTGGCGGATTTTAAATATTGAGGTTGTTGTTGAATTTGTTGATGTTATCAATGCTATTTTTAAAACTTATTTGTACTTTTAAATGTTGAGGTTGTTGTTGTATTTGTTGCTGATATTCAATATGGAGGTTGTTGTTGCATTTGTTGGTTTTTTTCATTGTTGAGATTGTTGTTGAATTTGTTGGTGTTATCAATGTTTTTGTTGAACTTTTTTGTATTTTTATAATTTGAGGTTGTTGTTGAATTTGTTGGTGTTTTTCGTTGTTGATGTTTTTGTTGAATTTGTTGGTGTTATCAATGTGTTTGTTGAACTTTTTTGTATTTTTATAATTTGAGGTTGTTGTTGAATTTGTTGGTGTTTTTCAATGTTGAGGTTGTTGTTGAATTTGTTGGTGATTTTCATTGTTGAGGTTTTTGTTGAATTTGTAGGGGTTATGAATGTTTTTGTTGAACTTTTTTGTAATTTTAAACGTTGAGGTTGTTGTTGAATTTGTTGGCATTTTTAAATGTTGAGATTGTTGTTGAATTTGTTGCTGATTTTAAATGTTGAGATCGTTGTTGAACTTGTTGGTGTCTTTCAATATTGAGGTTGTTGTTGAATTTGTTGGTGTTTTTCAATGTTGAGGTTGTTGTTGAATTTGTTATTGATTTTCAGTATTGAGGTTGTTGTTGAATTTGTTGGTGTTATCAATGTTATTTTTTGAACTTTTTTGTATTTTTCAATGTTGAGGTTGTTGAAGTCGTTGGTATTTTTCAATGTTGAGGTTGTTGTTGAATTTGTTGGTGTTTTTCAATGTTGAGGTTGTTGTTGAATTTTTTGTTGTTTTTCATTGTTGAGGTTGTTGTTGAAATTATTGGTGTTTTTCAATGTTGAGTTTGATGTTGAATTTGTTGCTGATTTTCAATGTTGAGATTGTTGTTGAATTTGTTGCTGATTTTCAATGTTGCGGACGTTTTTGAACTTGTTGGTGTCTATCAATATTGAGGTTGTTGTTGAATTTGTTGGTGTTTTTCATTGTTGCGGTTTTTGTTGAATTTGTTGGTGTTATCAATTTTTCAGGTTGTTTTTGAATTTGTTGGTGTCTTTCATTGTTGAGGTTTTTGTTGAATTTGTTGGTTTTATCAATGATTTTGTTGAACTTTTTTGTATTTTTAAAAGTTGAGTTTGTTGTTGAATCTGTTGCTGCTTTTCAATGTTGAGGTTGTTGTTGAATTATTTGGTGAGTTTCAATGTTGAGGTTGTTGTTGAATTTGTTGTTGATTTTCAATATTTAGGTTGTTGTTGAATTTGTTGGTGATTTTAAATGTTGAGGTTGTTGAGTATGTTGGTGTTTTTCAATGTTGACGTTGTTGTTGAATTTGTTGTTGATTCTCAATGTTGACGTTGTTGTTGAATTTGTAGGTGATTTTCAATCTTGAGGTTGTTGTTGATTTTGTTGTTGATTTTCAATGTTGAGTTTGTTGTTGAATTTGTAGGTGATTTTCAATGTTGAGGTTGTTGTTGAATTTGTTGTTGATTTTCAATGTTGAGTTTGTTGTTGAATTTGTTGGTGTTATCAATGTTATTTCTTGAACTTTTTTGTAGTTTTCAATGTTTATGTTGTTGTTGAATTTGTTGCTGTTATTAATGTTATTTTTTGAACTATTTTCTATTTTTCAATGTTGTGGTTGTTGTTGAATTTGTCGGTGTTATCCATGTTTATTTCGAACTTTTTATATTCTTTTAAAAGTTGTGGTTGTTGTTGAATTTTTTGGTTTTATCAATGATCTTTCAATATTGAGGTTGTCGTTGAATTTGTTGTTGATTTTCAATGTTGAGGTTGTTGAATTTGTTGGTGATTTTCAATGTTGAGGTTGTTGTTGAATTTGTTGTTGATTTTCAATATTGAGTTTGTTGTTGAATTTGTTGGTGTTATCAATGTTATTTTTTGAACTTTTTTGTAGTTTTAAATGTTGAGGTTGTTGTTGAAATTGTTGGTGTTTTCAATGTTGAGGTTGTTGAATTTGTTGGTGTTATTCATTCTTGAGGTTGTTGTTGAATTTTGTGGTGATTTTCAATATTGAGGTTGTTGTTGCATTTGTTGGTGTTTTTCAACGTTGAGTTTGTTGTTGAATTTGTTGGTGACTTTCAATATTGAGAATGTTGTTGAATTTGTTGGCGTTTTTCAATGTTGAGATTGTTGTTGAATTTGTTGGTGTTATCAATGTTGAGGTTGTGGAATTTGTTGGTGATTTTCAATGTTGAGGATGTTGTTGAATTTGTTGGTGTTTTTCATTTTTGAGGTTGTTGAATTTGTTGGTGTTTTTCAATGTTGAGGTTGTGGAATTTGTTGGTGATTTTCAATGTTGAGGATGTTGTTGAATTTGTTGGTGCTTTTCGTTGTTGAGGGTTTTATTGAATTTGTTGGTGTTATCAATGTTTTTGTTGAACTTTTTTATATTTTTAAAATTTGAGGTTGTTGTTGGATTTATTGCTGATTTTAAATGTTGAGGTCGTTGTTGAACTTGTTGGTGTCTTTCAATATTGAGGTTGTTGTTGAATTTGTTGGTGTTTTTCGATGTTGTGGTTGTTGTTGTATTTGTTGTTGTTTTCAATGTTTTTGTTGAACTTTTTTGTATTTTTAAAAGTTAAAGTTGATGTTGAATTTGTTGGTGTTTTTCAATGTTGAGGTTGTTGTTGAATTTTTTGGTGTTTTTCATTGTTGAGGTTGTTGTTGAATTTGTTGGTGATTTTTAATGTTGAGGTTGTTAAATTTGTTGGTGTTTTTCAATATTGAGTTAGTTGTTGAATTTGTTGGTGTTATCAATGTTATTTTTTGAACTTTTTGTAGTTTTCAATGTTTTGTTTGTTGTTGAATTTGTTGGTGTTATCAATGTTATTTTTTGAACTTTTTTCTATTTTTCAATGTTGAGATTGTTGATGAATTTGTTTGTGTTATCAATGTTTTTTTTGAACTTTTTATCTTCTTTTAGAAGTTGAGGTTGTTGTTGAATTTGTTGGTATTTGTCAATGTTGCGGTTGTTGTTGAATTATTTGTTGTTTTTCATTGTTGAGGTTGTTGAAGTTGCTGGTGTTTTTCAATGTTGAGGTTGTTGTTCAATTTGTTGGTGTTTTTCAATGTTGAGATTGTTGTTGAATTTGTTCGTGTTATCAATGTTTTTTGTTGAACTTGTTTGTATTTTTAAAAGTTGAGGTTGTTGTTGAATAAGTTGGTGTTTTTCACTGTTGAGGTTGTTCAATTTGTTGGAGATTATCAATATTGAGTTTGTTGTTGAATTTGTTGGTTTTATCAATGTTCTTTTTTGAACTTTTTGTACTTTTAAATGTTGAGGTTGTTGTTGAATTTGTTGGTGTTTTTCAATGTTGAGGTTGTTGTTGAATTTGTTGCTGATTTTCAATATTGAGGTTGTTGATGAATTTGTTGGAGTTTTTCAATGTTGAGGTTATTGTTAAATTTGTTGGTGATATTCAATAATGAGATTGTTGTTGAAGTTGTTGGTGTTATCAATGTTATTTATTGAACATTTTTGTGTTTTTCAATGTTGAGGTTGATGTTGAATTTGTTGGCATTTTTCAATGATGAGGTTGTTGTTGAATTTGTTGGTTTTTTTGATTTTTGAGGTTGTGTTGAATTTATTGCTCTTTTTCAATGTTGAGGTTGTTGTTGAACTTGTTGGTGATTTTCAATATTGAGGTTGTTGTTGAATTTGTTGCTGTTATCAATGTAAATTTTTGAACTTTTTTTTATTTTTGAAAGTTGAGCCTGATGTTGAATTTGTTGGTTTTTTTCAATGTTGAGGTTGTTGTTGAATTTATTGGTGCTTTTCAATGTTGAGGTTGTTGTTGAATTTGTTTGTGACTTTCAATAGATAGGTGGTTGTTGAATTTGTTGGTTTTATCAATGATCTTTTTTGAACTTTTTTGTAGTTTTAAATGTTGAGGTTGTTTTTGAAATTGTTGGTATTTTTCAATGTTTTTTGTTTTTGTCGAATTTGTTGGTATTTTTCAATGTTGAGGTTGTTGTTGAATTTGTTGGTGTATTTCATTGTTGAGGTTGTTGTTGAATTTGTTGCTGTTTTTCAATGTTGAGGTTGTTGTTGAATTTGTTGGTGTTTTTCATTGTTGAGGTTTTTGTTGAATTTGTTGGTGTTATCAATGTTTTTGTTGAACTTTTTTGTATTTTTAAAATTTGAGGTTGTTGTTGAATTTGTTGGTGTTTTTCAATGTTGAGGTTGTTGTTGAATTTGTTGGTGTTTTTCAATGTTGAGGTTGTTGTTGAATTTGTTGGTGTTATCAATGTTATTTTTTGAACTTATTTGTATTTTACAATGTTGAGGATGTTGTTGAATTTGTTGGTGTTTGTCATTGTTGAGGTTGTTGTTGAATTTGTTGGTGTCTTTCAATATTGAGGTTGTTGTTGAATTTGTTGGCGTTTTTCAATATTGATGTTGTTGTTGAATATGTTGGTGTTTTTCAATTGTTGAGGTTGTTGAATGTGTTGGTGTTTTTCAAAGTTGTGGTCCTTGTTGAATTTGTTGGTGATTTTCAATATTGAGGTTGTTGTTGAATTTGTTGGTGGTAACAATGTTTTGGTTGTTGTTGAATTTGTTGGTGTTTTTCAATGTTGAGATTGTTGTTGAATTTGTTGCTGATTTTAAATGTTGAGGTCGTTGTTCAAACTTGTTGGTGTCTTTCAATATTGAGGTTGTTGTTGAGTTTGTTGGTGTTATCAATGTTTTAGTTGAACTTTTTTTTGTTTTTAAAAGTTCAGGTTGTTGTTGAATTTGTTGGCTTTTTTCAGTGTTGAGATTGTTGTTGAATTTGTTGCTGATTTTAAATGTTGAGGTCGTTGTTGAACTTGTTGGTGTCTTTCAATATTGAGGTTGTTCTTGAATTTGTTGGTGTTTTTCAATGTTGAGGTTGTTGTTGAATTTGTTGGTGATTTTCAGTATTGAGGTTGTTGTTGAAGTTGTTAGTGTTATCAATGTTATTTTTTGAACTTTTTTTTATTTTTCAATGTTGAGCTTGTTGTTGAATTTTTTGTTGTTTTTCATATTTGAGGTCGTTGTTGAATTTGTTGGTGATGTTCAATGTTGAGGTTGTTGAATTTGTAGGTGTTTTTCAAAGTTGAGGTTGTTGTTGAATTTGTTGGTGTTTTGCAAAGTTGAGATTGTTCAATTTGTTGGTGATTATCAATATTGAGGTTGTTGTTGAATTTGTTGGTTTTATCAATGTTCTTTTTTAAACTTTTTCTC
The DNA here is from genome assembly GCF_964194155.1 of Cetorhinus maximus. Lineage (NCBI taxonomy): Eukaryota > Metazoa > Chordata > Chondrichthyes > Lamniformes > Cetorhinidae > Cetorhinus > Cetorhinus maximus. The sequence goes on along the minus strand of NW_027596262.1, from coordinate 133,558 downwards.
TTGTTTTAAAAGTTGAGGTTGTTGTTGAATTTGTTGGTGTTTTTCATTGTTGAGGATGTTGTCGATTTGTTGGTGTTATCAATGTTTATGTTGAAATTTTTTGTATTTTTAACAGTTAAGGTGGTTGTTGAATTTGATGGTGTTTTTCAATGTTGAGGTTGTTCAAATTGTTGGTGATTTTCAATATTGAGGTTGTTGCTGAATTTGTTGGTTTTATCAATTTTATTTTTTGAACTTTTTTGTACTTTTAAATGTTGAGGTTGTTGTTGAATTTGTTGGTGTTTTTCAATATTGAGGTTGTTGTTAAATTTGTTGGTGATATTCAATAATGAGATTGTTGTTGAAGTTGTTGCAGATATTCAACGTTGAGGTCGTTGTTGAATTTGTTGGTAATTTTCAATATTGAGGTTGTTGTTGAATTTGTTGGTATTATCAATGCTATTTTTTGAACTTTTTTGTATTTTTCAATGTTGAGGCTGTTGTTGAATTTGTTGGTATTTTTCAATGTTGAGGTTGTTGAATTTGTTGGTGTTTTTCAATGTTGAGGTTGTTGAACTTGTTGGTGTTTTTCAATGTTGAGGTTGTTGTTGAATTTGCTGGTGTTATCAATGTTGTTTTTTGAACGTTTTTGTATTTTTCAATGTTGAGCTTGTTGTTGTATTTGTTAGCGTTTTTAAATGTTGAGGTTGTTGTTGAATTTGTTGGTGATTTTCAATATTGAGGTTGTTGTTGAATTTGTTGGTGTTTTTCAATATTGAGGTGGTTGTTGAATATGTTGGTGTTTTTCATTGTTGAGGTTTATGTTGAATTTGTTGGTGTTATCACTGTTATTTCTTGAACTTTTTTGTAGTTTTCAATGTTGAGGTTGTTGTTGAATTTGTTGGTGTTTTTAAATGTTGTGGTTGTTGTTGAATTTGTGGGTGTTTTTCAATGTTGAGTTTGTTCAATTTGTTGGTGATTATCAATATTGAGGTTGCTGTTCAATTTTTTGGTTTTATCAATGTTCTTTTTTAAAGTTTTTCTCTTGTTTAAAAAGTTGAGGTTGTTTTTGAAATTGATGGTGTTTTCCATTGATGAGGATGTTATTGATTTGTTGCTGTTATCAATGTTTTTTGTAGAGCTTGTCTGTATTCTTAAAAGTTAAGGTTGTTGTTGAATTTGTTGGTGTATTTCAATGTTGAGGTTGTTCAATTTGTGGCAGATTTTAAATATTGAGGTTGTTGTTGAATTTGTTGGTGTTATCAATGCTATTTTTTGAACTTTTTTGTATTTTTCAATGTTGAGGCTGTTGTTGAATTTGTTGGTATTTTTCAATGTTGAGGTTGTTGAATTTGTTGGTGTTTTTCAATGTTGAGGTTGTTGAACTTGTTGGTGTTTTTCAATGTTGAGGTTGTTGTTGAATTTGCTGGTGTTATCAATGTTGTTTTTTGAACATTTTTGTATTTTTCAATGTTGAGCTTGTTGTTGTATTTGTTAGCGTTTTTAAATGTTGAGGTTGTTGTTGAATTTGTTGGTGATTTTCAATATTGAGGTTGTTGTTGAATTTGTTGGTGTTTTTCAATATTGAGGTGGTTGTTGAATATGTTGGTGTTTTTCATTGTTGAGGTTTATGTTGAATTTGTTGGTGTTATCACTGTTATTTCTTGAACTTTTTTGTAGTTTTCAATGTTGAGGTTGTTGTTGAATTTGTTGGTGTTTTTAAATGTTGTGGTTGTTGTTGAATTTGTGGGTGTTTTTCAATGTTGAGTTTGTTCAATTTGTTGGTGATTATCAATATTGAGGTTGCTGTTCAATTTTTTGGTTTTATCAATGTTCTTTTTTAAAGTTTTTCTCTTGTTTAAAAAGTTGAGGTTGTTTTTGAAATTGATGGTGTTTTCTATTGATGAGGATGTTATTGATTTGTTGCTGTTATCAATGTTTTTTGTAGAGCTTGTCTGTATTCTTAAAAGTTAAGGTTGTTGTTGAATTTGTTGGTGTATTTCAATGTTGAGGTTGTTCAATTTGTGGCGGATTTTAAATATTGAGGTTGTTGTTGAATTTGTTGGTGTTATCAATGTTCTTTTTAAAACTTATTTGTACTTTTAAATGTTGAGGTTGTTGTTGTATTTGTTGCTGATATTCAATATGGAGGTTGTTGTTGCATTTGTTGGTTTTTTTCATTGTTGAGATTGTTGTTGAATTTGTTGGTGTTATCAATGTTTTTGTTGAACTTTTTTGTATTTTTATAATTTGAGGTTGTTGTTGAATTTGTTGGTGTTTTTCGTTGTTGATGTTTTTGTTGAATTTGTTGGTGTTATCAATGTGTTTGTTGAACTTTTTTGTATTTTTATAATTTGAGGTTGTTGTTGAATTTGTTGGTGTTTTTCAATGTTGAGGTTGTTGTTGAATTTGTTGGTGATTTTCATTGTTGAGGTTTTTGTTGAATTTGTAGGGGTTATGAATGTTTTTGTTGAACTTTTTTGTAATTTTAAACGTTGAGGTTGTTGTTGAATTTGTTGGCATTTTTAAATGTTGAGATTGTTGTTGAATTTGTTGCTGATTTTAAATGTTGAGATCGTTGTTGAACTTGTTGGTGTCTTTCAATATTGAGGTTGTTGTTGAATTTGTTGGTGTTTTTCAATGTTGAGGTTGTTGTTGAATTTGTTATTGATTTTCAGTATTGAGGTTGTTGTTGAATTTGTTGGTGTTATCAATGTTATTTTTTGAACTTTTTTGTATTTTTCAATGTTGAGGTTGTTGAAGTCGTTGGTATTTTTCAATGTTGAGGTTGTTGTTGAATTTGTTGGTGTTTTTCAATGTTGAGGTTGTTGTTGAATTTTTTGTTGTTTTTCATTGTTGAGGTTGTTGTTGAAATTATTGGTGTTTTTCAATGTTGAGTTTGATGTTGAATTTGTTGCTGATTTTCAATGTTGAGATTGTTGTTGAATTTGTTGCTGATTTTCAATGTTGCGGACGTTTTTGAACTTGTTGGTGTCTATCAATATTGAGGTTGTTGTTGAATTTGTTGGTGTTTTTCATTGTTGCGGTTTTTGTTGAATTTGTTGGTGTTATCAATTTTTCAGGTTGTTTTTGAATTTGTTGGTGTCTTTCATTGTTGAGGTTTTTGTTGAATTTGTTGGTTTTATCAATGATTTTGTTGAACTTTTTTGTATTTTTAAAAGTTGAGTTTGTTGTTGAATCTGTTGCTGCTTTTCAATGTTGAGGTTGTTGTTGAATTATTTGGTGAGTTTCAATGTTGAGGTTGTTGTTGAATTTGTTGTTGATTTTCAATATTTAGGTTGTTGTTGAATTTGTTGGTGATTTTAAATGTTGAGGTTGTTGAGTATGTTGGTGTTTTTCAATGTTGACGTTGTTGTTGAATTTGTTGTTGATTCTCAATGTTGACGTTGTTGTTGAATTTGTAGGTGATTTTCAATCTTGAGGTTGTTGTTGATTTTGTTGTTGATTTTCAATGTTGAGTTTGTTGTTGAATTTGTAGGTGATTTTCAATGTTGAGGTTGTTGTTGAATTTGTTGTTGATTTTCAATGTTGAGTTTGTTGTTGAATTTGTTGGTGTTATCAATGTTATTTCTTGAACTTTTTTGTAGTTTTCAATGTTTATGTTGTTGTTGAATTTGTTGCTGTTATTAATGTTATTTTTTGAACTATTTTCTATTTTTCAATGTTGTGGTTGTTGTTGAATTTGTCGGTGTTATCCATGTTTATTTCGAACTTTTTATATTCTTTTAAAAGTTGTGGTTGTTGTTGAATTTTTTGGTTTTATCAATGATCTTTCAATATTGAGGTTGTCGTTGAATTTGTTGTTGATTTTCAATGTTGAGGTTGTTGAATTTGTTGGTGATTTTCAATGTTGAGGTTGTTGTTGAATTTGTTGTTGATTTTCAATATTGAGTTTGTTGTTGAATTTGTTGGTGTTATCAATGTTATTTTTTGAACTTTTTTGTAGTTTTAAATGTTGAGGTTGTTGTTGAAATTGTTGGTGTTTTCAATGTTGAGGTTGTTGAATTTGTTGGTGTTATTCATTCTTGAGGTTGTTGTTGAATTTTGTGGTGATTTTCAATATTGAGGTTGTTGTTGAATTTGTTGGTGACTTTCAATATTGAGAATGTTGTTGAATTTGTTGGCGTTTTTCAATGTTGAGATTGTTGTTGAATTTGTTGGTGTTATCAATGTTGAGGTTGTGGAATTTGTTGGTGATTTTCAATGTTGAGGATGTTGTTGAATTTGTTGGTGTTTTTCATTTTTGAGGTTGTTGAATTTGTTGGTGTTTTTCAATGTTGAGGTTGTGGAATTTGTTGGTGATTTTCAATGTTGAGGATGTTGTTGAATTTGTTGGTGCTTTTCGTTGTTGAGGGTTTTATTGAATTTGTTGGTGTTATCAATGTTTTTGTTGAACTTTTTTATATTTTTAAAATTTGAGGTTGTTGTTGGATTTATTGCTGATTTTAAATGTTGAGGTCGTTGTTGAACTTGTTGGTGTCTTTCAATATTGAGGTTGTTGTTGAATTTGTTGGTGTTTTTCGATGTTGTGGTTGTTGTTGTATTTGTTGTTGTTTTCAATGTTTTTGTTGAACTTTTTTGTATTTTTAAAAGTTAAAGTTGATGTTGAATTTGTTGGTGTTTTTCAATGTTGAGGTTGTTGTTGAATTTTTTGGTGTTTTTCATTGTTGAGGTTGTTGTTGAATTTGTTGGTGATTTTTAATGTTGAGGTTGTTAAATTTGTTGGTGTTTTTCAATATTGAGTTAGTTGTTGAATTTGTTGGTGTTATCAATGTTATTTTTTGAACTTTTTGTAGTTTTCAATGTTTTGTTTGTTGTTGAATTTGTTGGTGTTATCAATGTTATTTTTTGAACTTTTTTCTATTTTTCAATGTTGAGATTGTTGATGAATTTGTTTGTGTTATCAATGTTTTTTTTGAACTTTTTATCTTCTTTTAGAAGTTGAGGTTGTTGTTGAATTTGTTGGTATTTGTCAATGTTGCGGTTGTTGTTGAATTATTTGTTGTTTTTCATTGTTGAGGTTGTTGAAGTTGCTGGTGTTTTTCAATGTTGAGGTTGTTGTTCAATTTGTTGGTGTTTTTCAATGTTGAGATTGTTGTTGAATTTGTTCGTGTTATCAATGTTTTTTGTTGAACTTGTTTGTATTTTTAAAAGTTGAGGTTGTTGTTGAATAAGTTGGTGTTTTTCACTGTTGAGGTTGTTCAATTTGTTGGAGATTATCAATATTGAGTTTGTTGTTGAATTTGTTGGTTTTATCAATGTTCTTTTTTGAACTTTTTGTACTTTTAAATGTTGAGGTTGTTGTTGAATTTGTTGGAGTTTTTCAATGTTGAGGTTATTGTTAAATTTGTTGGTGATATTCAATAATGAGATTGTTGTTGAAGTTGTTGGTGTTATCAATGTTATTTATTGAACATTTTTGTGTTTTTCAATGTTGAGGTTGATGTTGAATTTGTTGGCATTTTTCAATGATGAGGTTGTTGTTGAATTTGTTGGTTTTTTTGATTTTTGAGGTTGTGTTGAATTTATTGCTCTTTTTCAATGTTGAGGTTGTTGTTGAACTTGTTGGTGATTTTCAATATTGAGGTTGTTGTTGAATTTGTTGCTGTTATCAATGTAAATTTTTGAACTTTTTTTTATTTTTGAAAGTTGAGCCTGATGTTGAATTTGTTGGTTTTTTTCAATGTTGAGGTTGTTGTTGAATTTATTGGTGCTTTTCAATGTTGAGGTTGTTGTTGAATTTGTTTGTGACTTTCAATAGATAGGTGGTTGTTGAATTTGTTGGTTTTATCAATGATCTTTTTTGAACTTTTTTGTAGTTTTAAATGTTGAGGTTGTTTTTGAAATTGTTGGTATTTTTCAATGTTTTTTGTTTTTGTCGAATTTGTTGGTATTTTTCAATGTTGAGGTTGTTGTTGAATTTGTTGGTGTATTTCATTGTTGAGGTTGTTGTTGAATTTGTTGCTGTTTTTCAATGTTGAGGTTGTTGTTGAATTTGTTGGTGTTTTTCATTGTTGAGGTTTTTGTTGAATTTGTTGGTGTTATCAATGTTTTTGTTGAACTTTTTTGTATTTTTAAAATTTGAGGTTGTTGTTGAATTTGTTGGTGTTTTTCAATGTTGAGGTTGTTGTTGAATTTGTTGGTGTTTTTCAATGTTGAGGTTGTTGTTGAATTTGTTGGTGTTATCAATGTTATTTTTTGAACTTATTTGTATTTTACAATGTTGAGGATGTTGTTGAATTTGTTGGTGTTTGTCATTGTTGAGGTTGTTGTTGAATTTGTTGGTGTCTTTCAATATTGAGGTTGTTGTTGAATTTGTTGGCGTTTTTCAATATTGATGTTGTTGTTGAATATGTTGGTGTTTTTCAATTGTTGAGGTTGTTGAATGTGTTGGTGTTTTTCAAAGTTGTGGTCCTTGTTGAATTTGTTGGTGATTTTCAATATTGAGGTTGTTGTTGAATTTGTTGGTGGTAACAATGTTTTGGTTGTTGTTGAATTTGTTGGTGTTTTTCAATGTTGAGATTGTTGTTGAATTTGTTGCTGATTTTAAATGTTGAGGTCGTTGTTCAAACTTGTTGGTGTCTTTCAATATTGAGGTTGTTGTTGAGTTTGTTGGTGTTATCAATGTTTTAGTTGAACTTTTTTTTGTTTTTAAAAGTTCAGGTTGTTGTTGAATTTGTTGGCTTTTTTCAGTGTTGAGATTGTTGTTGAATTTGTTGCTGATTTTAAATGTTGAGGTCGTTGTTGAACTTGTTGGTGTCTTTCAATATTGAGGTTGTTCTTGAATTTGTTGGTGTTTTTCAATGTTGAGGTTGTTGTTGAATTTGTTGGTGATTTTCAGTATTGAGGTTGTTGTTGAAGTTGTTAGTGTTATCAATGTTATTTTTTGAACTTTTTTTTATTTTTCAATGTTGAGCTTGTTGTTGAATTTTTTGTTGTTTTTCATATTTGAGGTCGTTGTTGAATTTGTTGGTGATGTTCAATGTTGAGGTTGTTGAATTTGTAGGTGTTTTTCAAAGTTGAGGTTGTTGTTGAATTTGTTGGTGTTTTGCAAAGTTGAGATTGTTCAATTTGTTGGTGATTATCAATATTGAGGTTGTTGTTGAATTTGTTGGTTTTATCAATGTTCTTTTTTAAACTTTTTCTCTTGTTTTAAAAGTTGAGGTTGTTGTTGAATTTGTTGGTGTTTTTCATTGTTGAGGATGTTGTCGATTTGTTGGTGTTATCAATGTTTATGTTGAAATTTTTTGTATTTTTAACAGTTAAGGTGGTTGTTGAATTTGATGGTGTTTTTCAATGTTGAGGTTGTTCAAATTGTTGGTGATTTTCAATATTGAGGTTGTTGCTGAATTTGTTGGTTTTATCAATTTTATTTTTTGAACTTTTTTGTACTTTTAAATGTTGAGGTTGTTGTTGAATTTGTTGGTGTTTTTCAATATTGAGGTTGTTGTTAAATTTGTTGGTGATATTCAATAATGAGATTGTTGTTGAAGTTGTTGCAGATATTCAACGTTGAGGTCGTTGTTGAATTTGTTGGTAATTTTCAATATTGAGGTTGTTGTTGAATTTGTTGGTATTATCAATGCTATTTTTTGAACTTTTTTGTATTTTTCAATGTTGAGGCTGTTGTTGAATTTGTTGGTATTTTTCAATGTTGAGGTTGTTGAATTTGTTGGTGTTTTTCAATGTTGAGGTTGTTGAACTTGTTGGTGTTTTTCAATGTTGAGGTTGTTGTTGAATTTGCTGGTGTTATCAATGTTGTTTTTTGAACGTTTTTGTATTTTTCAATGTTGAGCTTGTTGTTGTATTTGTTAGCGTTTTTAAATGTTGAGGTTGTTGTTGAATTTGTTGGTGATTTTCAATATTGAGGTTGTTGTTGAATTTGTTGGTGTTTTTCAATATTGAGGTGGTTGTTGAATATGTTGGTGTTTTTCATTGTTGAGGTTTATGTTGAATTTGTTGGTGTTATCACTGTTATTTCTTGAACTTTTTTGTAGTTTTCAATGTTGAGGTTGTTGTTGAATTTGTTGGTGTTTTTAAATGTTGTGGTTGTTGTTGAATTTGTGGGTGTTTTTCAATGTTGAGTTTGTTCAATTTGTTGGTGATTATCAATATTGAGGTTGCTGTTCAATTTTTTGGTTTTATCAATGTTCTTTTTTAAAGTTTTTCTCTTGTTTAAAAAGTTGAGGTTGTTTTTGAAATTGATGGTGTTTTCCATTGATGAGGATGTTATTGATTTGTTGCTGTTATCAATGTTTTTTGTAGAGCTTGTCTGTATTCTTAAAAGTTAAGGTTGTTGTTGAATTTGTTGGTGTATTTCAATGTTGAGGTTGTTCAATTTGTGGCAGATTTTAAATATTGAGGTTGTTGTTGAATTTGTTGGTGTTATCAATGCTATTTTTTGAACTTTTTTGTATTTTTCAATGTTGAGGCTGTTGTTGAATTTGTTGGTATTTTTCAATGTTGAGGTTGTTGAATTTGTTGGTGTTTTTCAATGTTGAGGTTGTTGAACTTGTTGGTGTTTTTCAATGTTGAGGTTGTTGTTGAATTTGCTGGTGTTATCAATGTTGTTTTTTGAACATTTTTGTATTTTTCAATGTTGAGCTTGTTGTTGTATTTGTTAGCGTTTTTAAATGTTGAGGTTGTTGTTGAATTTGTTGGTGATTTTCAATATTGAGGTTGTTGTTGAATTTGTTGGTGTTTTTCAATATTGAGGTGGTTGTTGAATATGTTGGTGTTTTTCATTGTTGAGGTTTATGTTGAATTTGTTGGTGTTATCACTGTTATTTCTTGAACTTTTTTGTAGTTTTCAATGTTGAGGTTGTTGTTGAATTTGTTGGTGTTTTTAAATGTTGTGGTTGTTGTTGAATTTGTGGGTGTTTTTCAATGTTGAGTTTGTTCAATTTGTTGGTGATTATCAATATTGAGGTTGCTGTTGAATTTTTTGGTTTTATCAATGTTCTTTTTTAAAGTTTTTCTCTTGTTTAAAAAGTTGAGGTTGTTTTTGAAATTGATGGTGTTTTCTATTGATGAGGATGTTATTGATTTGTTGCTGTTATCAATGTTTTTTGTAGAGCTTGTCTGTATTCTTAAAAGTTAAGGTTGTTGTTGAATTTGTTGGTGTATTTCAATGTTGAGGTTGTTCAATTTGTGGCGGATTTTAAATATTGAGGTTGTTGTTGAATTTGTTGGTGTTATCAATGTTCTTTTTAAAACTTATTTGTACTTTTAAATGTTGAGGTTGTTGTTGTATTTGTTGCTGATATTCAATATGGAGGTTGTTGTTGCATTTGTTGGTTTTTTTCATTGTTGAGATTGTTGTTGAATTTGTTGGTGTTATCAATGTTTTTGTTGAACTTTTTTGTATTTTTATAATTTGAGGTTGTTGTTGAATTTGTTGGTGTTTTTCGTTGTTGATGTTTTTGTTGAATTTGTTGGTGTTATCAATGTGTTTGTTGAACTTTTTTGTATTTTTATAATTTGAGGTTGTTGTTGAATTTGTTGGTGTTTTTCAATGTTGAGGTTGTTGTTGAATTTGTTGGTGATTTTCATTGTTGAGGTTTTTGTTGAATTTGTAGGGGTTATGAATGTTTTTGTTGAACTTTTTTGTAATTTTAAACGTTGAGGTTGTTGTTGAATTTGTTGGCATTTTTAAATGTTGAGATTGTTGTTGAATTTGTTGCTGATTTTAAATGTTGAGATCGTTGTTGAACTTGTTGGTGTCTTTCAATATTGAGGTTGTTGTTGAATTTGTTGGTGTTTTTCAATGTTGAGGTTGTTGTTGAATTTGTTATTGATTTTCAGTATTGAGGTTGTTGTTGAATTTGTTGGTGTTATCAATGTTATTTTTTGAACTTTTTTGTATTTTTCAATGTTGAGGTTGTTGAAGTCGTTGGTATTTTTCAATGTTGAGGTTGTTGTTGAATTTGTTGGTGTTTTTCAATGTTGAGGTTGTTGTTGAATTTTTTGTTGTTTTTCATTGTTGAGGTTGTTGTTGAAATTATTGGTGTTTTTCAATGTTGAGTTTGATGTTGAATTTGTTGCTGATTTTCAATGTTGAGATTGTTGTTGAATTTGTTGCTGATTTTCAATGTTGCGGACGTTTTTGAACTTGTTGGTGTCTATCAATATTGAGGTTGTTGTTGAATTTGTTGGTGTTTTTCATTGTTGCGGTTTTTGTTGAATTTGTTGGTGTTATCAATTTTTCAGGTTGTTTTTGAATTTGTTGGTGTCTTTCATTGTTGAGGTTTTTGTTGAATTTGTTGGTTTTATCAATGATTTTGTTGAACTTTTTTGTATTTTTAAAAGTTGAGTTTGTTGTTGAATCTGTTGCTGCTTTTCAATGTTGAGGTTGTTGTTGAATTATTTGGTGAGTTTCAATGTTGAGGTTGTTGTTGAATTTGTTGTTGATTTTCAATATTTAGGTTGTTGTTGAATTTGTTGGTGATTTTAAATGTTGAGGTTGTTGAGTATGTTGGTGTTTTTCAATGTTGACGTTGTTGTTGAATTTGTTGTTGATTCTCAATGTTGACGTTGTTGTTGAATTTGTAGGTGATTTTCAATCTTGAGGTTGTTGTTGATTTTGTTGTTGATTTTCAATGTTGAGTTTGTTGTTGAATTTGTAGGTGATTTTCAATGTTGAGGTTGTTGTTGAATTTGTTGTTGATTTTCAATGTTGAGTTTGTTGTTGAATTTGTTGGTGTTATCAATGTTATTTCTTGAACTTTTTTGTAGTTTTCAATGTTTATGTTGTTGTTGAATTTGTTGCTGTTATTAATGTTATTTTTTGAACTATTTTCTATTTTTCAATGTTGTGGTTGTTGTTGAATTTGTCGGTGTTATCCATGTTTATTTCGAACTTTTTATATTCTTTTAAAAGTTGTGGTTGTTGTTGAATTTTTTGGTTTTATCAATGATCTTTCAATATTGAGGTTGTCGTTGAATTTGTTGTTGATTTTCAATGTTGAGGTTGTTGAATTTGTTGGTGATTTTCAATGTTGAGGTTGTTGTTGAATTTGTTGTTGATTTTCAATATTGAGTTTGTTGTTGAATTTGTTGGTGTTATCAATGTTATTTTTTGAACTTTTTTGTAGTTTTAAATGTTGAGGTTGTTGTTGAAATTGTTGGTGTTTTCAATGTTGAGGTTGTTGAATTTGTTGGTGTTATTCATTCTTGAGGTTGTTGTTGAATTTTGTGGTGATTTTCAATATTGAGGTTGTTGTTGCATTTGTTGGTGTTTTTCAACGTTGAGTTTGTTGTTGAATTTGTTGGTGACTTTCAATATTGAGAATGTTGTTGAATTTGTTGGCGTTTTTCAATGTTGAGATTGTTGTTGAATTTGTTGGTGTTATCAATGTTGAGGTTGTGGAATTTGTTGGTGATTTTCAATGTTGAGGATGTTGTTGAATTTGTTGGTGTTTTTCATTTTTGAGGTTGTTGAATTTGTTGGTGTTTTTCAATGTTGAGGTTGTGGAATTTGTTGGTGATTTTCAATGTTGAGGATGTTGTTGAATTTGTTGGTGCTTTTCGTTGTTGAGGGTTTTATTGAATTTGTTGGTGTTATCAATGTTTTTGTTGAACTTTTTTATATTTTTAAAATTTGAGGTTGTTGTTGGATTTATTGCTGATTTTAAATGTTGAGGTCGTTGTTGAACTTGTTGGTGTCTTTCAATATTGAGGTTGTTGTTGAATTTGTTGGTGTTTTTCGATGTTGTGGTTGTTGTTGTATTTGTTGTTGTTTTCAATGTTTTTGTTGAACTTTTTTGTATTTTTAAAAGTTAAAGTTGATGTTGAATTTGTTGGTGTTTTTCAATGTTGAGGTTGTTGTTGAATTTTTTGGTGTTTTTCATTGTTGAGGTTGTTGTTGAATTTGTTGGTGATTTTTAATGTTGAGGTTGTTAAATTTGTTGGTGTTTTTCAATATTGAGTTAGTTGTTGAATTTGTTGGTGTTATCAATGTTATTTTTTGAACTTTTTGTAGTTTTCAATGTTTTGTTTGTTGTTGAATTTGTTGGTGTTATCAATGTTATTTTTTGAACTTTTTTCTATTTTTCAATGTTGAGATTGTTGATGAATTTGTTTGTGTTATCAATGTTTTTTTTGAACTTTTTATCTTCTTTTAGAAGTTGAGGTTGTTGTTGAATTTGTTGGTATTTGTCAATGTTGCGGTTGTTGTTGAATTATTTGTTGTTTTTCATTGTTGAGGTTGTTGAAGTTGCTGGTGTTTTTCAATGTTGAGGTTGTTGTTCAATTTGTTGGTGTTTTTCAATGTTGAGATTGTTGTTGAATTTGTTCGTGTTATCAATGTTTTTTGTTGAACTTGTTTGTATTTTTAAAAGTTGAGGTTGTTGTTGAATAAGTTGGTGTTTTTCACTGTTGAGGTTGTTCAATTTGTTGGAGATTATCAATATTGAGTTTGTTGTTGAATTTGTTGGTTTTATCAATGTTCTTTTTTGAACTTTTTGTACTTTTAAATGTTGAGGTTGTTGTTGAATTTGTTGGTGTTTTTCAATGTTGAGGTTGTTGTTGAATTTGTTGCTGATTTTCAATATTGAGGTTGTTGATGAATTTGTTGGAGTTTTTCAATGTTGAGGTTATTGTTAAATTTGTTGGTGATATTCAATAATGAGATTGTTGTTGAAGTTGTTGGTGTTATCAATGTTATTTATTGAACATTTTTGTGTTTTTCAATGTTGAGGTTGATGTTGAATTTGTTGGCATTTTTCAATGATGAGGTTGTTGTTGAATTTGTTGGTTTTTTTGATTTTTGAGGTTGTGTTGAATTTATTGCTCTTTTTCAATGTTGAGGTTGTTGTTGAACTTGTTGGTGATTTTCAATATTGAGGTTGTTGTTGAATTTGTTGCTGTTATCAATGTAAATTTTTGAACTTTTTTTTATTTTTGAAAGTTGAGCCTGATGTTGAATTTGTTGGTTTTTTTCAATGTTGAGGTTGTTGTTGAATTTATTGGTGCTTTTCAATGTTGAGGTTGTTGTTGAATTTGTTTGTGACTTTCAATAGATAGGTGGTTGTTGAATTTGTTGGTTTTATCAATGATCTTTTTTGAACTTTTTTGTAGTTTTAAATGTTGAGGTTGTTTTTGAAATTGTTGGTATTTTTCAATGTTTTTTGTTTTTGTCGAATTTGTTGGTATTTTTCAATGTTGAGGTTGTTGTTGAATTTGTTGGTGTATTTCATTGTTGAGGTTGTTGTTGAATTTGTTGCTGTTTTTCAATGTTGAGGTTGTTGTTGAATTTGTTGGTGTTTTTCATTGTTGAGGTTTTTGTTGAATTTGTTGGTGTTATCAATGTTTTTGTTGAACTTTTTTGTATTTTTAAAATTTGAGGTTGTTGTTGAATTTGTTGGTGTTTTTCAATGTTGAGGTTGTTGTTGAATTTGTTGGTGTTTTTCAATGTTGAGGTTGTTGTTGAATTTGTTGGTGTTATCAATGTTATTTTTTGAACTTATTTGTATTTTACAATGTTGAGGATGTTGTTGAATTTGTTGGTGTTTGTCATTGTTGAGGTTGTTGTTGAATTTGTTGGTGTCTTTCAATATTGAGGTTGTTGTTGAATTTGTTGGCGTTTTTCAATATTGATGTTGTTGTTGAATATGTTGGTGTTTTTCAATTGTTGAGGTTGTTGAATGTGTTGGTGTTTTTCAAAGTTGTGGTCCTTGTTGAATTTGTTGGTGATTTTCAATATTGAGGTTGTTGTTGAATTTGTTGGTGGTAACAATGTTTTGGTTGTTGTTGAATTTGTTGGTGTTTTTCAATGTTGAGATTGTTGTTGAATTTGTTGCTGATTTTAAATGTTGAGGTCGTTGTTCAAACTTGTTGGTGTCTTTCAATATTGAGGTTGTTGTTGAGTTTGTTGGTGTTATCAATGTTTTAGTTGAACTTTTTTTTGTTTTTAAAAGTTCAGGTTGTTGTTGAATTTGTTGGCTTTTTTCAGTGTTGAGATTGTTGTTGAATTTGTTGCTGATTTTAAATGTTGAGGTCGTTGTTGAACTTGTTGGTGTCTTTCAATATTGAGGTTGTTCTTGAATGTGTTGGTGTTTTTCAATGTTGAGGTTGTTGTTGAATTTGTTGGTGATTTTCAGTATTGAGGTTGTTGTTGAAGTTGTTAGTGTTATCAATGTTATTTTTTGAACTTTTTTTTATTTTTCAATGTTGAGGTTGTTTTTGAATTTGTTGGTATTTTTCAATGTTGAGCTTGTTGTTGAATTTTTTGTTGTTTTTCATATTTGAGGTCGTTGTTGAATTTGTTGGTGATGTTCAATGTTGAGGTTGTTGAATTTGTAGGTGTTTTTCAAAGTTGAGGTTGTTGTTGAATTTGTTGGTGTTTTGCAAAGTTGAGATTGTTCAATTTGTTGGTGATTATCAATATTGAGGTTGTTGTTGAATTTGTTGGTTTTATCAATGTTCTTTTTTAAACTTTTTCTCTTGTTTTAAAAGTTGAGGTTGTTGTTGAATTTGTTGGTGTTTTTCATTGTTGAGGATGTTGTCGATTTGTTGGTGTTATCAATGTTTATGTTGAAATTTTTTGTATTTTTAACAGTTAAGGTGGTTGTTGAATTTGATGGTGTTTTTCAATGTTGAGGTTGTTCAAATTGTTGGTGATTTTCAATATTGAGGTTGTTGCTGAATTTGTTGGTTTTATCAATTTTATTTTTTGAACTTTTTTGTACTTTTAAATGTTGAGGTTGTTGTTGAATTTGTTGGTGTTTTTCAATATTGAGGTTGTTGTTAAATTTGTTGGTGATATTCAATAATGAGATTGTTGTTGAAGTTGTTGCAGATATTCAACGTTGAGGTCGTTGTTGAATTTGTTGGTAATTTTCAATATTGAGGTTGTTGTTGAATTTGTTGGTATTATCAATGCTATTTTTTGAACTTTTTTGTATTTTTCAATGTTGAGGCTGTTGTTGAATTTGTTGGTATTTTTCAATGTTGAGGTTGTTGAATTTGTTGGTGTTTTTCAATGTTGAGGTTGTTGAACTTGTTGGTGTTTTTCAATGTTGAGGTTGTTGTTGAATTTGCTGGTGTTATCAATGTTGTTTTTTGAACGTTTTTGTATTTTTCAATGTTGAGCTTGTTGTTGTATTTGTTAGCGTTTTTAAATGTTGAGGTTGTTGTTGAATTTGTTGGTGATTTTCAATATTGAGGTTGTTGTTGAATTTGTTGGTGTTTTTCAATATTGAGGTGGTTGTTGAATATGTTGGTGTTTTTCATTGTTGAGGTTTATGTTGAATTTGTTGGTGTTATCACTGTTATTTCTTGAACTTTTTTGTAGTTTTCAATGTTGAGGTTGTTGTTGAATTTGTTGGTGTTTTTAAATGTTGTGGTTGTTGTTGAATTTGTGGGTGTTTTTCAATGTTGAGTTTGTTCAATTTGTTGGTGATTATCAATATTGAGGTTGCTGTTGAATTTTTTGGTTTTATCAATGTTCTTTTTTAAAGTTTTTCTCTTGTTTAAAAAGTTGAGGTTGTTTTTGAAATTGATGGTGTTTTCTATTGATGAGGATGTTATTGATTTGTTGCTGTTATCAATGTTTTTTGTAGAGCTTGTCTGTATTCTTAAAAGTTAAGGTTGTTGTTGAATTTGTTGGTGTATTTCAATGTTGAGGTTGTTCAATTTGTGGCGGATTTTAAATATTGAGGTTGTTGTTGAATTTGTTGGTGTTATCAATGTTCTTTTTAAAACTTATTTGTACTTTTAAATGTTGAGGTTGTTGTTGTATTTGTTGCTGATATTCAATATGGAGGTTGTTGTTGCATTTGTTGGTTTTTTTCATTGTTGAGATTGTTGTTGAATTTGTTGGTGTTATCAATGTTTTTGTTGAACTTTTTTGTATTTTTATAATTTGAGGTTGTTGTTGAATTTGTTGGTGTTTTTCGTTGTTGATGTTTTTGTTGAATTTGTTGGTGTTATCAATGTGTTTGTTGAACTTTTTTGTATTTTTATAATTTGAGGTTGTTGTTGAATTTGTTGGTGTTTTTCAATGTTGAGGTTGTTGTTGAATTTGTTGGTGATTTTCATTGTTGAGGTTTTTGTTGAATTTGTAGGGGTTATGAATGTTTTTGTTGAACTTTTTTGTAATTTTAAACGTTGAGGTTGTTGTTGAATTTGTTGGCATTTTTAAATGTTGAGATTGTTGTTGAATTTGTTGCTGATTTTAAATGTTGAGATCGTTGTTGAACTTGTTGGTGTCTTTCAATATTGAGGTTGTTGTTGAATTTGTTGGTGTTTTTCAATGTTGAGGTTGTTGTTGAATTTGTTATTGATTTTCAGTATTGAGGTTGTTGTTGAATTTGTTGGTGTTATCAATGATATTTTTTGAACTTTTTTGTATTTTTCAATGTTGAGGTTGTTGAAGTCGTTGGTATTTTTCAATGTTGAGGTTGTTGTTGAATTTGTTGGTGTTTTTCAATGTTGAGGTTGTTGTTGAATTTTTTGTTGTTTTTCATTGTTGAGGTTGTTGTTGAAATTATTGGTGTTTTTCAATGTTGAGGTTGTTGAATTTGTTGGTGTTTTTCAATGTTGAGGTTGTTGAACTTGTTGGTGTTTTTCAATGTTGAGGTTGTTGTTGAATTTGCTGGTGTTATCAATGTTGTTTTTTGAACGTTTTTGTATTTTTCAATGTTGAGCTTGTTGTTGTATTTGTTAGCGTTTTTAAATGTTGAGGTTGTTGTTGAATTTGTTGGTGATTTTCAATATTGAGGTTGTTGTTGAATTTGTTGGTGTTTTTCAATATTGAGGTGGTTGTTGAATATGTTGGTGTTTTTCATTGTTGAGGTTTATGTTGAATTTGTTGGTGTTATCACTGTTATTTCTTGAACTTTTTTGTAGTTTTCAATGTTGAGGTTGTTGTTGAATTTGTTGGTGTTTTTAAATGTTGTGGTTGTTGTTGAATTTGTGGGTGTTTTTCAATGTTGAGTTTGTTCAATTTGTTGGTGATTATCAATATTGAGGTTGCTGTTGAATTTTTTGGTTTTATCAATGTTCTTTTTTAAAGTTTTTCTCTTGTTTAAAAAGTTGAGGTTGTTTTTGAAATTGATGGTGTTTTCTATTGATGAGGATGTTATTGATTTGTTGCTGTTATCAATGTTTTTTGTAGAGCTTGTCTGTATTCTTAAAAGTTAAGGTTGTTGTTGAATTTGTTGGTGTATTTCAATGTTGAGGTTGTTCAATTTGTGGCGGATTTTAAATATTGAGGTTGTTGTTGAATTTGTTGGTGTTATCAATGTTCTTTTTAAAACTTATTTGTACTTTTAAATGTTGAGGTTGTTGTTGTATTTGTTGCTGATATTCAATATGGAGGTTGTTGTTGCATTTGTTGGTTTTTTTCATTGTTGAGATTGTTGTTGAATTTGTTGGTGTTATCAATGTTTTTGTTGAACTTTTTTGTATTTTTATAATTTGAGGTTGTTGTTGAATTTGTTGGTGTTTTTCGTTGTTGATGTTTTTGTTGAATTTGTTGGTGTTATCAATGTGTTTGTTGAACTTTTTTGTATTTTTATAATTTGAGGTTGTTGTTGAATTTGTTGGTGTTTTTCAATGTTGAGGTTGTTGTTGAATTTGTTGGTGATTTTCATTGTTGAGGTTTTTGTTGAATTTGTAGGGGTTATGAATGTTTTTGTTGAACTTTTTTGTAATTTTAAACGTTGAGGTTGTTGTTGAATTTGTTGGCATTTTTAAATGTTGAGATTGTTGTTGAATTTGTTGCTGATTTTAAATGTTGAGATCGTTGTTGAACTTGTTGGTGTCTTTCAATATTGAGGTTGTTGTTGAATTTGTTGGTGTTTTTCAATGTTGAGGTTGTTGTTGAATTTGTTATTGATTTTCAGTATTGAGGTTGTTGTTGAATTTGTTGGTGTTATCAATGTTATTTTTTGAACTTTTTTGTATTTTTCAATGTTGAGGTTGTTGAAGTCGTTGGTATTTTTCAATGTTGAGGTTGTTGTTGAATTTGTTGGTGTTTTTCAATGTTGAGGTTGTTGTTGAATTTTTTGTTGTTTTTCATTGTTGAGGTTGTTGTTGAAATTATTGGTGTTTTTCAATGTTGAGTTTGATGTTGAATTTGTTGCTGATTTTCAATGTTGAGATTGTTGTTGAATTTGTTGCTGATTTTCAATGTTGCGGACGTTTTTGAACTTGTTGGTGTCTATCAATATTGAGGTTGTTGTTGAATTTGTTGGTGTTTTTCATTGTTGCGGTTTTTGTTGAATTTGTTGGTGTTATCAATTTTTCAGGTTGTTTTTGAATTTGTTGGTGTCTTTCATTGTTGAGGTTTTTGTTGAATTTGTTGGTTTTATCAATGATTTTGTTGAACTTTTTTGTATTTTTAAAAGTTGAGTTTGTTGTTGAATCTGTTGCTGCTTTTCAATGTTGAGGTTGTTGTTGAATTATTTGGTGAGTTTCAATGTTGAGGTTGTTGTTGAATTTGTTGTTGATTTTCAATATTTAGGTTGTTGTTGAATTTGTTGGTGATTTTAAATGTTGAGGTTGTTGAGTATGTTGGTGTTTTTCAATGTTGACGTTGTTGTTGAATTTGTTGTTGATTCTCAATGTTGACGTTGTTGTTGAATTTGTAGGTGATTTTCAATCTTGAGGTTGTTGTTGATTTTGTTGTTGATTTTCAATGTTGAGTTTGTTGTTGAATTTGTAGGTGATTTTCAATGTTGAGGTTGTTGTTGAATTTGTTGTTGATTTTCAATGTTGAGTTTGTTGTTGAATTTGTTGGTGTTATCAATGTTATTTCTTGAACTTTTTTGTAGTTTTCAATGTTTATGTTGTTGTTGAATTTGTTGCTGTTATTAATGTTATTTTTTGAACTATTTTCTATTTTTCAATGTTGTGGTTGTTGTTGAATTTGTCGGTGTTATCCATGTTTATTTCGAACTTTTTATATTCTTTTAAAAGTTGTGGTTGTTGTTGAATTTTTTGGTTTTATCAATGATCTTTCAATATTGAGGTTGTCGTTGAATTTGTTGTTGATTTTCAATGTTGAGGTTGTTGAATTTGTTGGTGATTTTCAATGTTGAGGTTGTTGTTGAATTTGTTGTTGATTTTCAATATTGAGTTTGTTGTTGAATTTGTTGGTGTTATCAATGTTATTTTTTGAACTTTTTTGTAGTTTTAAATGTTGAGGTTGTTGTTGAAATTGTTGGTGTTTTCAATGTTGAGGTTGTTGAATTTGTTGGTGTTATTCATTCTTGAGGTTGTTGTTGAATTTTGTGGTGATTTTCAATATTGAGGTTGTTGTTGCATTTGTTGGTGTTTTTCAACGTTGAGTTTGTTGTTGAATTTGTTGGTGACTTTCAATATTGAGAATGTTGTTGAATTTGTTGGCGTTTTTCAATGTTGAGATTGTTGTTGAATTTGTTGGTGTTATCAATGTTGAGGTTGTGGAATTTGTTGGTGATTTTCAATGTTGAGGATGTTGTTGAATTTGTTGGTGTTTTTCATTTTTGAGGTTGTTGAATTTGTTGGTGTTTTTCAATGTTGAGGTTGTGGAATTTGTTGGTGATTTTCAATGTTGAGGATGTTGTTGAATTTGTTGGTGCTTTTCGTTGTTGAGGGTTTTATTGAATTTGTTGGTGTTATCAATGTTTTTGTTGAACTTTTTTATATTTTTAAAATTTGAGGTTGTTGTTGGATTTATTGCTGATTTTAAATGTTGAGGTCGTTGTTGAACTTGTTGGTGTCTTTCAATATTGAGGTTGTTGTTGAATTTGTTGGTGTTTTTCGATGTTGTGGTTGTTGTTGTATTTGTTGTTGTTTTCAATGTTTTTGTTGAACTTTTTTGTATTTTTAAAAGTTAAAGTTGATGTTGAATTTGTTGGTGTTTTTCAATGTTGAGGTTGTTGTTGAATTTTTTGTTGTTTTTCATTGTTGAGGTTGTTGTTCAATTTGTAGGTGATTTTCAATGTTGAGGTTGTTGTTGAATTTATTGGTTATTTTCAATATTGAATTTGTTGTTGAATTTGTTGGTGATTTTCAATATTTTTTTTTAGTTGAATTTGTTGGTATTATCAAAGTTATTTTTTGAACTTTTTGTATTATTCAGTGTTGAGATTGTTGTTGAATTTGTTGGTGTTTATCAATGTTGAGGTTGTTGTTGAATTTGTTGATGATTTTCAATGTTGAGGTCGTTGTTAAACTTGTTGATGTTTTTCAATGATGAGGTTGTTCTTGAATTTGTTGGTGTTTGTCAATGTTTAGGTTGTTGTTGAATTTGTTGGTGTTTTTCAATGTTGAGGTTGTTCAATTTGTTGGTGATTTTCAGTATTGAGGTTGTTGTTGAATTTGTTCGTGTTATCAATGTTATTTTTTGAACTTTTTTGTATTTTGAAACGTTGAGATTGTTGTTGAATTTGTTGGTTTTGTTTTCATTGTTGAGGTTGTTTTTGAATTTGTTGGTGTTATCAATGATGAGGTTATTGTTGAATTTGTTGGTGTCTATCATTGTTGAGGTTTTTGTTGAATTTGTTGGTGTTATCAATGTTTTTGTTGAGCTTTTCTGTACTTAAAAAGTTGAGGTTGTTGTTTAATATGTTGGTGTTTATCAATGTTGAGGTTGTTGTTGAATTTTTTGGTGTTTTTCAATGTTGAGCTTGTTGTTGAATTTTTTGTTTATTTTCAATATTGAGGTTGTCGTTGAATTTGTTGTTGATTTTCAATGTTGAGGTTGTTGAATTTGTTGGCGATTTTCAATGTTGAGGTTGTTGTTGAATTTGTTGTTGATTTTCAATATTGAGTTTGTTGTTGAATTTGTTGGTGTTATCAATGTTATTTTTTGAACTTTTTTGTAGTTTTAAATGTTGAGGATGTTGTTGAAATTGTTGGTGTTTTCAATGTTGAGGTTGTTGAGTTTGTTGGTGTTATTCATTCTTGAGGTTGTTGTTGAATTTTGTGGTGATTTTCAATATTGAGGTTGTTGTTGCATTTGTTGGTGTTTCTCAAAGTTGAGGTTGTTGTTGAATTTTTTGGTGTTTTTCAATGTTGAGGTTGATGTTGAATTTGTTGGTCATTTTCAATATTGAGGTTGTTGTTGAATTTGTTCGCGTTTTTCAATGTTGAGGTTGTTGTTGAATTTGTTCGCGTTTTTCAATGTTGAGGTTGTTGTTGAATTTGTTCGCGTTTTTCAATGTTGAGGTTGTTGTTGAATTTGTTCGCGTTTTTCAATATTGAGGTTGTTGTTGAATTTGTCGGTGTTTTTCATTGTTGAGGTTTTTGTTGAATTTGTTGGTGTTATCAATGTTTTTGTTGAACTTTTTTGTCTTTTTAAAAGTTGAGTTTGTTGTTGAATCTGTTGGTGTTTTTCAATGTTGAGGTTGTTGTTGAATTTGTTGTCTATTTTCAATATTGAATTTGTTATTGAATTTGTTGGTGTTATCAATGTTTTTTTTGAAATTTTTAACTTCTTTTAAAAGTTGAGGTTGTTGTAGAATTTGATGGTATTTTTCAATGTTGCGGTTGTTGTTGAATTATTTGTTGTTTTTCATTGTTGATGTTTTTGAAGTTGGTGGTGTTTTTCAATGTTGAGGTTGTTGTTGAATTTGTTGGTGTTATCAATGTTATTTTTTAAACTTTTTTGCATTTTTCAATGTTGAGGTTGTTGTTGAATTTGTTGGTGTTATCAATTTTTTTTTTAAACTTTTTCTCTCCTTTTAAAAGTTGAGGTTGTTGTTGAATTTGTTGGTGTTTTTAAATGTTGAGGTTGATCTTGAATTTGTTGGTGATTTTCTATATTGAGGTTGTTGTTGAATTTGTTGGTGTTATCAATTTTTTTTTTAAACTTTTTCTCTCCTTTTAAAAGTTGAGGTTGTTGTTGAATTTGTTGGTGTTTTTAAATGTTGAGGTTGATCTTGAATTTGTTGGTGATTTTCTATATTGAGGTTGTTGTTGAATTTGTTCGCGTTTTTCAATGTTGATATTGTTATTGAATTTGTTGCTGATTTTCAATGTTGAGGTCATTTTTGAACTTGTTGATGTCTTTCAATATTGAGGTTGTTGTTGAATTTGTTGGTGATTTTCAGTATTGAGGTTGTTGTCGAAATTGTTGGTGTTTTTCAGTATTGAGGTTGTTGTTGAATTTGTTGGTGTTTTCAATGTTGAGGTTGTTGCTGAATTTTTTGGTGTATTTCAATGTTGAGGTTGTTGTCGAATTTGTAGGTGATTTTCAATGTTGAGGTTGTTGTTGAATTTGTTGTTGATTTACAATATTGAGTTTGTAGTTGAATTAGTTGGTGTTATCAATGTTATTTTTTGAACTTTTTTGTAGTTTTCAATGTTTAGGTTGTTGTTGAATTTGTTGGTGTTATCAATTTTTTTTTGAACTTTTTATATTCATTTAAAAGTTGAGGTTGTTTTTGAATTTGTTGGTGTTATCAATGTTATTTTTTGAACTTTTTTGTATTTTTCAATGTTGAGGTTGTTTTTCAATTTGTTGGTATTTTTCAATATTGAGGTTGTTGTTGAATTTGTTGGTGTTTTTCATTGTTGAGGTTGATGTTGAATTAGTTGCTGTTTTTCAATGTTGAGTTTGTTGTTGAATTTGTTTGTGTTTTTCATTGTTGAGGTTTTTGTTGAATTTGTTGGTGTTATCAATGTTTTTTTTGAACTTTTTTGTATTTTTGAAAGGTAAGGTTGTTGTTGAATTTGTTGGTGTTTTTCAATGTTGAGGTTGTTGTTGAATTTTTGTTATTTTTCATTGTTGACGTTGTTGTTCAATCTGTTGGTGATTTTCAATGTTGAGGTTGTTGAATTTGTAGGTGTCTTTCAATGTTGAGGTTGTTGAATTTGTAGGTGTCTTTCAATGTTGAGGTTGTTCTTGAATTTGTTGGTGTTATCAATGTTTTTTTTGAACTTTTTCTCTTCTTTTAAAAGTTGAGGTTGTTGTTGAATTTGTTGGTGTTTTTCAATGTTGAGGTTGCTGTTGAATTTATTTGTGACTTTCAATATACAGGTTGTTGTTGAATTTGTTGGTTTTATCAATGATCTTTTTTGAAATTTTTGGTAGTTTTAAATGTTGAGGTTGTTCTTGAATTTGTTGGCGTTTTTCAATGTTGAGGTTGTTGTTGAATTTGTTGGTGTTATCAATGTTTTTTTTGAGCTTTTCTGTACTTAAAAAGTTGAGGTTGTTGTTTAATATGTTGGTGTTTATCAATGTTGAGGTTGTTGTTGAATTTTTTGGTGTTTTTCAATGTTGAGCTTGTTGTTGAATTTTTTGTTTATTTTCAATATTGAGGTTGTCGTTGAATTTGTTGTTGATTTTCAATGTTGAGGTTGTTGAATTTGTTGGCGATTTTCAATGTTGAGGTTGTTGTTGAATTTGTTGTTGATTTTCAATATTGAGTTTGTTGTTGAATTTGTTGGTGTTATCAATGTTATTTTTTGAACTTTTTTGTAGTTTTAAATGTTGAGGATGTTGTTGAAATTGTTGGTGTTTTCAATGTTGAGGTTGTTGAGTTTGTTGGTGTTATTCATTCTTGAGGTTGTTGTTGAATTTTGTGGTGATTTTCAATATTGAGGTTGTTGTTGCATTTGTTGGTGTTTCTCAAAGTTGAGGTTGTTGTTGAATTTTTTGGTGTTTTTCAATGTTGAGGTTGATGTTGAATTTGTTGGTCATTTTCAATATTGAGGTTGTTGTTGAATTTGTTCGCGTTTTTCAATGTTGAGGTTGTTGTTGAATTTGTTCGCGTTTTTCAATGTTGAGGTTGTTGTTGAATTTGTTCGCGTTTTTCAATGTTGAGGTTGTTGTTGAATTTGTTCGCGTTTTTCAATATTGAGGTTGTTGTTGAATTTGTCGGTGTTTTTCATTGTTGAGGTTTTTGTTGAATTTGTTGGTGTTATCAATGTTTTTGTTGAACTTTTTTGTCTTTTTAAAAGTTGAGTTTGTTGTTGAATCTGTTGGTGTTTTTCAATGTTGAGGTTGTTGTTGAATTTGTTGTCTATTTTCAATATTGAATTTGTTATTGAATTTGTTGGTGTTATCAATGTTTTTTTTGAAATTTTTAACTTCTTTTAAAAGTTGAGGTTGTTGTAGAATTTGATGGTATTTTTCAATGTTGCGGTTGTTGTTGAATTATTTGTTGTTTTTCATTGTTGATGTTTTTGAAGTTGGTGGTGTTTTTCAATGTTGAGGTTGTTGTTGAATTTGTTGGTGTTATCAATGTTATTTTTTAAACTTTTTTGCATTTTTCAATGTTGAGGTTGTTGTTGAATTTGTTGGTGTTATCAATTTTTTTTTTAAACTTTTTCTCTCCTTTTAAAAGTTGAGGTTGTTGTTGAATTTGTTGGTGTTTTTAAATGTTGAGGTTGATCTTGAATTTGTTGGTGATTTTCTATATTGAGGTTGTTGTTGAATTTGTTGGTGTTATCAATTTTTTTTTTAAACTTTTTCTCTCCTTTTAAAAGTTGAGGTTGTTGTTGAATTTGTTGGTGTTTTTAAATGTTGAGGTTGATCTTGAATTTGTTGGTGATTTTCTATATTGAGGTTGTTGTTGAATTTGTTCGCGTTTTTCAATGTTGATATTGTTATTGAATTTGTTGCTGATTTTCAATGTTGAGGTCATTTTTGAACTTGTTGATGTCTTTCAATATTGAGGTTGTTGTTGAATTTGTTGGTGATTTTCAGTATTGAGGTTGTTGTCGAAATTGTTGGTGTTTTTCAGTATTGAGGTTGTTGTTGAATTTGTTGGTGTTTTCAATGTTGAGGTTGTTGCTGAATTTTTTGGTGTATTTCAATGTTGAGGTTGTTGTCGAATTTGTAGGTGATTTTCAATGTTGAGGTTGTTGTTGAATTTGTTGTTGATTTACAATATTGAGTTTGTAGTTGAATTAGTTGGTGTTATCAATGTTATTTTTTGAACTTTTTTGTAGTTTTCAATGTTTAGGTTGTTGTTGAATTTGTTGGTGTTATCAATTTTTTTTTGAACTTTTTATATTCATTTAAAAGTTGAGGTTGTTTTTGAATTTGTTGGTGTTATCAATGTTATTTTTTGAACTTTTTTGTATTTTTCAATGTTGAGGTTGTTTTTCAATTTGTTGGTATTTTTCAATATTGAGGTTGTTGTTGAATTTGTTGGTGTTTTTCATTGTTGAGGTTGATGTTGAATTAGTTGCTGTTTTTCAATGTTGAGTTTGTTGTTGAATTTGTTTGTGTTTTTCATTGTTGAGGTTTTTGTTGAATTTGTTGGTGTTATCAATGTTTTTTTTGAACTTTTTTGTATTTTTGAAAGGTAAGGTTGTTGTTGAATTTGTTGGTGTTTTTCAATGTTGAGGTTGTTGTTGAATTTTTGTTATTTTTCATTGTTGACGTTGTTGTTCAATCTGTTGGTGATTTTCAATGTTGAGGTTGTTGAATTTGTAGGTGTCTTTCAATGTTGAGGTTGTTGAATTTGTAGGTGTCTTTCAATGTTGAGGTTGTTCTTGAATTTGTTGGTGTTATCAATGTTTTTTTTGAACTTTTTCTCTTCTTTTAAAAGTTGAGGTTGTTGTTGAATTTGTTGGTGTTTTTCAATGTTGAGGTTGCTGTTGAATTTATTTGTGACTTTCAATATACAGGTTGTTGTTGAATTTGTTGGTTTTATCAATGATCTTTTTTGAAATTTTTGGTAGTTTTAAATGTTGAGGTTGTTCTTGAATTTGTTGGCGTTTTTCAATGTTGAGGTTGTTGTTGAATTTGTTGGTGTTATCAATGTTTTTTTTGAGCTTTTCTGTACTTAAAAAGTTGAGGTTGTTGTTTAATATGTTGGTGTTTATCAATGTTGAGGTTGTTGTTGAATTTTTTGGTGTTTTTCAATGTTGAGCTTGTTGTTGAATTTTTTGTTTATTTTCAATATTGAGGTTGTCGTTGAATTTGTTGTTGATTTTCAATGTTGAGGTTGTTGAATTTGTTGGCGATTTTCAATGTTGAGGTTGTTGTTGAATTTGTTGTTGATTTTCAATATTGAGTTTGTTGTTGAATTTGTTGGTGTTATCAATGTTATTTTTTGAACTTTTTTGTAGTTTTAAATGTTGAGGATGTTGTTGAAATTGTTGGTGTTTTCAATGTTGAGGTTGTTGAGTTTGTTGGTGTTATTCATTCTTGAGGTTGTTGTTGAATTTTGTGGTGATTTTCAATATTGAGGTTGTTGTTGCATTTGTTGGTGTTTCTCAAAGTTGAGGTTGTTGTTGAATTTTTTGGTGTTTTTCAATGTTGAGGTTGATGTTGAATTTGTTGGTCATTTTCAATATTGAGGTTGTTGTTGAATTTGTTCGCGTTTTTCAATGTTGAGGTTGTTGTTGAATTTGTTCGCGTTTTTCAATGTTGAGGTTGTTGTTGAATTTGTTCGCGTTTTTCAATGTTGAGGTTGTTGTTGAATTTGTTCGCGTTTTTCAATATTGAGGTTGTTGTTGAATTTGTCGGTGTTTTTCATTGTTGAGGTTTTTGTTGAATTTGTTGGTGTTATCAATGTTTTTGTTGAATTTTTTTTCCTTTTATAAGTTGAGTTTGTTGTTGAATCTGTTGGTGTTTTTCAATGTTGAGGTTGTTGTTGAATTTGTTGTCTATTTTCAATATTGAATTTGTTATTGAATTTGTTGGTGTTATCAATGTTTTTTTTGAAATTTTTAACTTCTTTTAAAAGTTGAGGTTGTTGTAGAATTTGATGGTATTTTTCAATGTTGCGGTTGTTGTTGAATTATTTGTTGTTTTTCATTGTTGATGTTTTTGAAGTTGGTGGTGTTTTTCAATGTTGAGGTTGTTGTTGAATTTGTTGGTGTTATCAATGTTATTTTTTAAACTTTTTTGCATTTTTCAATGTTGAGGTTGTTGTTGAATTTGTTGGTGTTATCAATTTTTTTTTTAAACTTTTTCTCTCCTTTTAAAAGTTGAGGTTGTTGTTGAATTTGTTGGTGTTTTTAAATGTTGAGGTTGATCTTGAATTTGTTGGTGATTTTCTATATTGAGGTTGTTGTTGAATTTGTTGGTGTTATCAATTTTTTTTTTAAACTTTTTCTCTCCTTTTAAAAGTTGAGGTTGTTGTTGAATTTGTTGGTGTTTTTAAATGTTGAGGTTGATCTTGAATTTGTTGGTGATTTTCTATATTGAGGTTGTTGTTGAATTTGTTCGCGTTTTTCAATGTTGATATTGTTATTGAATTTGTTGCTGATTTTCAATGTTGAGGTCATTTTTGAACTTGTTGATGTCTTTCAATATTGAGGTTGTTGTTGAATTTGTTGGTGATTTTCAGTATTGAGGTTGTTGTCGAAATTGTTGGTGTTTTTCAGTATTGAGGTTGTTGTTGAATTTGTTGGTGTTTTCAATGTTGAGGTTGTTGCTGAATTTTTTGGTGTATTTCAATGTTGAGGTTGTTGTCGAATTTGTAGGTGATTTTCAATGTTGAGGTTGTTGTTGAATTTGTTGTTGATTTACAATATTGAGTTTGTAGTTGAATTAGTTGGTGTTATCAATGTTATTTTTTGAACTTTTTTGTAGTTTTCAATGTTTAGGTTGTTGTTGAATTTGTTGGTGTTATCAATTTTTTTTTGAACTTTTTATATTCATTTAAAAGTTGAGGTTGTTTTTGAATTTGTTGGTGTTATCAATGTTATTTTTTGAACTTTTTTGTATTTTTCAATGTTGAGGTTGTTTTTCAATTTGTTGGTATTTTTCAATATTGAGGTTGTTGTTGAATTTGTTGGTGTTTTTCATTGTTGAGGTTGATGTTGAATTAGTTGCTGTTTTTCAATGTTGAGTTTGTTGTTGAATTTGTTTGTGTTTTTCATTGTTGAGGTTTTTGTTGAATTTGTTGGTGTTATCAATGTTTTTTTTGAACTTTTTTGTATTTTTGAAAGGTAAGGTTGTTGTTGAATTTGTTGGTGTTTTTCAATGTTGAGGTTGTTGTTGAATTTTTGTTATTTTTCATTGTTGACGTTGTTGTTCAATCTGTTGGTGATTTTCAATGTTGAGGTTGTTGAATTTGTAGGTGTCTTTCAATGTTGAGGTTGTTGAATTTGTAGGTGTCTTTCAATGTTGAGGTTGTTCTTGAATTTGTTGGTGTTATCAATGTTTTTTTTGAACTTTTTCTCTTCTTTTAAAAGTTGAGGTTGTTGTTGAATTTGTTGGTGTTTTTCAATGTTGAGGTTGCTGTTGAATTTATTTGTGACTTTCAATATACAGGTTGTTGTTGAATTTGTTGGTTTTATCAATGATCTTTTTTGAAATTTTTGGTAGTTTTAAATGTTGAGGTTGTTCTTGAATTTGTTGGCGTTTTTCAATGTTGAGGTTGTTGTTGAATTTGTTGGTGTTATCAATGTTTTTTTTGAACTTTTTCTCTTCTTTTAAAATTGAGGTTGTTTTTGAATTTGTTGGTGTTTTTCAATGTTGACCTTGTTGTTGAAATTGTTGGTGTTTTTATATGTTGAGGTTGATGTTGAATTTGTTGGTGATTTTCAAAGTTGAGGTTGTTGTTGAATTTGTTCCCGTTTTTCAATATTGAGGTTGTTGTTGAATTTGTTGGTGTTTTTCAGTATTGAGGTTGTTGTTGAATTTGTTGGTGTTATCAATGTTGAGGTTGTTGTTGAATTTGTTGGTGTTTATCATTGTTGAGGTTTTTGTTGAATTTGTTGGTGTTATCAATGTTTTTGATGAGCTTTTTTGTATTTTAAAAAGTTGAAGTTGTTGTTGAATATGTTGGTGTTTTTCAATGTTGAGGTTGTTGTTGAATTTTTTGGTGTTTTTCAATGTTGATCTTGTTGTTGAATTTTTTGTTTATTTTCAATATTGAGGTTGTTGTTGAATTTGTTGTTGATTTTCAATGTTGTGGTTGTTGAATTTGTTGGTGATTTTCAATGTTGACGTTGTTGTTGAATTTGTTGTTGATTTTCAATATTGAGTTTGTTGTTGAATTTGTTGGTGTCAGCAATGTTATTTTTTGAACTTTTTTGTATTTCTAAATGTTGAGGTTTTTGTTGAAATTGTTGGTGTTTTCAATGTTGAGGTTTTTGAGTTTGTTGGTGTTATTCATTCTTGAGGTTGTTGTTGAATTTTGTGGTGATTTTCAATATTGAAGTTGTTGTTGCATTTGTTGATGTTTCTCAAAGATGAGGTTGTTGTTGAATTTGTTGGTGTCTTTCAATATTGAGGTTGTTGTTGAATTTTTTGGTGATTTTCCATATTGAGGTTGTTGTTGAATTTGTTGGTGTCTTTCAGTATTGAGGTTGTTGTTGAATTTGTTGGTGTTATCAGTGTTGAGGCTCTTGTTGAATTTGTTGGTGTTTATCATTGTTGAGGTTGTATTTGAATTTGTTGGTGTTTTTCAGCGTTGAGGTATTTGTTGAATTTGTTGCTGATTTTAAATGTTGAAGTCGTTGTTGAACTTGTTGGTGTCTTTCAATATTGAGGTTGTTGTTGAATTTGTTGGTATTATCAATGTTATTTTTTGAACTTTTTTGTAGTTTTAAATGATGAGGTTGTTGTTGGATTTGTTGGTGTTTTTCATTGTTGAGTTTGTTGTTGAATTTGTTGCTTTTTTTCAATGTTCAGCTTCTTGTTGAATTTGTTGGTGTTTTTCATTGTTGAGGTTTTTGTTGAATTTGTTGGTGTTATCAATTTTTTGTTGAACTTTTTGTATTTTGAAAAGTTAAGGTTGCTGTTGAATTTGTTGGTGTTTTTCAATGTTGAGGTTGTTGTTGAATTTTTTGTTGTTTTTCATTGTTGAGGTTTTTGTTCAATTTGTTGGTGATTTTCAATGTTGAGGTTGTTGAATTTGTAGGTGTTTTACAATGTTGACATTGTTGTTGAATTTGTAGTTGATTTTCAATGTTGAGGTTGCTGTTGAATTTGTTGTTTATTTTCAATATTGAATTTGTTGTTGAATTTGTTGGTGTTATCAATGCTTTTTATGAAATTTTTATCTTCTTTTAAAAGTTGAGGTTGTTGTAGAATTTGTTGGTATTTTTCAATGTTGCGGTTGTTGTTGAATTATTTGTTGTTTTTCATTGTTGATGTTTTTGAAGTTGGTGGTGTTTTTCAATGTTGAGGTTGTTGTTGAATTTGTTGGTGTTTTTCAATGTTGAGGTTGATCAATTTGTTGGTGATTATCAATATTGAGGTTGTTGTTGAATTTATTGGTGTTTTCAATGTTTTTTGTTGAACTTGTTTGAATTTTTATAAGTTAAGGTTGTTGTTGAATTTGTTGGTGTTTTTCAATGTTGAGGTTGTTGTTAAATTTGTTGGTGATATTCCATATTGAGGTTGTTGTTGAGTTTGTTGGTGTCTTTC
This sequence comes from Cetorhinus maximus, assembly GCF_964194155.1. NCBI lineage: Eukaryota > Metazoa > Chordata > Chondrichthyes > Lamniformes > Cetorhinidae > Cetorhinus > Cetorhinus maximus. The sequence goes on along the minus strand of NW_027596262.1, from coordinate 103,287 downwards.
AGTATTGAGGTTGTTGTTGAATTTGTTGGTGTTATCAATGTTGAGGCTCTTGTTGAATTTGTTGGTGTTTATCATTGTTGAGGTTGTATTTGAATTTGTTGGTGTTTTTCAGCGTTGAGGTATTTGTTGAATTTGTTGCTGATTTTAAATGTTGAAGTCGTTGTTGAACTTGTTGGTGTCTTTCAATATTGAGGTTGTTGTTGAATTTGTTGGTATTATCAATGTTATTTTTTGAACTTTTTTGTAGTTTTAAATGATGAGGTTGTTGTTGGATTTGTTGGTGTTTTTCATTGTTGAGTTTGTTGTTGAATTTGTTGCTTTTTTTCAATGTTCAGCTTCTTGTTGAATTTGTTGGTGTTTTTCATTGTTGAGGTTTTTGTTGAATTTGTTGGTGTTATCAATTTTTTGTTGAACTTTTTGTATTTTGAAAAGTTAAGGTTGCTGTTGAATTTGTTGGTGTTTTTCAATGTTGAGGTTGTTGTTGAATTTTTTGTTGTTTTTCATTGTTGAGGTTTTTGTTCAATTTGTTGGTGATTTTCAATGTTGAGGTTGTTGAATTTGTAGGTGTTTTACAATGTTGACATTGTTGTTGAATTTGTAGTTGATTTTCAATGTTGAGGTTGTTGTTGAATTTGTTGTTTATTTTCAATATTGAATTTGTTGTTGAATTTGTTGGTGTTATCAATGCTTTTTATGAAATTTTTATCTTCTTTTAAAAGTTGAGGTTGTTGTAGAATTTGTTGGTATTTTTCAATGTTGCGGTTGTTGTTGAATTATTTGTTGTTTTTCATTGTTGATGTTTTTGAAGTTGGTGGTGTTTTTCAATGTTGAGGTTGTTGTTGAATTTGTTGGTGTTTTTCAATGTTGAGGTTGATCAATTTGTTGGTGATTATCAATATTGAGGTTGTTGTTGAATTTATTGGTGTTTTCAATGTTTTTTGTTGAACTTGTTTGAATTTTTATAAGTTAAGGTTGTTGTTGAATTTGTTGGTGTTTTTCAATGTGAGGTTGTTGTTAAATTTGTTGGTGAAATTCAATAATGAGATTGTTGTTGAAGTTGTTGGTGTTATCAATGTTATTTTTTGAACTTTTTTGTATTTTTCAATGTTGAGGTTGTTGTTGAATTTGTTGCTGTGTTTCAATGTTGAGGTTGTTGTTGAATTTGTAGGTGTTTTTCAATATTGAGGTTGTTGTTGAATTTGTTGCTGATATCAATGTTAATTTTTGATCTTTTTTTTATTTTTGAAAGTTGAGCTTGTTGTTTAATTCGCTGGTTTTTTTCAATGTTGACGTTTTTGATGAATTTGTTGGTGTTTTTGACTGTTGAAGTTGTTGTTGAATTTGTTGGTGATTTTCAATATTGAAGTTGTTGAATTTGTTGGTGATTTTCAATGTTGAGTTTGTTGTTGAATTTGTTTGTGTTTTTCAATGTTGAGGTTGTTCTTGAATTTTTTGGTGTTATCATTGTTGAGCTTGTTGTTGAATTTGTTGTTTTATCAATGTTTTTTTTGAACTTTTTCTTTTCTTTTAAAAGTTGAGCTTGTTGTTGAATTTGTTGTTGTAATCAATGTTATTTTTTGAACTTTTTTGTAGTTTTAAATGTTGAGGTTGTTGTTGGATTTGTTGGTGTTTTTCATTGTTGAGTTTGTTGTTGAATTTGTTGCTGTTTTTCAATGTTCAGCTTCTTGTTGAATTTGTTGGTGTTTTTCATTGTTGAGGTTTTTGTTGAATTTGTTGGTGTTATCAATGTTTTTGTTGAACTTTTTGTATTTTGAAAAGTTAAGGTTGTTGTTGAATTTGTTGGTGTTTTTCAATGTTGAGGTCGTTGTTGAATTTTTTGTTGTTTTTCATTGTTGAGGTTTTTGTTCAATTTGTTGGTGATTTTCAATGTTGAGGTTGTTGAATTTGTAGGTGTTTTACAATGATCATGTTGTTGTTGAATTTGTAGTTGATTTTCAATGTTGAGATTGTTGTTGAATTTGTTGTTCATTTTCAATATTGAATTTGTTGTTGAATTTGTTGGTGTTATCAATGCTTTTTATGAAATTTTTATCTTCTTTTAAAAGTTGAGGTTGTCGTAGAATTTGTTGGTATTTATCAATGTTGCAGTTGTTGTTGAATTATTTGTTGTTTTTCATTGTTGATGTTTTTGATGTTGTTGGTGTTTTTCAATGTTGAGGTTGATCAATTTGTTGGTGATTATCAATATTGAGGTTGTTGTTTGTATTTATTGGTGTTTTCAATGTTTTTTGTTGAACTTGTTTGTATTTTTATAAGTTAAGGTTGTTGTTGAATTTGCTGGTGTTTTTCAATGTTGAGGTTGTTGTTAAACTTGTTGGTGATATTCAATAATGAGATTGTTGTTGAAGTTGTTGGTGTTATCAATGTTATGTTTTGAACTTTTTTGTATTTTTCAATGTTGAGGTTGTTGTTGAATTTGAAGGTGATTTTCAATATTGAGGTTGTTGTTGAATTTGTTGCTGTTATCAATGTTAATTTTTGATCTTTTTTTTATTTTTGAAAGTTGAGCTTGTTGTTTAATTTGCTGTTTTTTTTCAATGTTGACGTTGTTGATGAATTTGTTGTTGTTTTTGAATGTTGAGGTTGTTGTTGAATTTGTTGGTGATTTTCAATATTGAAGTTGCTGAATTTGTTGGTGATTTTCAATGTTGAGTTTGTTGTTGAATTTGTTTGTGTCTTTCAATATTGAGGTTGTTCTTGAATTTTTTGGTGTTATCATTGTTGAGCTTGTTGTTGAATTTGTTGGTTTTATCAATGTTTTTTTTGAACTTTTTCTTTTCTTTTAAAAGTTGAGCTTGTTGTTGAATTTGTTGGTGTTTTCAATGTTGAGGTTGTTGTTCAATTTGTTTGTGAATTTCAATATACCGGTTGTTGTTGAATTTGTTGGTTTTATCAATGATCTTTTTGGAACTTTTTGGTAGTTCTAAATGTTGAGGTTGTTGTTGAATTTTTTGGCGTTTTTCAATGTTGAGGTTGTTGTTGAATTTGTTGGTGTTTTTCAATGTTGAGCTTGTAGTTGAAATTGTTGGTGTTTTTAAATGTTGAGGTTGTTGTTGAATTGGTTGGTGTTTTTCAATATTGAGGTTGTTGTTGAATTTGTTGCTGATTTTCAATGTTGATGTCATTTTTGAACTTGTTGGTGTCTTTCAATATTGAGGTTGTTGTTGAATTTGTTGGTGTTATCAATGTTGAGGTTGTTGTTGAATTTCTTGGTGTTTTTCGTTGTTGAGGTTTTTGTTGAATTTGTTGGTGTTATCAATGTTTTTGTTGAACTTTTTTGTATTTTTAAAAGTTGAGGTTGTTGTTGAATATGTTGGTGTTTTTCAATGTTGTGGTTGTTGTTGAATTTATTGGTGTTTTTCAATGTTGAGGTTGTTGTTGAATTTGTTGTTGATTTTCAATATTGAGGTTGTTGTTGAATTTGTTGGTGATTTTCAATGTTGAGGTTGTTGAATTTATTGGTGTTTTTCAATGTTGACGTTGTTGTTGAATTTGTAGGTGATTTTCAATGTTGAGGTTGTTGTTGAATTTGTTGGTGTTATCAGTGTTATTTTTTGTACTTTTTTGTAGTTTTAAATGTTGAGGTTGTTGTTGAAATTGTTGGTGTTTTCGAAGTTGAGGTTGTTGAGTTTGTTGGTATTTTTCATTCTTGAGGTTGTTGTTGAATTTTGTGGATGTTTTCAATATTGAGGTTGTTGTTGCATTTGTTGCTATTTTTCAACGTTGAGGTTGTTGTTGAATTTGTTGGTGTATTTCGTTGTTGAGGTTTTTGTTGAATTTGTTGGTGTTATCAATGTTTTTGTTGAACTTTTTTGTATTTTTAAAAGTTGAGGTTGTTGTTGAATATGTTGGTGTTTTTCAATGTTGTGGTTGTTGTTGAATTTATTGGTGTTTTTCAATGTTGAGGTTGTTGTTGAATTTGTTGGTGATTTTCAATGTTGAGGTTGTTGAATTTATTGGTGTTTTTCAATGTTGACGTTGTTGTTGAATTTGTAGGTGATTTTCAATGTTGAGGTTGTTGTTGAATTTGTTGGTGTTATCAGTGTTATTTTTTGTACTTTTTTGTAGTTTTAAATGTTGAGGTTGTTGTTGAAATTGTTGGTGTTTTCGAAGTTGAGGTTGTTGAGTTTGTTGGTATTTTTCATTCTTGAGGTTGTTGTTGAATTTTGTGGATGTTTTCAATATTGAGGTTGTTGTTGCATTTGTTGGTGTTTTTCGTTCATGAGGTTTTTGTTGAATTTGTTGGTGTTATCAATGTTTTTGTTGAACTTTTTTGTATTTTTAAAATTTAATGTTGTTGTTGAATTTGTTGGTGTTTTTCACTGTTGAGGTTGTTGTTGAATTTTTTGGTGATTTTCATTGTTGAGGTTGTTGTTGAATTTGTTGGTGATTTTGACTGTTGATGTTGTTGGATTTGATGGTGTTTTTCAATGTTGAGGTTGTTGAATTTGTTGGTGGTTTCAATGTTGACGTTGTTGTTGAATTTGTAGGTGATTTTCAATGTTGAGGTTGTTGTTGAATTTGTTGTTGATTTTCAATATTGAGTTTGTTGTTGAATTTGTTGGTGTTATCAACGTTATTTTTTGAACTTTTTAGTATTTTTCAATGTTGAGGTTGTTGTTGAATTTTTTGGTATTATCAACGTTATTTTTTGAACTTTTTTCTATTTCTCAATGTTGAGGTTGCTGTTGAATTTGTTGGTGTTATCAATGTTTTTTTGAACTTTTTATCTTCTTTTAAAAGTTGAGGTTCTTGTTGAATTCGTTAGTTTTTTCAATGTTGTGGTTGTTGTTGAATTTTTTGGTGTTTTTCAATGTTGAGGTTGTTGTTGAATTTGTTGTTGATTTTCAATATTGAGGTTGTTGTTGAATTTGTTGGTGAATTTCAATGTTGAGGTTGTTGAATTTATTGGTGTTTTTCAATGTTGACGTTGTTGTTGAATTTGTAGGTGATTTTCAATGTTGAGGTTGTTGTTGAATTTGTTGTTGATTTTCAATATTGAGGTTGTTGTTGAATTTGTTGGTGAATTTCAATGTTAAGGTTGTTGAGTTTGTTGGTGTTATTCATTCTTGAGGTTGTTGTTGAATTTTGTGGATGTTTTCAATATTGAGGTTGTTGTTGCATTTGTTGGTGTTTTTCAACATTGAGGTTGTTGTTGAATTTGTTGGTGACTTTCAATATTGAGCATGTTGTTGAAATTGTTGGCGTTTTTCAATGTTGAGGTTGTTGTTGAATTTGTTGGTGTTATCAATGTTTTTTTGAAGTTTTTCTCTTTTAAAAGTTGAGGTTGTTGTTGAATTTGTTGGTGTTTTTCAATGTTGAGCTTGTTGTTGAAATTGTAAGTTTTTTTCAATGTTGAGGTTGTTGTTGAATTTTTTGGTGCTTTTAAATGTTGAGGTTGTTGTCGAATTTGTTGGTGCTTTTCGTTCATGAGGTTTTTGTTGAATTTGTTGGTGTTATCAATGTTTTTGTTGAACTTTTTTGTATTTTTAAAATTTAAGTTTGTTGTTGAATTTGTTGGTGTTTTTCAATGTTGAGGTTGTTGTTGAATTTTTTGGTGATTTTCATTGTTGAGGTTGTTGTTGAATTTGTTGGTGATTTTGACTGTTGATGTTGATGGATTTGATGGTGTTTTTCAATGTTGAGGTTGTTGAATTTTTTGGTGGTTTCAATGTTGACGTTTTTGTTGAATTTGTAGGTGATTTTCAATGTTGAGGTTGTTGATGAATTTGTTGTTGATTTTCAAATTTGAGTTTGTTGTTGAATTTGTTGTTGTTATCAACGTTATTTTTTGAACTTTTTAGTATTTTTCAATGTTGAGGTAGTTGTTGAATTTTTTGGTTTTATCAACGTTATTTTTTGAACTTTTTTCTGTTTTTCAATTTTGAGGTTGCTGTTGAATTTGTTGGTGTTATCAATGTTTTTTTGAACTTTTTATCTTCTTTTAAAAGTTGAGGTTCTTGTTGAATTTGTTCGTTTTTTTCAATGTTACGGTTGTGGTTGAATTTGTTGGTGTCTTTCAATGTTGAGGTTGCTCAATTTGTTGGTGATTTCAATATTGAGGTTGTTGTTGAATTTGATGGTGTTATGAATGTTATTTTTTAAACATTTTTGTATATTTCAATGTCGAGGTTGTTGTTGAATTTGATGGTGTTATCAATGTTGTTTTTTGAACTTTTTTGTATTTTTCAATGTTGAGGTTGTTGTTGAATTTGTTGTTGATTTTCAATATTGAGTTTGTTGATGAATTTGATGGTGTTATGAATGTTATTTTTTAAACATTTTTGTATATTTCAATGCCGAGGTTGTTGTTGAATTTGATGGTGTTATCAATGTTTCTTTTTGAACTTTTTTGTATTTTTCAATGTTGAGGTTGTTGTTGAATTTGTTGGTTTGAACTTTTTCTCTTTTAAAAGTTGAGGTTCAGGTTGCATATGTTCGTGTTTTTCAATGTTGAGCTTCATGTTGAATTTTTAGGTTTTTTTAAATGTTGAGGTTTATTGTTGAATTTGTTGCTGTTTTTCAATGTTGAGGTTGTTGTTGAATTTGTTGGTGTTATCATTGGTATTTCTTGAACTTTGTTGTATTTTTCAATGTTGAGATTGTTGTTGAATTTTTGTGTTATCAATGTTTTTTATGAACTTTTTCTCTTTTAAAACTTGAGGTTGCTGTTGAATTTGTAGGTATTTTTCAAAGTTGCGGTTGTTGTTGAATATTTTGGTGTTTTTCATTGTTGATGTTGTTGAAGTTGTTGTTGTTTATTAATGTTGAGGTTGTTGTTGAATTTGTTGGTGTTTTTCAATGTTGAGGTTGTTCAATTTGTTGGTGATTTTCAACGTTGAGGTTGTTGTTTTATTTGTTCATTTTATCAATGTTCTTTTTTGAACTTTTTTGTACTTTTAAATGTTGAGGTTGTTGTTGAATTTCTGGAGTTTTTCAAAGTTGCGGTTGTTGTTGAATATTTTGGTGTTTTTCATTGTTGATGTTGTTGAAGTTGTTGTTGTTTATTAATGTTGAGGTTGTTGTTGAATTTGTTGGTGTTTTTCAATGTTGAGCTTGTTCAATTTGTTGGTGATTTTCAACGTTGAGGTTGTTGTTTTATTTGTTCATTTTATCAATGTTCTTTTTTGAACTTTTTTGTACTTTTAAATGTTGAGGTTGTTGTTGAATTTCTGGAGTTTTTCAATGTTGAGGTTGTTGTTGAATTTGTTGGTGATTTTGAATATTGAGGCTGTTGTTGAATTTGTTGGTGTCCTTCCATATTTTGGTTGTTGTTGAATTTGTTGGTGTTTTTCAATGTTGAGGTTGTTGTTGAATTTGTTGGTGTTATCAATGTTATTTTTTGAACTTTTTTGTATTTTTCAATGTTGAGGTTGTTGATGAATTAGTTGGTATTTTTCAATGTTGTGGTCGTTGTTGAATTTGTTGGTGTTTTTCTTTGTTGAGTTTGTTGTTGAATTTTTTGGTGATTTTTAATATTGAGGTTGGTGTTGAATTTTTTGGTGTTATCAGTGTTATTTTTTGAATTTTTTTCTATTTTTCAATGTTGAGGTTGTTGTTGAATTTGTTTGTATTATCAATGTTTTTTTGAACTTTTTCTCTTCTTTTAATAGTTGAGGTTGTTGTTGAATTTGTTGGTGTTTTTCAACATTGAGCTTGTTGTTGAATTTGTTGGTTTTATCAATGTTGAGGTTGTTGTTGAATTTGTTGTTGATTTTCAATGTTGAGGTTGTCGAATTTATTGGTGGTTTTCAATGTTGAGGTTGTTCTTGAACTTGTTGGTGTTTTTCAATGTTGAGGTTGTTCAATTTGCTGGTGATTTTCAATATTGAGGTTGTTGTTGAATTTGATGGTTTTTCAATGTTGAGGTTGTTGTTGAATTTGAAGGTGATTTTCAATGTTGAGGTTGTCGAATTTGTTGGTGATTTTCAACGTTGAGGTTGTTGAATTTGTTGGATTTATCAATGTTCTTTTTTGAACTTTTCTCTTCTTTTAAAAGTTGAGGTTGTTGTTCAATTTGTTGGTGTTTTTCAAAGTTGAGCGTGTTGCTGACTTTGCTGTTTTTTTTCAGTGTTGATGTTGTTGTTGAATTTGTTGTTGATTTTCAATATTGAGTTTGTTGTTGAATTAGAGGGTGTTATCAATGTTATTTGTAGAACTTTTTTGTATTTTTCAATGTTCAGGTTGTTTTTGAATTTGTTGGAGTTATTAATGTTATTTTTCGAACTTTTTTGTACTTTTCATTGTTGAGGTTGTTGTTGAATTGGTTGGTGAATTTCAGTATTGAAGTTGTTGAATTTGTTGGTGATTTTCAATGTTGAGGTTGTTGTTGAATGTGCTAGTGTCGTTCAATATTTAGGTTGTTGTTGAATTTGTTGGTGTTTTTCAATGTTGAGGTTGTAGTTGAATTTGTTGGTGAATTTCAATGTTCACGTTGTTGTTGAATTTGTTGGTGCTATAAATGTTTTTTTTGAACTTTTTCTCTTCTTTTAAAAGTTCAGGTTGTTGTTGAATTTGTTGGTGCTTTTCAATGAGGTTTTGGATGAATTTGTTGGTCTTTTTCAATACTGAGGATGTTGTTGAATTTGTTGGTGATTTTCAATATTGATGTTGTTGAATTCGTTGGTGATTTTCCACGTTGAGGTTGTCGTTGAATTTGTTGGTGTCTTTCAATATTGAGGTTGTTGTTGAATTTGTTGTTTTTCCATGCCGTGGTTGTTGTTGAATTTGTTGGGATTCTCAATGTTTTTTTTGAACTTTTTCTCTTCTTTTAAAATTTAAGTTTGTTTTTGAATTTGTTGGTGCTTTTCAATGCTGAGCTTGTTGTTAAATTTGTTGTTGATTATCAATATTTAGTTTGTTGTTGAATTTGATGGTGTTATCAATGTTATTTTTTTAAACTTTTTTGTATATTTCAATGTCGAGGTTGTTGTTGAATTTGTTGGAGCTATCAATTTTTTTTGAACTTTTTCTCTTCTTTTAAAAGTTGAGGTTGTTTTTGAATATGTTGGTGTTTTTCAATGTTGAGCTTCTTGTTGAATTTTTAGGTTTTTTTCAATGTTGAGGTTTTTGTTGAATTTGTTGGTGTTATCAATGTAATTTTTTGAACTTTGTTGTATTTTTCAATGTTGTGATTGTTGTTGAATTTGTTGGCAGTTTTCAATGTTGAGATTCTTGTTGAATTTGTTGCTGATTTTCAATGTTGAGGTTGTTGTGGAGCTTGTTGGTGTCTTTCAATATTGAGGTTGTTGTTGAATTTGTTGGTGTTATCAATGTTATTTTTTGAACTTTTTTGTATTTTTCAATGTTGAGGTTGTTGTTGAATTTGTTGGTGTTTTTCAATGTTGAGGTGGTTGTTGAATTTGTTGGTCTCTTTCAATATTGAGGTCGTTGTTGAATTTGTTGTTGTTTATCCACGTTGTGGTTGTTGTTGAATTTGTTGAGATTCTCAATTTTTTTTTGAACTTTTTCTCTTCTTTTAAAATTTAAGTTTGTTGTTGAATTTGTTGATGTTTTTCAATGTTGAGCTTGTTGTTGAATTTGTTGTTGATTATCAATATTGAGTTTGTTGTTGAATTTGATGGTGTTATCAATGTTATTTTTTTAAACTTTTTTGTATATTTCAATGTCGAGGTTGTTGTTGAATTTGTTGGAGCTATCAATTTTTTTTGAACTTTTTCTCTTCTTTTAAAAGTTGAGGTTGTTTTTGAATATGTTGGTGTTTTTCAATGTTGAGCTTCTTGTTGAATTTTTAGGTTTTTTTCAATGTTGAGGTTTTTGTTGAATTTGTTGGTGTTATCAATGTAATTTTTTGAACTTTGTTGTATTTTTCAATGTTGTGATTGTTGTTGAATTTGTTGGCAGTTTTCAATGTTGAGATTCTTGTTGAATTTGTTGCTGATTTTCAATGTTGAGGTTGTTGTGGAGCTTGTTGGTGTCTTTCAATATTGAGGTTGTTGTTGAATTTGTTGGTGTTATCAATGTTATTTTTTGAACTTTTTTGTATTTTTCAATGTTGAGGTTGTTGTTGAATTTGTTGGTGTTTTTCAATGTTGAGGTGGTTGTTGAATTTGTTGGTCTCTTTCAATATTGAGGTCGTTGTTGAATTTGTTGTTGTTTATCCACGTTGTGGTTGTTGTTGAATTTGTTGAGATTCTCAATTTTTTTTTGAACTTTTTCTCTTCTTTTAAAATTTAAGTTTGTTGTTGAATTTGTTGATGTTTTTCAATGTTGAGCTTGTTGTTGAATTTGTTGTTGATTATCAATATTGAGTTTGTTGTTGAATTTGATGGTGTTATCAATGTTATTTTTTGAACTTTTTCTCTTCTTTTAAAAGTTGAGGTTGTTGTTGAATATGTTGGTGTTTGTCAATGTTGAGCTTCTTGTTGAATTTTTAGGTTTTGTTCAATGTTGAGTTTGTTGTTGAATTTGTTGCTGTTTTTCAAAGTTGAGGTTGTTGTTGAATTTGTTGGTGTTAGCAATGTTCTTTTTTGAACTTTTATGTAGTTTTCAATGTTGAGGTTGTTGTTGAATTTGTTGGTGTTATCAATGTTAGTTGTTGAACTTTGTTCTTTTTTTCAATGTTGAAATTGTTGTTGAATTTCTGGAGTTTTTCAATGTTGAGTTTGTTGTTGAATTTGTTGGTGTTTTCCAATGTTGAGTTTCTTGTTGAATTTGTTGCTGATTTTCAATATTGAGGTTGTTGTTGAATTTGTTGGTGTTATCAATGTTATTTTTTGAACTTTTTAGTATTTTTCAATGTTGAAGTTGTTGTTGAATTTGTTGGTATTTTTCAATGTTGTGGTTGTTGTTGAATTTGTGGGGGTTTTTCATTGTTAAAGTTGTTGTTGAATTTGTTGCTGTTGTTGAATGTTGAGTTTTTTGTTGAATTTGTTTGTGGTTTTCAATATTGAGGTTGTTGTTGAATTTGTTGTTGTTATCAATGTTATTTTTTGAACTTTTTTCTATTTTTGAAAGTTGAGATTGTTGTTGAATTTGTTGGTGTTTTTCATTGTTGAGGTTGTTGTTGAATTTGTTGGTGTTTTTCATTGTTGAGGTTGTTATTGAATTTGTTGTTCATTTTCAATGTTGAGGTTGTTGAATTTGTTCGTGATCTTCAATGTTGAGGTTGTTGTTGAACTTATTGGTGTCATTCAATATTCAGGTTGTTGTTGAATTTGTTTGTCTTTTTCAATGTTGAGGTTGTTGTTGAATTTGTTGGTGTTATCAATGTTTTTTTTGAACTTTTTCTCTTCTTTTAAAAGTTGAGGTTGATGTTGAATTTTTTGGTGTTTTTCAATGTTGAGCTTGTTGTTGAATTTGTTTTTGATGTTCAATATTGAGTATGTTGCTGAATTTGTTGGTGTATTCAATGTTATTTTCTGAACTGTTTTTTATTTTTCAATGTTGAGGTTGTTGTTGAATTTGTTATTGTTATCAATGTTATTTTTTGAACTGTTTTCTATTTTTGAAAGTTGAGATTGTTGTTGAATTTGTTGGTGTTTTTCATTGTTGAGTTTGTTATTGAATTTGTTGTTCATTTTCAATGTTGAGGTTGTTGAATTTGTTCGTGATCTTCAATGTTCAGGTTGTTGTTGAACTTGTTGGTGTCATTCTGTATTCACGTTGTTGTTGAATTTGTTGGTCTTTTTCAATGTTGAGGTTGTTGTTGAATTTGTTGGTGTTATCAATGTTTTTTATGAACTTTTTCTCTTCTTTTAAAAGTTGAGGTTGATGTTGAATTTCTTGGTGTTTTTCAATGTTGAGGTTGTTGTTGAATTTTGTTGGTGATTTTCAATGTTGAGGTTGTTGTTGAATTTGTTTTTGATATTCAATATTGAGTATGTTGCTGAATTTGTTGGTGTTATCAATGTTATTTTCTGAACTGTTTTTTATTTTTCAATGTTGAGGTTGTTGTTGAATTTGTTGGTGTTATCAATGTTTTTTTTGAACTTTTTCTCTTCTTTTAAAAGTTGAGGTTGTTGTTGAATTTGTTCCTGTTTTTCAATGTTGAAATTGTTCAAATTGTTGGTGATTTTCAACATTGAGGTTGTGGTTGAATTTGTTGGTTTGATCAATGTTCTTTTTCGAACTTTATCTCTTCTTTTAAAAGTTGAGGTTGTTGTTCAATTTGTTGGTGTTTTTCAATGTTGAGCTTGTTGCTGAATTTGCTGTTTTTTTTCAATGTTGACGTTGGTGTTGAATTTGTTGTTGATTTTCAATATTGAGTTTGTTGTTGAATTTGATGGTGTTATCAATTTTATTTTTAGAACTTTTTTGTATTTTTCAATGTTCAGATTGTTGTTGAATTCGTTGGAGTTATCAGTGTTATTTTTCAAACTTTTTTGTATTTTTCATTGTTGAGGGTGTTGTTGAATTTGTTGGTGATTTTCAATATTGAAGTTGTTGAATTTGTTGGTGATTTTCAATGTTGAGGTTGTTGTTGAATTTGTTGGTGTCGTTCAATATTGAGGTTGTTGTTGAACTTGTTGGTGTTTTTCAATGTTGAGGTTGTTGTTGAATTTGTTGGTGAATTTCAATATTGACGTTGTTGTTGAAATTGTTGGTGTTATAAATGTTTTTTTTGAACTTTTTCTCTTCTTTTAAAAGTTGAGGTTGTTGTTGAATTTGTTGGTGCTTTTCAATGTTGAGGTTGTTGTTGAATTTGTTAGAGATTTTCAATATTGATGGTATTGAATTTGTTGGTGATTTTCCATGTTGAGATTGTTGTTGAATTTGTTGGTGTCTTTCAATATTGAGGTTGTTGTTGAATTTGTTGTTGTTTAACCACGTTGTGGTTGTTGTTGAATTTGTTGGGATTCTCAATGTTTTTTTTGAACTTTTTCCCTTCTTTTAAAATTCAAGTTTGTTGTTGAATTTGTTGCTGTTTTTCAATGTTGAGCTTGTTGTTGAATTTGTTGTTGATTATCAATATTGAGTTTGTTGTTGAATTTGATGGTGTTATCAATGTTATTTTTTGAACTTTTTTGTATTTTTCAACGTTGAGGTTGTTGTTGAATTTGTTGGTGTTATCAATGTTTTTTTTGAACTTTTTCTCTTCTTTTAAAAGTTGAGGTTGTTGTTGAATATGTTGGTGTTTTTCAATGTTGAGCTTCTTGATGAATTTTTAGGTTTTTTTCAATGTTGAGGTTCTTGTTGAATTTGTTGGTGTTTTTCAATGTGGAGGTTGTTGTTGAATTTGTTGGTGTTTTTCATTGTTGAGGTTGTTGTTGAATTTGTTGGTGATTTTCAATGTTGAAGTTGTTGAATTTGTTGGTGATTTTCAATGTTGAGGTTCATGTTGAACTTGTTGGTGTCTTTCAATATTGTGTTTGTTGTTGATTTTGTTGGTGTTTTTCACTGTTGAAGTTGTTGTTGAATTTCTGAATGTTATCAATGTTATTTTTTGAACTTTTATGTAGTCTTCAATGTTGAGGTTGTTGTTGAATTTGTTGATGTTATCAATGTTATTTTTTTTAACATTTATGTAGTTTTCATTGCTGAGGTTGTTGTTGAATTTGTTGCTGTTTTTCAATGTTGAGTTTGTGTTGAATTTGTTTGTGATTTTCAATATTGAGGTTGTTGTTGAATTTGTTGGAGTTATCAATGTTATTTTTTGAACTTTTTTCTATTTTTGAATGTTGAGATTGTTGTTGAATTTGTTGTTGTTTTTCAATGTTGAGGTTGTTGTTGAATTTGTTGGTGTTTTTCATTGTTGAGATTGTTGTTGAATTTGTTGGTGATTTTCAATGTTGAGGTTGTTGAATTTTTTTGGTGATTTTCAATGTTGAGGTTGGTGTTGAACTTGTTGGTGTCTTTCAATATTGCGGTTGTTGTTGATTTTGTTGGTGTTTTTCAACGTTGAGGTTGTTGTTGAACTTGTTGGTGTTATCAATGTCTTTTTTGAACTTTTTCTCTTCTTTTAAAAGTTGAGGTTGTTGTTGAATTTGTTGCTGTTTTTCAATGTTGAGGTTGTTGTTGAATTTGTTGGTGTTATCAATGTTCTTTTTTGATCTTTTTCTCTTCTTTTAAAAGTTGAAGTTGTTGATGAAATTGTTGGTGTTTTTCAATGTTGAAGTTGTTGTTGAATTTGTTGTTGCTTTTCAATGTTGAGGTTGTTGTTGAATTTGTTGCTGATTTTCAATGTTGAGGTTGTTGTGGAGCTTGTTGGTGTCTTTCAATATTGAGGTTGTTGTTGAATTTGTTGGTGTTATCAATGTTATTTTTTGAACTTTTTTGTATTTTTCAATGTTGAGGTTGTTGTTGAATTTGTTGGTGTTTTTCAATGTTGAGGTGGTTGTTGAATTTGTTGGTCTCTTTCAATATTGAGGTCGTTGTTGAATTTGTTGTTGTTTATCCACGTTGTGGTTGTTGTTGAATTTGTTGAGATTCTCAATTTTTTTTTGAACTTTTTCTCTTCTTTTAAAATTTAAGTTTGTTGTTGAATTTGTTGATGTTTTTCAATGTTGAGCTTGTTGTTGAATTTGTTGTTGATTATCAATATTGAGTTTGTTGTTGAATTTGATGGTGTTATCAATGTTATTTTTTGAACTTTTTCTCTTCTTTTAAAAGTTGAGGTTGTTGTTGAATATGTTGGTGTTTGTCAATGTTGAGCTTCTTGTTGAATTTTTAGGTTTTGTTCAATGTTGAGTTTGTTGTTGAATTTGTTGCTGTTTTTCAAAGTTGAGGTTGTTGTTGAATTTGTTGGTGTTAGCAATGTTCTTTTTTGAACTTTTATGTAGTTTTCAATGTTGAGGTTGTTGTTGAATTTGTTGGTGTTATCAATGTTAGTTGTTGAACTTTGTTCTTTTTTTCAATGTTGAAATTGTTGTTGAATTTCTGGAGTTTTTCAATGTTGAGTTTGTTGTTGAATTTGTTGGTGTTTTCCAATGTTGAGTTTCTTGTTGAATTTGTTGCTGATTTTCAATATTGAGGTTGTTGTTGAATTTGTTGGTGTTATCAATGTTATTTTTTGAACTTTTTAGTATTTTTCAATGTTGAAGTTGTTGTTGAATTTGTTGGTATTTTTCAATGTTGTGGTTGTTGTTGAATTTGTGGGGGTTTTTCATTGTTAAAGTTGTTGTTGAATTTGTTGCTGTTGTTGAATGTTGAGTTTTTTGTTGAATTTGTTTGTGGTTTTCAATATTGAGGTTGTTGTTGAATTTGTTGTTGTTATCAATGTTATTTTTTGAACTTTTTTCTATTTTTGAAAGTTGAGATTGTTGTTGAATTTGTTGGTGTTTTTCATTGTTGAGGTTGTTGTTGAATTTGTTGGTGTTTTTCATTGTTGAGGTTGTTATTGAATTTGTTGTTCATTTTCAATGTTGAGGTTGTTGAATTTGTTCGTGATCTTCAATGTTGAGGTTGTTGTTGAACTTATTGGTGTCATTCAATATTCAGGTTGTTGTTGAATTTGTTTGTCTTTTTCAATGTTGAGGTTGTTGTTGAATTTGTTGGTGTTATCAATGTTTTTTTTGAACTTTTTCTCTTCTTTTAAAAGTTGAGGTTGATGTTGAATTTTTTGGTGTTTTTCAATGTTGAGCTTGTTGTTGAATTTGTTTTTGATGTTCAATATTGAGTATGTTGCTGAATTTGTTGGTGTATTCAATGTTATTTTCTGAACTGTTTTTTATTTTTCAATGTTGAGGTTGTTGTTGAATTTGTTATTGTTATCAATGTTATTTTTTGAACTGTTTTCTATTTTTGAAAGTTGAGATTGTTGTTGAATTTGTTGGTGTTTTTCATTGTTGAGTTTGTTATTGAATTTGTTGTTCATTTTCAATGTTGAGGTTGTTGAATTTGTTCGTGATCTTCAATGTTCAGGTTGTTGTTGAACTTGTTGGTGTCATTCTGTATTCACGTTGTTGTTGAATTTGTTGGTCTTTTTCAATGTTGAGGTTGTTGTTGAATTTGTTGGTGTTATCAATGTTTTTTATGAACTTTTTCTCTTCTTTTAAAAGTTGAGGTTGATGTTGAATTTCTTGGTGTTTTTCAATGTTGAGGTTGTTGTTGAATTTTGTTGGTGATTTTCAATGTTGAGGTTGTTGTTGAATTTGTTTTTGATATTCAATATTGAGTATGTTGCTGAATTTGTTGGTGTTATCAATGTTATTTTCTGAACTGTTTTTTATTTTTCAATGTTGAGGTTGTTGTTGAATTTGTTGGTGTTATCAATGTTTTTTTTGAACTTTTTCTCTTCTTTTAAAAGTTGAGGTTGTTGTTGAATTTGTTCCTGTTTTTCAATGTTGAAATTGTTCAAATTGTTGGTGATTTTCAACATGGAGGTTGTGGTTGAATTTGTTGGTTTGATCAATGTTCTTTTTCGAACTTTATCTCTTCTTTTAAAAGTTGAGGTTGTTGTTCAATTTGTTGGTGTTTTTCAATGTTGAGCTTGTTGCTGAATTTGCTGTTTTTTTTCAATGTTGACGTTGGTGTTGAATTTGTTGTTGATTTTCAATATTGAGTTTGTTGTTGAATTTGATGGTGTTATCAATTTTATTTTTAGAACTTTTTTGTATTTTTCAATGTTCAGATTGTTGTTGAATTCGTTGGAGTTATCAGTGTTATTTTTCAAACTTTTTTGTATTTTTCATTGTTGAGGGTGTTGTTGAATTTGTTGGTGATTTTCAATATTGAAGTTGTTGAATTTGTTGGTGATTTTCAATGTTGAGGTTGTTGTTGAATTTGTTGGTGTCGTTCAATATTGAGGTTGTTGTTGAACTTGTTGGTGTTTTTCAATGTTGAGGTTGTTGTTGAATTTGTTGGTGAATTTCAATATTGACGTTGTTGTTGAAATTGTTGGTGTTATAAATGTTTTTTTTGAACTTTTTCTCTTCTTTTAAAAGTTGAGGTTGTTGTTGAATTTGTTGGTGCTTTTCAATGTTGAGGTTGTTGTTGAATTTGTTAGAGATTTTCAATATTGATGGTATTGAATTTGTTGGTGATTTTCCATGTTGAGATTGTTGTTGAATTTGTTGGTGTCTTTCAATATTGAGGTTGTTGTTGAATTTGTTGTTGTTTAACCACGTTGTGGTTGTTGTTGAATTTGTTGGGATTCTCAATGTTTTTTTTGAACTTTTTCCCTTCTTTTAAAATTCAAGTTTGTTGTTGAATTTGTTGCTGTTTTTCAATGTTGAGCTTGTTGTTGAATTTGTTGTTGATTATCAATATTGAGTTTGTTGTTGAATTTGATGGTGTTATCAATGTTATTTTTTGAACTTTTTTGTATTTTTCAACGTTGAGGTTGTTGTTGAATTTGTTGGTGTTATCAATGTTTTTTTTGAACTTTTTCTCTTCTTTTAAAAGTTGAGGTTGTTGTTGAATATGTTGGTGTTTTTCAATGTTGAGCTTCTTGATGAATTTTTAGGTTTTTTTCAATGTTGAGGTTCTTGTTGAATTTGTTGGTGTTTTTCAATGTGGAGGTTGTTGTTGAATTTGTTGGTGTTTTTCATTGTTGAGGTTGTTGTTGAATTTGTTGGTGATTTTCAATGTTGAAGTTGTTGAATTTGTTGGTGATTTTCAATGTTGAGGTTCATGTTGAACTTGTTGGTGTCTTTCAATATTGTGTTTGTTGTTGATTTTGTTGGTGTTTTTCACTGTTGAAGTTGTTGTTGA
This sequence comes from Cetorhinus maximus, assembly GCF_964194155.1. NCBI lineage: Eukaryota > Metazoa > Chordata > Chondrichthyes > Lamniformes > Cetorhinidae > Cetorhinus > Cetorhinus maximus. The sequence continues at coordinate 85,653 of NW_027596262.1, read as the reverse complement.
ATTTCTGAATGTTATCAATGTTATTTTTTGAACTTTTATGTAGTCTTCAATGTTGAGGTTGTTGTTGAATTTGTTGATGTTATCAATGTTATTTTTTTTAACATTTATGTAGTTTTCATTGCTGAGGTTGTTGTTGAATTTGTTGCTGTTTTTCAATGTTGAGTTTGTGTTGAATTTGTTTGTGATTTTCAATATTGAGGTTGTTGTTGAATTTGTTGGAGTTATCAATGTTATTTTTTGAACTTTTTTCTATTTTTGAATGTTGAGATTGTTGTTGAATTTGTTGTTGTTTTTCAATGTTGAGGTTGTTGTTGAATTTGTTGGTGTTTTTCATTGTTGAGATTGTTGTTGAATTTGTTGGTGATTTTCAATGTTGAGGTTGTTGAATTTTTTTGGTGATTTTCAATGTTGAGGTTGGTGTTGAACTTGTTGGTGTCTTTCAATATTGCGGTTGTTGTTGATTTTGTTGGTGTTTTTCAACGTTGAGGTTGTTGTTGAACTTGTTGGTGTTATCAATGTCTTTTTTGAACTTTTTCTCTTCTTTTAAAAGTTGAGGTTGTTGTTGAATTTGTTGCTGTTTTTCAATGTTGAGGTTGTTGTTGAATTTGTTGGTGTTATCAATGTTCTTTTTTGATCTTTTTCTCTTCTTTTAAAAGTTGAAGTTGTTGATGAAATTGTTGGTGTTTTTCAATGTTGAAGTTGTTGTTGAATTTGTTGTTGCTTTTCAATGTTGAGGTTGTTGTTCAATTTGTTCGTGTTATCAATGTTATTTTAAACTTTTTCTCTTCTTTTCAAAGTTGTGGTTGATGTTGAATTTGTTGGTTTTTTTCAATGTTGAGCTTGTTGTTGAATTTGTTGGTGATTTTCAATGCTGAGGTTGTTGTTGAATTTGTTGGTGTTTTTCATTGTTGAGGTTGTTGTTGAATTTGTTGGTTTTATCAATGTTGAGGTTGTTCAATTTGTTGGTGATTTTCAATGTTGAGCTTGTTGTTGAATTTGTTGGTTTCTTTCAATGTTGAGGTTGTTGTTGAATCTGTTGTAGATTTTCAATATTGAGGCTGTTGTTCAATTTGTTGCTGTTGTCAATGTTATTTTCTGAACTTTTTTGTATTTTTCATGTTGAGGTTGTTGTTGAATATATTGGTTTTATCAATGTTGTCGTTGTTCAATTTGTTAGTGATTTTCAAAATTGAGGTTGTTGTTGAATTTGTTGTTGTTTTTCATTGTTGAGGTTGTTGTTGAATTGTTGGTGTTATCAATGTTCTTTTTTGATCTTTTTCTCCTGTAAAAGTTGAGGTTGTTGATGAAATTGTTGGTGTTTTTCAATGTTTAGGTTGTTGTTGAATTTGTTGGTGCTTTTCAATGTTATTTTAAACTTTTTCTCTTCTTTTAAAAGTTGAGGTTGATGTTGAATTTGTTGTTTTTTTTCAATGTTGAGCTTGTTGTTGAATTTGTTGTTTTCTTTCAATGTTGAGGTTGTTGTTGAATTTGTTGGTGATTTTCAATGCTGAGGTTGTTGTTGAATTTGTTGGTGTTTTTCATTGTTGAGGTTGTTGTTGAATTTGTTGGTTTTATCAATGTTGAGGTTGTTCAATTTGTTGGTGATTTTCAATATTGAGGTTGTTGTTGAATTTGTTGGTGTTTTTCATTGTTGAGATTGTTGTTGAATTTGTTGGTGTTATCAACGTTTTTTGTTGAACTTGTTTGTATTTTTAATAGTTAAGGTTTTTGTAGAATTTGTTGGTGCTTTGCAAAGTTGAGCTTGGTCAATTTGTTGGTGTTTCTCAATGTTGAGGTTGTTGTTGAACTTGTTGGTTTTATCAATGTTCCTTTTTGGAAATTTTTCTCTTTTTTGAAAAGTTGAGGTTGTTGTTGAATTTGTTGGTGTTTTTCAATGTTGAGGTTGTTGTTGAATTTGTTGGTGTTATCAATGTTCTTTTTTGATCTTTTTCTCTTTTAAAAGTTGAGGTTGTTTTTGTAATTGTTGGTGTTTTTCATTGTTGAGGTTGTTGTTGAATTTGTTGGTGTTACCAATGTTATTTTAAACTTTTTCTCTTCCTTTAAAAGTATAGGTTGCAGTTGAATTTGTTGGTTTTTTTCAATGTTGAGCTTGTTGCTGAATTTGTTGGTTTTTTTCAATGTTGAAGTTGTTGTTGAATTTATTGGTGATTTTCAATGTTGAGATTGTTGTTGAATTTGTTGGTGTTTTTCATTGTTGAGGTTGTTGTTGAATTTGTTGGTTCTATAAATGTTGAGGTTGTTCAATTTGTTGGTGATTTTCAATATTGAGGTTGTTGTTGAATTTGTTGGTGTTTTTCATTGTTGAGGTTGTTGTTGAATTTGTTGGTTTTATCGATGTTCTTTTTTGAACTTTTTCTCTTTTTTGAAAAGTTGAGGTTGTTGTTGAATTTGTTGGTGTTTTTCAATGTTGAGGCTGTTGTTGAATTTCTTGGTGTTATCAATGTTCTTTTTTGATCTCTTACTCTTCTTTTAAAAGTTGAGGTTGTTGTTGAATTTGTTGGTGATTTTCAATATTGAAGTTGTTGAATTTGTTGGTGATTTTCAATGTTGAGGTTGTTCTTGAATTTGTTGGTGTTATCAATGTTTTTTTTGAACTTTTTCTCTTAAAAGTAGAGGTTATTTTTCATTGTTGTGGTTGTTGAAGTTTTTGGTGTTTCTCAATGTTGAGGTTGATGTTGAATTTGTTGATGTTTTTCATTGTTGAGGTTGTTCTTGAATTTGTTGGTGATTTTCAATGTTGAGGTTGTTGTTGAATTTATTTGTGTTTTTCAATGTTGATTTTTTTGAATTTGTTGGTGATTTTCAATGTTGAGGTTGTTCTTGAATTTGTTGGTGTTATGAATGTTATTTTTTGAACTTTTTTGTATTTTTGAAAGTTGCGATTGTTGTTGAATTTGTTGGTTTATTTCAATGCTGAGGTTGTTGTTGAATTTGTTGGCGTTTTTCAATGTTGAGGTTGTTGTTGAATTTGTTGGTGATTTTCAATATTGAGATTGATTTTGAATTTGTTGGTGTTATCAATGTTATTTTCTGAACTTTTTTGTATTTATCAACTTTGAGGTTATTGTCAACTTGTTGGTGTTATCAATGTTATTTTTTGCACTTTTTTGCATTTTTCAATGTTGAGGTTGTTGTTGAATTTGTTGGTGTTTTTCAATGTTGCGCTTTTTGTTGAATTTGTTGGTGCTTTTCAATGTTGAGGTTGTTGTTGAATTTGTTGGTGTTATCAACTTTTTTTGTTGAACTTCTTTGTATTTTAAAAGTTAATGTTGTTGTACAATTTTTTGGTGTTTTGCAATGTTGAGCTTGTTCAATTTGTTGGTGATTTTCAATGTTGAGGTTGTTGTTGAACTTGTTGGTTTTATCAATGTTGTTTTTTGAACTTTTTCTCGTCTTTGAAAAGTTGAGGTATTTGTTGAATTTGTTTGTGTTTTTCAATGTTGATGTTGTTGTTCAATTCGTTGGTTTTTTTCAATGTTGAGGTTGTTGTTGAATTTGTTGTTGATTTTCAATATCGAGTTTGTTGTTGAATTTGATGGTGTTATCAATGTTATTTTTTGAACTTTTTTTTATTTTTCAATGTTGAGGTTGTTGTTGAATTTGTTGGTGTTATCAATGTTATTTTTCGAACTTTTTCTCTTCTTTTAAAAGTAGAGGTTGTTGAATTTGTTGGTATTTTTCATTGTTGCGGTTGTTTAATTTTTTGGTGTTTTTCATTGTTGAGCTTGTTGAAGTTGTTGGTGTTTTTCAATGTTGAGGTTGTTGGTGTTTTTCATTGTTGATGTTGTTGTTGAATTTGTTGGTGTTTTTCAATGTTGCGGTTGTTGTTGAAATTTTTGGTGTTTTTCATTGGTGAGGTTGTGGTTGAATATGTTGGTGATTTTCAATGTTGAGGTTGTTCTTGAATTTATTGGTGTTATGAATGTTATTTTTTGAACTTTTTTGTATTTTTGAAAGTTGAGATTGTTGTTGAATTTGTTGGTTTATTTCAATGCTGAGGCTGTTGTTGAATTTGTTGGTGTTTTTCATTGTTGAGGTTGTTGTTGAATTTGTTGGTGATTTTCAATGTTGAGGTTGTTCTTGAATCTGTTGGTGTTATGAATGTTATTTTTTGAACTTTTTTGTATTTTTGAATGTTGATCTCGTTGTTGAATGTGTTGGTTTTTTTCAATGTTGAGGTTGTTGAATTTGTTGGTGTTTTTCAATGTTGAGGTTGTTGTTGAATTTAATGGCATTTTTTAATGTTGAGGTTGTTGTTGAATTTATTGGTGTTTTTCAATGTTGATTTTCTTCAATTTGTTGGTGATTTTCAATGTTGAGGTTGTTGTTGAATTTGTTGTTGATTTTCAATATTGAGTTTGATGTTGAATTTGTTGGTGTTATCAATGTTATTTTTTGAACTTCTTTGTATTTATCATTGTTGAGGTTGTTGTTGAATTTGTTGGTTTTTTCAATGTTGAGGTTGTACAATATGTAGGTGATTTTCAATATTGAGGTTGTTCTGGAATTTGTTGGTGTTTTTCATTGTTTAGGTTGTAGAATTTTTTGGTGTTTTTCATTGTTGAGGTTGTTGTTGAATTTGTTGGTTTTATCGATGTTCTTTTTTGAACTTTTTCTCTTCTTTGAAAAGTTGAGGTTGATGTTGAATTTGTTGGTGTTTTTCAATGTTGAGGTTGTTGTTGAATTTGTTGCTGTTACCAATGGTCTTTTTTCATCTTTTTCTCTTCATTTAAAAGTTGAGGTTGTTGTGGAATTTGTTGGTGTTTTTCATTGTTGAGGTTGTTGAATTTTTTGGTGTTTTACATTGTTGAGGTTGTTGTTGATTTTGTTGTTGATTTTCAATATCGAGTTTGTTGTTGAATTTGATGGTGTTATCAATGTTATTTTTTGAACTTTTTTTTATTTTTCAATGTTGAGGTTGTTGTTGAATTTGTTGGTGTTATCAATGTTAGTTTTCAAACTTTTTTGTATTTTTCAATGTTTAGGTTGTTGTTCAATTTGTTTGTGTTATCAATGTTTTTTTTGAACTTTTTCTCTTCTTTTAAAAGTAGAGATTGTTGAATTTGTTGGCGTTTTTCAATGTTGAGGTTGTTCTTGAATTTGTTGGTGTTATGATTTTTATTTTTTGAACTTTTTCGTATTTTTTAAAGTTGAGATTGTTGTTGAATTTGTTGGTTTATTTCAATCCTGTGGTTGTTGTTGTGTTTGTTGGTGTTTTTCATTATTGATGTTGTTGTTGAATCTGTTGGTTTATTTCAATGCTGAGGTTGTTGTTGAATTTGTTGGTGCTTTTCAATGTTGAGGTTGTTGTTGAATTTGTTGGTGTTATCAACTTTTTTTGTTGAACTTCTTTGTATTTTAAAAGTTAATGTTGTTGTACAATTTTTTGGTGTTTTGCAATGTTGAGCTTGTTCAATTTGTTGGTGATTTTCAATGTTGAGGTTGTTTTTGAACTTGTTGGTTTTATCAATGTTGTTTTTTGAACTTTTTCTCGTCTTTGAAAAGTTGAGGTATTTGTTGAATTTGTTTGTGTTTTTCAATGTTGATGTTGTTGTTCAATTCGTTGGTTTTTTTCAATGTTGAGGTTGTTGTTGAATTTGTTGTTGATTTTCAATATCGAGTTTGTTGTTGAATTTGATGGTGTTATCAATGTTATTTTTTGAACTTTTTTTTATTTTTCAATGTTGAGGTTGTTGTTGAATTTGTTGGTGTTATCAATGTTATTTTTCGAACTTTTTCTCTTCTTTTAAAAGTAGAGGTTGTTGAATTTGTTGGTATTTTTCATTGTTGCGGTTGTTTAATTTTTTGGTGTTTTTCATTGTTGAGCTTGTTGAAGTTGTTGGTGTTTTTCAATGTTGAGGTTGTTGGTGTTTTTCATTGTTGATGTTGTTGTTGAATTTGTTGGTGTTTTTCAATGTTGCGGTTGTTGTTGAATTTTTTGGTGTTTTTCATTGGTGAGGTTGTGGTTGAATATGTTGGTGATTTTCAATGTTGAGGTTGTTCTTGAATTTATTGGTGTTATGAATGTTATTTTTTGAACTTTTTTGTATTTTTGAAAGTTGAGATTGTTGTTGAATTTGCTGGTTTATTTCAATGCTGAGGCTGTTGTTGAATTTGTTGGTGTTTTTCATTGTTGAGGTTGTTGTTGAATTTGTTGGTGATTTTCAATGTTGAGGTTGTTCTTGAATCTGTTGGTGTTATGAATGTTATTTTCTGAACTTTTTTGTATTTTTGAATGTTGATCTCGTTGTTGAATGTGTTGGTTTTTTTCAATGTTGAGGTTGTTGTTGAATTTGTTGGTGTTTTTCATTGTTGAGGTTGTTGTTGAATTTGTTGGTGTTTTTCATTGTTGAGGTTGTTGTTGAATTTGTTGGTGTTTTTCATTGTTGAGGTTGTTGTTGAATTTGTTGGCGTTTTTCATTGTTGATGTTGTTGTTGAAATTGTTGGTGTTATCAATGTTTTTTGTTGAACATATTTGTATTTTTAAAAGTTAGGGTTGTTGTTGAATTTGTTGGTGTTTTTCATTGTTGAGGTTTTTGTTGAATGTATTGCTGTTGTCAATGTTTTTTGTTGAACTTGTTTGTATTTTTAAAAGATAAGGTTGTTGTTGAATATTTTGGTGTTTCTCTATGTTGTGGTTGTTGTTGAATTTATTGGTGTTTTTCATTGTTGAGGTTGTTGTTGAATTTGTTGGTGCTTTTCAACGTTGAGGTTGTTGTTGAATTTGTAGTTTTTTTTTTCAATGCTGAGTTTATTGTTGAATTTGATGGTGTTATCAATGTTATTTTTTGAACTTTTATGTATTTTTCAATGTTGAGGTTGTTGTTGAATTTGTTGGTGTTATAAATGTTGAGGTTGTTGTTGAATTTGTTGGTGTTTTCCAATGTTGAGCTTGTTGTTGAATTTGTTGGTTCTTTTCAATGTTGAGGTTGTTGTTGAATTTGTTGGTGTTATGAATGTTATTTTTCGAAATTTTTCCCCTCTTTTATAAGTTGAGGTTGTTGTTGAATTTGTTGGTATTTTTCATTGTTGATGTTGTTGTTGAATTTGTTGATTTTTTTCAATGTTGAGGTTGTTGTTGAATTTGTGGTTGATTTTCAATATCGAGTTTGTTGTTGAATTTGATGGTGTTATCAATGCTATTTTTTGAACTTTTTTTGTATATTTCAATGTTGAGGTTGTTGTTGAATTTGTTGGTGTTTTTCATTGTTGATGTTGTTGTTGAATTTGTTGGTGATTTTCAATATTGAGTTTGATTTTGAATTTGTTGGTGTTATCAATGTTATTTTCTGAACTTTTTTGTATTTATCAACTTTGAGGTTATTGTCAACTTGTTGGTGTTATCAATGTTATTTTTTGCACTTTTTTGCATTTTTCAATGTTGAGGTTGTTGTTGAATTTGTTGGTGTTTTTCAATGTTGCGCTTTTTGTTGAATTTGTTGGTGCTTTTCAATGTTGAGGTTGTTGTTGAATTTGTTGGTGTTATCAACTTTTTTTGTTGAACTTCTTTGTATTTTAAAAGTTAATGTTGTTGTACAATTTTTTGGTGTTTTGCAATGTTGAGCTTGTTCAATTTGTTGGTGATTTTAAATGTTGAGGTTGTTGTTGAACTTGTTGGTTTTATCAATGTTGTTTTTTGAACTTTTTCTCGTCTTTGAAAAGTTGAGGTATTTGTTGAATTTGTTTGTGTTTTTCAATGTTGATGTTGTTGTTCAATTCGTTGGTTTTTTTCAATGTTGAGGTTGTTGTTGAATTTGTTGTTGATTTTCAATATCGAGTTTGTTGTTGAATTTGTTGGTGTTATCAATGTTATTTTTCGAACTTTTTCTCTTCTTTTAAAAGTAGAGGTTGTTGAATTTGTTGGTATTTTTCATTGTTGCGGTTGTTTAATTTTTTGGTGTTTTTCATTGTTGAGCTTGTTGAAGCTGTTGGTGTTTTTCAATGTTGAGGTTGTTGGTGTTTTTCATTGTTGATGTTATTGTTGAATTTGTTGGTGTTTTTCAATGTTGCGGTTGTTGTTGAATTTTTTGGTGTTTTTCATTGGTGAGGTTGTGGTTGAATATGTTGGTGATTTTCAATGTTGAGGTTGTTCTTGAATTTATTGGTGTTATGAATGTTATTTTTTGAACTTTTTTGTATTTTTGAAAGTTGAGATTGTTGTTGAATTTGTTGGTTTATTTCAGTGCTGAGGCTGTTGTTGAATTTGTTGGTGATTTTCAATGTTGAAGTTGTTGAATTTTTTGGTGTTTTTCAATGTTGAGGTTGTTGTTGAATTTAATGGCGTTTTTTAATGTTGAGGTTGTTGTTGAATTTATTGGTGTTTTTCAATGTTGATTTTGTTGAATTGGTTGGTGATTTTCAATGTTGACGTTGTTGTTGAATTTGTTGTTGATTTTCAATATTGAGTTTGATGTTGAATTTGTTGGTGTTATCAATGTTATTATTTGAACTTATTTGTATTTATCAATGTTGAGGTTGTTGTGCAATTTGTTGCTGTTGTCAATATTATTTTTTGAACTTTTTTGTATTTTTCAATGTTGAGGTTGTTGTTGCATTTGTTGGATTTATCAATGTTCTGGCTGTTCAATTTGTTGGTGATTTTCAATATTGAGGTTGTTGTTGAATTTGTCGGTGTTTTTCATTGTTGAGGTTGTTGAAGTTGTTGGTGTTATTCAATGTTAAGGTTGTTGTTGAATTTGTTGGTGTTTTTCATTGTTGAGGTTGTCGTTGAATTTGTTGGTGTTATCAACTTTTTTTGTTGAACTTGTTTGTATTTTTAAAAGTTAAGGTTGTTGTACAATTTTTTGGTGTTTTGCAATGTTGAGCTTGTTCAATTTGTTGGTGTTTTTCAATGTTGAGATTGTTGGTGTTTTTCATTGTTGATGTTGTTGTTGAATTTGTTGGTGTTTTTCAATGTTGCGGTTGTTGTTGAATTTTTTGGTGTTTTTCATTGGTGAGGTTGTTGTTGAATATGTTGGTGATTTTCAATGTTGAGGTTGTTCTTGAATTTATTGGTGTTATGAATGTTATTTTTTGAACTTTTTTGTATTTTTGAAAGTTGAGATTGTTGTTGAATTTGTTGGTTTATTTCAATGCTGAGGCTGTTGTTGATTTTGTTGGTGTTTTTCATTGTTGAGGTTGTTGTTGAATTTGTTGGTGATTTTCAATGTTGAGGTTGTTCTTGAATCTGTTGGTGTTATGAATGTTATTTTTTGAACTTTTTTGTATTTTTGAATGTTGATCTCGTTGTTGAATGTGTTGGTTTTTTTCAATGTTGAGGTTGTTGAATTTGTTGGTGTTTTTCAATGTTGAGGTTGTTGTTGAATTTAATGGCATTTTTAATGTTGAGGTTGTTGTTGAATTTATTGGTGTTTTTCAATGTTGATTTTCTTCAATTTGTTGGTGATTTTCAATGTTGAGGTTGTTGTTGAATTTGTTGTTGATTTTCAATATTGAGTTTGATGTTGAATTTGTTGGTGTTATCAATGTTATTTTTTGAACTTCTTTGTATTTATCATTGTTGAGGTTGTTGTTGAATTTGTTGGTTTTATCAATGTTGAGGTTGTTCAATATGTAGGTGATTTTCAATATTGAGGTTGTTCTGGAATTTGTTGGTGTTTTTCATTGTTTAGGTTGTAGAATTTTTTGGTGTTTTTCATTGTTGAGGTTGTTGTTGAATTTGTTGGTTTTATCGATGTTCTTTTTTGAACTTTTTCTCTTCTTTGAAAAGTTGAGGTTGATGTTGAATTTGTTGGTGTTTTTCAATGTTGAGGTTGTTGTTGAATTTGTTGCTGTTACCAATGGTCTTTTTTCATCTTTTTCTCTTCATTTAAAAGTTGAGGTTGTTGTGGAATTTGTTGGTGTTTTTCATTGTTGAGGTTGTTGAATTTTTTGGTGTTTTACATTGTTGAGGTTGTTGTTGATTTTGTTGTTGATTTTCAATATCGAGTTTGTTGTTGAATTTGATGGTGTTATCAATGTTATTTTTTGAACTTTTTTTTATTTTTCAATGTTGAGGTTGTTGTTGAATTTGTTGGTGTTATCAATGTTATTTTTCAAACTTTTTTGTATTTTTCAATGTTTAGGTTGTTGTTCAATTTGTTCGTGTTATCAATGTTTTTTTTGAACTTTTTCTCTTCTTTTAAAAGTAGAGATTGTTGAATTTGTTGGCGTTTTTCAATGTTGAGGTTGTTCTTGGATTTGTTGGTGTGATGAATTTTATTTTTTGAACTTTTTCGTATTTTTTAAAGTTGAGATTGTTGTTGAATTTGTTGGTTTATTTCAATCCTGTGGTTGATGTTGTGTTTGTTGGTGTTTTTCATTGTTGATGTTGGTGTTGAATTTGTTGGTGTTATCAATGTTATTTTTTGAACATTTATTGTATTTTTGAAAGTTGAGCTTGTTGTTGAATTTGTTGGTTTTTTTCAATGTTCAGGTTGTTGAATTTGTTGGTGTTTTTCATTGTTGATTTTGTTGAATTTGTTGTTGATTTTCAACATTGAGTTTGATGTTGAATTTGTTGGTGTTATCAATGTTATTTTTTGAACTTTTTGTATTTATCAATGTTGAGGTTATTGTTCAATTTGTTGGTGTTATCAATGTTATTTTTTGCACTTTTTTGTATTTTACATTGTTGTGCTTGTTGTTCAATTTGTTGGTTTTATCAATGTTATTTTTTGAACTTTTATGTATTTTTCAATGTTGAGGTTGTTGTTGAATTTGTTGGTGTTATAAATGTTGAGGTTGTTGTTGAATTTGTTGGTGTTTTCCAATGTTGAGCTTGTTGTTGAATTTGTTGGTTCTTTTCAATGTTGAGGTTGTTGTTGAATTTGTTGGTGTTATGAATGTTATTTTTCGAAATTTTTCCCCTCTTTTATAAGTTGAGGTTGTTGTTGAATTTGTTGGTATTTTTCATTGTTGATGTTGTTGTTGAATTTGTTGATTTTTTTCAATGTTGAGGTTGTTGTTGAATTTGTGGTTGATTTTCAATATCGAGTTTGTTGTTGAATTTGATGGTGTTATCAATGCTATTTTTTGAACTTTTTTTGTATATTTCAATGTTGAGGTTGTTGTTGAATTTGTTGGTGTTTTTCAATGATTAGGTTGTTGTTGAATTTGTTGCTGTTATCAATGTTATTTTTTGAACATATATTGTATTTTTGAAAGTTGAGCTTGTTGTTGAATTTCTTGGTGTTTTTCAATGTTGAGGTTGTTGTTGAATTTGTTGGTGTTTTTCAATGTTGAGGTTGTTGTTGAATTTATTGTTGTTTTTCAATTTTGATTTTGTTGAATTTGTTGATGATTTTCAATATTGAGGTTGTTGTTGAATTTGGTGGTGTTATGAATGTTATTTTTTGAACTTTTTTGTACTTTTGTAAGTTGAGATTGTTGTTGAATTTGTTGGTTTATTTCAATATTGAGGTTGTTTTTGAATTTGTTGGTGTTTTTCATTGTTGAGGTTTTTGTTGAATATCTTGGAGTTATCAATGTATTTTTTGAACTTTTTCTCTTGTTTTAAAAGTTGAGGTTGATTTTGAATTTGTTGGTGTTTTTCAACGTTGAGTTTGTTGTTGAATTTGTTGCTGTTATCAATGTTATTTTTTGAACATGTATTATATTTTTGAAAGTTGAGCTTTTTGTTGAATTTGTTGGTTTTTTTCAATGTTGAGGTTGTTGTTGAATTTGTTGGTTGTTTTTCAATGTTGAGGTTGTTGTTGAATTTATTGGTGTTTTTCAATGTTGATTTTGTTGAATTTGTTGATGATTTTCAATATTGAGGTTGTTGTTGAATTTGTTGGTGTTATGAATGCTATTTTCTGAACTTTTTTGTACTTTTGAAAGTTTAGATTTTTGTTGAATTTGTTGGTTTATTTCAATGTTGAGGTTGTTTTTGAATTTGTTGGTGTTTTTCATTGTTGAGGTTTTTTTTTAATTTCTTGGAGTTATCAATGTTTTTTTTGAACTTTTTCTCTTGTTTTAAAAGTTGAGGTTGATTTTCAATTTGTTGGTGTTTTCAATGTTGAGATTGTTATTGAATTTGTTGGTGATTATCAATGTTGAGTTTGTTGTTGAATTTGTTGGCGTCATCAATGTTAATTTTTGAACTTTTTTGTATTTTTCAATGTTGAGGTTGTTGTTGAATTTGTTGGTATTATCAATGTTATTTTTTGACCTTTTATGTATTATTCAATGTTGAGGTTGTTGTTGAATTTCTTGGTTTTATCAATGTTGAGGTTGTTCAATTTGTTGGTGTTTTTCATTGTGGAGGTTTTTGAATTTTTTGGGGTTTTTCATTGTTGAGATTGTTGAAGTTGTTGGTGTTTTTCAATGTTGAGGTTGTTGTTGAATTTATTGGTGTTTTTTAATGTTGAGGTTGTTGAATTTGTTGGTGTTTTTCTATGTTGATTTTGTTGATTTTTTTGATGATTTTCAATATTGAATTTGTTGTTGAATTTGTTGGTGTTATAAATTTTATTTCATGAACTTTTTTGTATTTTTGAAAGTTGAGATTGTTGTTCAATTTGTTGGTTTATTTCAATGTTGAGGTTGTTGTTGAATTTGTTAGTGTTTTTCATTGTTGAGGTTTTAGTTGAATTTTTTGGTGTTATCAATGTTTTTTTTGAACTTTTTCTCTTCTTTTAAATGTTGAGGTTGTTGTTGAATTTGTTGGTGATTTTCAATGTTGAGGTTGTTGATGAATTTGTTGTTGATTTTTAATATTGAGTTTTTTGTTGAATTTGTTGATGTTATCAATGTTATTTTTTGAACTTTTTTGTATTTTTCAATGTTGAGGTTGTTGTTGAATTTGTTGGTTTTATCAATGTTGATGTTGTTCAATTTGTTGGTGATTTTCAATATTGAGGTTATTGTTGAATTTATTGCTGTTTTTCATTGTGGAGGTTGTTGAATTTTTTGGTATTTTTCATTGATGAGGCTTTTGAAGTTGTTGGTGTTTTTCAATGTTGAGGTTGTTGTTGAATTTGTTGGTGTTTTTCATTGTTGAGGTTGTTGTTGATTTTGTTGGTGTTATCATTGTTTTTTGTTGAACTTGTTTGTATTTTTAAAAGTTACGGTTGTTGTAGAATTTGTTGGTGTTTTTCAATGTTGAGGTTTTTCAATTTGTTGGTGATTTTCAATATTGAGGTTGTTGTTGAACTTGTTGGTTTTACCAATGTTCTTTTTTGAACTTTTTCTCTTCTTTTAAAAGTTGAGGTTGTTGTTGAATTTGTTGCTGTTTCTCAATGTTGAGCTTGTTGTTGAATTTGTTGGTTTTTTTCAACGTTGAGGTTGTTGTTGAAATTGTTGTTTATTTTTCACTGTCGAGTTTGTTGTTAAATTTGATGGTGTTATCAATGTTATTTATTGACCTTTTTTGTATTTTTCAATGTTGAGGTTTTAGTTGAATTTGTGGGTGTTATCAATGTTATTTTTCAAACTTTTTGGTATTTTTCAATGTTGAGGTTGTTGTTGCATTTGTGGGGGTTATCTTTGTTTTTTTTTAACTTTTTCTCTTCTTTTAAAAGTTATGGTTGTTGTTGAATTTGTTGGCGCTTTTCAATGTGAAGGTTGTTGTTGAATTTTTTGGAGATTTTCAATATTGAAGTTGTTGAATTTGTTGGTGATTTTCAATGTTGAGGTTGTGTTGAATTTGTTCATCTTTTTCAATGTTGAGGATGTGGTTGAATTTGTTTGTGACTTTCAATATTGAGATTGTTGAAATTGTTGGCGTTTTTCAATGTTGAGTTTGTTGTTGAATTTGTTGGTGTTATCAATGTTTTTTTTGAACTTTTTCTCTTCTTTTAAAAGTAGAGGTAGTTTGAATTTGTTATTGATTTTCAATGTTGAGGTTGTTGATGAATTTGTTGTTGATTTTTAATATTGAGTTTTTTGTTGAATTTGTTGTGTTATCAATGTTAATTTTTGAACTTTTTTGTATTTTTCAATGTTGAGGTTGTTGTTGAATGTCTTGGTTTTATCAATTTTGAGGTTGTTCAATTTGTTTGTGATTTTCAATATTGAGATTATTGTTGAATTTATTGCTGTTTTTCATTGTGGAGGTTGTTGAATTTTTTGGTGTTTTTCTTTGATGAGGCTTTAGAAGTTGTTGGTGTTTTTCAATGTTGAGGTCGTTGTTGAATTTGTTGGTGTTATCAATTTTTTTTTGAACTTTTTCTCTTCTTTTAAAAGTTGAGGTTGTTGTTGAATTTGTTGGTGTTTTTCAATGTTCAGGTTGTTGTTGAATTTGTTGGTGATTTTCAAAGTAGAGGTTGTTGTTGAATTTGTTGGCGATTTTCAAATTTGAGGTTGTTGCTGAATTTGTTGGTATCTTTCAATATTGAGGTTATTGTTGAATTTGTTGTTGTTTTTCAATGTTGAGGTTGTTGTTGAATTTCTTGGTGATTTTCAAAATTGAGGTTGTTGTTGAATTTGTTGTCGTTTTTCAATGTTGAGATTGTTGTTGAATTTTATGCTGATTTTCAATGTTCAGGTCGTTTTTGAACTTGTTCTTGTCTTTCAATATTGAGGTTGTTTTTGAATTTGTTGGTTTTTTTCAATGTTGAAGTTGTTGTTGAATTTGCTGGTGTTTTTCAATGTTGAGGTTGTAGTTGAATTTGTTGGTATTCTTCAATGTTGAGCTTGTTGTTGAATTTGTTGGTTTTTTTCAAAGTTGAGGTTGATGTTGAATTTGTTGGTATTCTTCAATGTTGAGTTTGTTGTTGAATTTGTTGGTGTTATCAATGTTTTTTTTAAACTTTTTCTCTTCTTTTAAAAGTAGAGGTAGTTTGAATTTGTTATTGATTTTCAATGTTGAGGTTGTTGATGAATTTGTTGTTGATTTTTAATATTGAGTTTTTTGTTGAATTTGTTGTGTTATCAATGTTAATTTTTGAACTTTTTTGTATTTTTCAATGTTGAGGTTGTTGTTGAATGTCTTGGTTTTATCAATTTTGAGGTTGTTCAATTTGTTTGTGATTTTCAATATTGAGGTTATTGTTGAATTTATTGCTGTTTTTCATTGTGGAGGTTGTTGAATTTTTTGGTGTTTTTCTTTGATGAGGCTTTAGAAGTTGTTGGTGTTTTTCAATGTTGAGGTCGTTGTTGAATTTGTTGGTGTTATCAATTTTTTTTTGAACTTTTTCTCTTCTTTTAAAAGTTGAGGTTGTTGTTGAATTTGTTGGTGTTTTTCAATGTTCAGGTTGTTGTTGAATTTGTTGGTGATTTTCAAAGTAAAGGTTGTTGTTGGATTTGTTGGCGATTTTCAAATTTGAGGTTGTTGCTGAATTTGTTGGTATCTTTCAATATCGAGGTTATTGTTGAATTTGTTGTTGTTTTTCAATGTTGAGGTTGTTGTTGAATTTCTTGGTGATTTTCAAAATTGAGGTTGTTGTTGAATTTGTTGTCGTTTTTCAATGTTGAGATTGTTGTTGAATTTTATGCTGATTTTCAATGTTCAGGTCGTTTTTGAACTTGTTCTTGTCTTTCAATATTGAGGTTGTTTTTGAATTTGTTGGTTTTTTTCAATGTTGAAGTTGTTGTTGAATTTGTTGGTGTTTTTCAATGTTGAGGTTGTTGTTGAATTTGTTGGTATTCTTCAATGTTGAGCTTGTTGTTGAATTTGTTGGTTTTTTTCAAAGTTGAGGTTGATGTTGAATTTGTTGGTATTCTTCAATGTTGATTTTGTTGTTGAATTTGTTGGTGTATCAATGTTAATTTTTGAAATTTTTTGTATTTTTCAATGTTGAGGTTATTGTTGAATTTGTTGGTGTTATCAATGTTATTTTTTGACCTTTTTTGCATTTTTCAATGTTGAGGTTGTTGTTGAATTTGTTGGTTTTATCAATGCTGAGGTTGTTCAATTTGTTGGTGATTTTCAATATTGAGGTTGTTGTTGAATTTGTTGGGGTTATCAATGTTATTTTTTGAACTTGTTGGTATTTTTCATTGTGGAGGTAGTTGAATTTATTGGTGTTTTTCAATGTTGAGGTTGCTGTTGAACTTGTTGGTGTTTTTCAATGTTGAATTTGTTGATGATTTTCAATGTTCAGGTTGTTGTTGAATTTGTTGGTGTCTTTCAATATAGTGGTTGTTGTTCATTTTGTGGGTGTTATCAAGGTTATTTTTTGAACTTATTTGTATTTTTCAATGTTTAGGTTGTTGTTGAATTTGTTGGTATTTTTAAATGTTGAGGTTGTTGTTCAATTTGTTGGTGTTTTTCATTGTTGAGGTTGTTGTTGAATTTGTTGGTGTTTTTCATTGTTGAGGTTTTTGTTGAATTTGTTGTTGATTTTCAATGTTGAGGTTGTTGTTGAATTTGTTGGTATTTTTCAATGTTGAGCTTGTTGTTGAATTTGTTGTTTCTTTTCAAAGTTGAGGTTGTTGTTGAATTGTTGTTGTTTTCAATATCGAGTTTGATGTTGAATTTGATGGTGTTATCAATGTAATTTTTTGAACTTTTTTGAATTTTTCAATGTTGAGGTTGTTGTTGAATTTGTTGTTGTTTTTCAATGTTGAGGTTGTTGTTGAATTTGTTGGTATTCTTCAATGTTGAGCTTGTTGTTGAATTTGTTGGTTTTTTTCAAAGTTGAGGTTGATGTTGAATTTGTTGGTATTCTTCAATGTTGATTTTGTTGTTGAATTTGTTGGTGTATCAATGTTAATTTTTGAAATTTTTTGTATTTTTCAATGTTGAGGTTATTGTTGAATTTGTTGGTGTTATCAATGTTATTTTTTGACCTTTTTTGCATTTTTCAATGTTGAGGTTGTTGTTGAATTTGTTGGTTTTATCAGTGCTGAGGTTGTTCAATTTGTTGGTGATTTTCAATATTGAGGTTGTTGTTGAATTTGTTGGGGTTATCAATGTTATTTTTTGAACTTGTTGGTATTTTTCATTGTGGAGGTAGTTGAATTTATTTGTGTTTTTCAATGATGAGGTTGCTGTTGAATTTGTTGGTGATTTTCAAAGTAGAGGTTGTTGTTGAATTTGTTGGCGATTTTCAAATTTGAGGTTGTTGCTGAATTTGTTGGTATCTTTCAATATTGAGGTTATTGTTGAATTTGTTGTTGTTTTTCAATGTTGAGGTTGTTGTTGAATTTCTTGGTGATTTTCAAAATTGAGGTTGTTGTTGAATTTGTTGTCGTTTTTCAATGTTGAGATTGTTGTTGAATTTTATGCTGATTTTCAATGTTCAGGTCGTTTTTGAACTTGTTCTTGTCTTTCAATATTGAGGTTGTTTTTGAATTTGTTGGTTTTTTTCAATGTTGACGTTGTTGTTGAATTTGCTGGTGTTTTTCAATGTTGAGGTTATAGTTGAATTTGTTGGTATTCTTCAATGTTGAGCTTGTTGTTGAATTTGTTGGTTTTTTTCAAAGTTGAGGTTGATGTTGAATTTGTTGGTATTCTTCAATGTTGAGTTTGTTGTTGAATTTGTTGGTGTTATCAATGTTTTTTTTAAACTTTTTCTCTTCTTTTAAAAGTAGAGGTAGTTTGAATTTGTTATTGATTTTCAATGTTGAGGTTGTTGATGAATTTGTTGTTGATTTTTAATATTGAGTTTTTTGTTGAATTTGTTGTGTTATCAATGTTAATTTTTGAACTTTTTTGTATTTTTCAATGTTGAGGTTGTTGTTGAATGTCTTGGTTTTATCAATTTTGAGGTTGTTCAATTTGTTTGTGATTTTCAATATTGAGGTTATTGTTGAATTTATTGCTGTTTTTCATTGTGGAGGTTGTTGAATTTTTTGGTGTTTTTCTTTGATGAGGCTTTAGAAGTTGTTGGTGTTTTTCAATGTTGAGGTCGTTGTTGAATTTGTTGGTGTTATCAATTTTTTTTTGAACTTTTTCTCTTCTTTTAAAAGTTGAGGTTGTTGTTGAATTTGTTGGTGTTTTTCAATGTTCAGGTTGTTGTTGAATTTGTTGGTGATTTTCAAAGTAAAGGTTGTTGTTGGATTTGTTGGCGATTTTCAAATTTGAGGCTGTTGCTGAATTTGTTGGTATCTTTCAATATCGAGGTTATTGTTGAATTTGTTGTTGTTTTTCAATGTTGAGGTTGTTGTTGAATTTCTTGGTGATTTTCAAAATTGAGGTTGTTGTTGAATTTGTTGTCGTTTTTCAATGTTGAGATTGTTGTTGAATTTTATGCTGATTTTCAATGTTCAGGTCGTTTTTGAACTTGTTCTTGTCTTTCAATATTGAGGTTGTTTTTGAATTTGTTGGTTTTTTTCAATGTTGAAGTTGTTGTTGAATTTGTTGGTGTTTTTCAATGTTGAGGTTGTTGTTGAATTTGTTGGTATTCTTCAATGTTGAGCTTGTTGTTGAATTTGTTGGTTTTTTTCAAAGTTGAGGTTGATGTTGAATTTGTTGGTATTCTTCAATGTTGATTTTGTTGTTGAATTTGTTGGTGTATCAATGTTAATTTTTGAAATTTTTTGTATTTTTCAATGTTGAGGTTATTGTTGAATTTGTTGGTGTTATCAATGTTATTTTTTGACCTTTTTTGCATTTTTCAATGTTGAGGTTGTTGTTGAATTTGTTGGTTTTATCAATGCTGAGGTTGTTCAATTTGTTGGTGATTTTCAATATTGAGGTTGTTGTTGAATTTGTTGGGGTTATCAATGTTATTTTTTGAACTTGTTGGTATTTTTCATTGTGGAGGTAGTTGAATTTATTGGTGTTTTTCAATGTTGAGGTTGCTGTTGAACTTGTTGGTGTTTTTCAATGTTGAATTTGTTGATGATTTTCAATGTTGAGGTTGTTGTTGAATTTGTTGGTGTCTTTCAATATAGTGGTTGTTGTTCATTTTGTGGGTGTTATCAAGGTTATTTTTTGAACTTATTTGTATTTTTCAATGTTTAGGTTGTTGTTGAATTTGTTGGTATTTTTAAATGTTGAGGTTGTTGTTCAATTTGTTGGTGTTTTTCATTGTTGAGGTTGTTGTTGAATTTGTTGGTGTTTTTCATTGTTGAGGTTTTTGTTGAATTTGTTGTTGCTTTTCAATGTTGAGGTTGTTGTTGAATTTGTTGGTATTTTTCAATGTTGAGCTTGTTGTTGAATTTGTTGTTTCTTTTCAAAGTTGAGGTTGTTGTTGAATTGTTGTTGTTTTCAATATCGAGTTTGATGTTGAATTTGATGGTGTTATCAATGTAATTTTTTGAACTTTTTTGAATTTTTCAATGTTGAGGTTGTTGTTGAATTTGTTGGTGTTTTTCAATGTTGAGGTTGTTGTTGAATTTGTTGGTATTCTTCAATGTTGAGCTTGTTGTTGAATTTGTTGGTTTTTTTCAAAGTTGAGGTTGATGTTGAATTTGTTGGTATTCTTCAATGTTGATTTTGTTGTTGAATTTGTTGGTGTATCAATGTTAATTTTTGAAATTTTTTGTATTTTTCAATGTTGAGGTTATTGTTGAATTTGTTGGTGTTATCAATGTTATTTTTTGACCTTTTTTGCATTTTTCAATGTTGAGGTTGTTGTTGAATTTGTTGGTTTTATCAGTGCTGAGGTTGTTCAATTTGTTGGTGATTTTCAATATTGAGGTTGTTGTTGAATTTGTTGGGGTTATCAATGTTATTTTTTGAACTTGTTGGTATTTTTCATTGTGGAGGTAGTTGAATTTATTTGTGTTTTTCAATGATGAGGTTGCTGTTGAACTTGTTGGTGTTTTTCAATGTTGAATTTGTTGATGATTTTCAATGTTGAGGTTGTTGTTGAATTTGTTGGTGTCTTTCAATATAGTGGTTGTTGTTCATTTTGTGGGTGTTATCAAGGTTATTTTTTGAACTTATTTGTATTTTTCAATGTTTAGGTTGTTGTTGAATTTGTTGGTATTTTTAAATGTTGAGGTTGTTGTTCAATTTGTTGGTGTTTTTCATTGTTGAGGTTGTTGTTGAATTTGTTGGTGTTTTTCATTGTTGAGGTTTTTGTTGAATTTGTTGTTGATTTTCAATGTTGAGGTTGTTGTTGAATTTGTTGGTATTTTTCAATGTTGAGCTTGTTGTTGAATTTGTTGTTTCTTTTCAAAGTTGAGGTTGTTGTTGAATTGTTGTTGTTTTCAATATCGAGTTTGATGTTGAATTTGATGGTGTTATCAATGTAATTTTTTGAACTTTTTTGAATTTTTCAATGTTGAGGTTGTTGTTGAATTTGTTGGTGTTATGAAGGTTTTTTGTTGAACTTGTTTGTATTTTTAAAAGTTAAGGTTGTTGTTGAATTGTTGGTGTTTTTCAATGTCGAGGTTGTTGTTGAATTTGTTGGTGTTCTTCAATGTTGAGGTTGTTGTTGAATTTGTTGGTGCTTTTCAATATTGAAGTTGTTGAATTTGTTGGTGATTTTCAATGTTGAGGTTGTTGTTGAATTTGTTGGTGTCTTTCAATATTGATTTTGTTGTTGAATTTGTTGGTGTTTTTGAATGTTGAGGTTGTTGTTGAATTTGTTTGTGACTTTCAATATTGAGGTTGTTGTTGAATTTGTTGGCGTTTTTCAATCTTGAGGTTGTTGTTGAATTTGTTGATGTTATCAATGTTTTTTTTGAACTTTTTCTCTTCTTTTAAAAGTTGAGGTTGTCGTTGGATTTGTTGGTGTTTTTCATTGTTGTGGTTGTTGTTGCATTTGTTGGTGATTTTCAATATTGACATTGTTGTTGAATTTGTTGGTGTTTTTCAACGTTGAGGTTGTTGTTGAATTTGTTGGTGTTATCAATGTAATTTTGAACTTTTTCTCTTCTTTTAAAAGTTGAGGTTGTTGTTGGATTTGTTGGTGTTTTTCATTGTTGTGGTTGTTGTTGCATTTGTTGGTGATTTTCAATATTGACATTGTTGTTGAATTTGTTGGTGTTATCAATGTAATTTGTTGAACTTTTCTGTATTTTTCAAAGTTGAGGTTGTTGTTGAATTTGTTGCTGTTTTTCAATGTTGAGGTTGTTGTTAAATTTGTTGGTGTTTATCAATGTTGAGGTTGTTGTTGAATTTGTTGGTGTTATCAATGATATTGTTGAACTTTTTTGTATTTTTAAAAGTTTAGGTTGTTGTTGAAATTGTTGGTGTTTTTCAATGTTGAGGTTGTTGTTGAATTTGTTGGTGTTTTTCAATGTTGAGGTTTTTTTTGAATTTGGTGGTGATTTTCAATGTTGAGGTTGTTGTTGAATTTGTTGGTATTTTTCAATGTTGAGCTTGTTGTTGAATTTGTTGTTTCTTTTCAAAGTTGAGGTTGTTGTTGAATTGTTGTTGTTTTCAATATCGAGTTTGATGTTGAATTTGATGGTGTTATCAATGTAATTTTTTGAACTTTTTTGAATTTTTCAATGTTGAGGTTGTTGTTGAATTTGTTGGTGTTATGAAGGTTTTTTGTTGAACTTGTTTGTATTTTTAAAAGTTAAGGTTGTTGTTGAATTGTTGGTGTTTTTCAATGTCGAGGTTGTTGTTGAATTTGTTGGTGTTCTTCAATGTTGAGGTTGTTGTTGAATTTGTTGGTGCTTTTCAATATTGAAGTTGTTGAATTTGTTGGTGATTTTCAATGTTGAGGTTGTTGTTGAATTTGTTGGTGTCTTTCAATATTGATTTTGTTGTTGAATTTGTTGGTGTTTTTGAATGTTGAGGTTGTTGTTGAATTTGTTGGTGACTTTCAATATTGAGGTTGTTGTTGAATTTGTTGGCGTTTTTCAATCTTGAGGTTGTTGTTGAATTTGTTGATGTTATCAACGTTTTTTTTGAACTTTTTCTCTTCTTTTAATAGTTGAGGTTGTTGTTGGATTTGTTGGTGTTTTTCATTGTTGTGGTTGTTGTTGCATTTGTTGGTGATTTTCAATATTGACATTGTTGTTGAATTTGTTGGTGTTATCAATGTAATTTGTTGAACTTTTCTGTATTTTTCAAAGTTGAGGTTGTTGTTGAATTTGTTGCTGTTTTTCAATGTTGAGGTTGTTGTTAAATTTGTTGGTGTTTATCAATGTTGAGGTTGTTGTTGAATTTGTTGGTGTTATCAATGATATTGTTGAACTTTTTTGTATTTTTAAAAGTTTAGGTTGTTGTTGAAATTGTTGGTGTTTTTCAATGTTGAGGTTGTTGTTGAATTTGTTGGTGTTTTTCAATGTTGAGGTTTTTTTTGAATTTGGTGGTGATTTTCAATGTTGAGGTTGTTGTTGAATTTGTTGGTGTTATCAGTGATATTTTTTGAACTTTTTTGTATGTTTCAATGTTGAGGTTGTTGATGAATTTGTTGATGTTATCAATGTTATTTTTCGAACTTTTTTGTATATTTCAATGTTGAGGTTGTTGTTGAATTTCTTGGCGTTATGAATGTTTTTTTTGAACATTATCTCTTCTTTTAAATGTTGAGGTTGTTGTTGAATTTGTTGGTGTTTTTCAATGTTGCGGTTGTTGTTAAATTGTTTGGTATTTTTCATTGTTGAGGTTGTAGTTGAATTTGTTGGTTTTTTTAATTGTTGAGGTTATTATTGAATTTGTTGGTGATTTTCAATACTAATGTTCTTGTTGAATTTGTTGGCGTTTTACAATGTTGAGGGTTTTGTTGAAATTGTTGGTGATTTTCAATATTGAAGTTGTTGAATTTGTTGTTGATTTTCAATGTTGAGCTTTTTGTTGAATTTGGTGGTGACTTTCAATATTGATTTTGTTGTTGAATTTGTTGGTGTTTTTCAATGTTGAGGTTGCTGTTGAATCTGTTGGTGATTTTCAATGTTGAGGTTGTTGTTGAATTTGTTGGCGTTTTTCAATGTTTTTTTTGAACTTTTTCTATTCTTTTAAAATTTGAGGTTGCTGTTGGATTTTTTGGTGTTTTTCAATGTTGAAGTTGTTGTTGAGTTTGTTGGTGATTTTCAAAATTGAGGTTGTTGTTGAATTTGTCGGCGTTTTTCAATGCTGCAGTTGTGGTTGAATTTGCTGTTGAATTTCAATATTGATGCTGTTGAATTGGTTGGTGATTTTCAATGTTGAGGTTGTCGTTGAATTGTTGGTGTCTTTCAAAATTGTGGTTGTTGTTGAATTTGTTGGTGTTTTTCAATGTTGAGGTTGTTGTTGAATTTGTTGGTTATTTTCAATATTGATGATGTTGCCGAATTTGGTGGAGTTATCTATGATATTTTTTTTTGTATTTTTCAATGTTGCGGTTGTTTTTGAATTTCTTAGTCTTATCAATGTTTTTTTTGAACTTTTTCTCTTCTTTTAAAATTTGAGGTTGTTGTTGAGTTTTTTGGTGTTTTTCATTGTTGAGGTTGTTGAAGTTGTTTGTGTTTTTCAATGTTGCAGTTGATGAATTTTTTGGTATTTTTCACTGTTGAGGTTGTAGTTGAATTAGTTGGTTATTTTCAATGTTTAGGTTATTATTGAATTTGTTCCTGATTTTCAATATTAAGTTTCTTGTTGATTTTGCTGACGTTTTTCAATGTTGAGGTTGTTATTGAATTTGTGGGTGATTTTCAATATTGAAGTTGTTGAATTTGTTGGTGATTTTCATTGTTGAGGTTGTTGTTGAATTTGTTGGCGTTTTTCAATGTAGAGGTTGTTGTTGAATTTGTTGGCGTTTTTCAATGTAGAGGTTGTTGTTGAATTTGTTGGTGTTTTTCAATGTTGAGGTTGCTGTTGAACTAGATGGTGATTTTCAGTATTGAGGTTGTTGTTGAATTTGCTGGCGTTTTTCATTGTTGAGGTTGCTGTTGAATTTGTTGGTGATTTTCAATATTGAGGTTGTTGTTGAATTTGTTGGCGTTTTTTAATGTTGAGGTTGTTGTTGAATTTGTTGATGATTTTCAATATTGATGTTCTTGAATTTGTTGGTGATTTTCAATGTTGAGGTTGTTGCTGAATATGTTGTTGTCTTTTAATATTGACGTTGTTGATGAATTTGTAGGTATTTTTCAAAATTGAGGTTGTTGTTGAATTTGTTAGCGTTTTTCAATGTTGAGATTGTTGTTGAAATTTTCACTGATATTCAATGTTGAGGTTGTTGTTGAAATTGTTGGTGTTTTTCAATGATCAGGTTGTTGCTGAATTTTTTGGTGTTTTCATTGTTGAGGTTGTTATTGAATTTATTGGTGTTTTTTATTGTTGAGGTTTTTGTTGAATTTGTTGGTGTTATCAATGTATTTTGATGAACTTGTTTGTATTTTTAAAATTATTGTTGTTGTTGAATTTGTTGGTGTTTTTCAATGTTCAGGTTGCTGTTGAATTCATTGGTGTTTTTCAATGTTTATGTTGTTGAATTTGTTGGTGGTTTTCAATGATGAGGTTGTTGTTGAATTTGTTGGTGAGTTTCAGTGTTGAGGTTGTTGAAGTTGTTGGTGTTTTTCAATGTTGAGGTTGTTTTTGAATTTGTTGGCGCTTTTCATTGTTGAGGTTGATGTTGAATTTGTTGGTGTTATCAATGTTTTTTTATTGAACTTGTTTGTATTTTTAAAAGTTAAGGTTCTTGTTGAATTTGTTGGTGTTTTTCAATCTTGAGGTTGTTGTTGAATTTGTTGGTGTCTTTCAATATTGAGGTTGTTGTTGAATTTGTTGGCCTTTTTCAAGGTTGAGATTTTTCTTGAATTTGTTGCTGACTTTCAATGTTTAGGTCCTTGTTGAACTTGTTCTCTTTCATTATTGAGGATGTTGTTGAATTTCTTGGGATTATCAATGTTACTTTTTGAACTTTTCTGTATTTTTCAATGTTGAGATTGTTGTTGAATTTGTTGGTGTTTTTTCATTGTTGAGGTTGTTGTTGAATTTGATGGAGTTATCAATGTTTTTTTGAACTTTTTCTCTTCCTTTTAAAGTTGAAGTTGTTGTTGAATTTGATGCTGATTTTCAATGTTGAGGACGTTGTTGAACTTTTTGGTGCCTTACAATATTGAGGATGTTGTTGAATTTGTTGGTGTTATCAATGTTATTTTTTGAACTTTTTAGTATTTTTCAATGTTCAGGTTGATGTTGAATTTGTTGTTGTTTTTCAATGTTGATGATGTTGTTGAATTTGTTGGTGTTTTTCAATGCTGAGTTTGTTGTTGAATTTGTTGGTGATTTTCAATATTGAGGTTGTTGTTGAATTTGTCGGCGTTTTTCAATGCTGCGGTTGTGGTTGAATTTGCTGCTGAATTTCAATATTGATGCTGTTGAAAAAGTTGGTGATTTTCAATGTTGAGGTTGTCGTTGAATTGTTGGTGTCTTTCAATATTGAGGTTGTTGTTGAATTTGTTGCCGTTTTTCAATGTTGAGGTTGTTGTTGAATTTCTTGGTGATTTTCAAAGTTGAGGTTGTTGTTGAATTTGTTGGTGTTTTTCAATGTTGAGGTTGCTGTTGAATTTGTTGGTGATTTTCAATATTGATGTTGTTTTTGAATTTGTTGGCCATTTTCAATGTTGAGGATGTTGATGAATTTGTTGATGATTTTCAATATTGATGTTGTTGAATTGGTTGGTGATTTTCAATGTTGAGATTTTTGTTGAATTTGTTGGTTTCATTCAATATTGAGGTTGTTGTTGAATTGGTTGGTCATTTTCAATGTTGAGGTAGTTGTTGAATTTGTTGGTGTCTTTCAATATTGAGGTTGTTGTTGAATTTGTTGGTGTTTTTCAATGTTGAGTTTGTTGTTGAATTTTTCGCTGATTTTCAATGTTGAGGTCGTTGTTGAAATTGTTGGTGTCTTTCATCATTGAGGTTGTAGTTGAATTTGTTTGTGTTTTTCAATGTTGTGGATGTTGTTTAATTTGTTGGTGATTTTCAATATTGAGGTTGTTGTTCAATTTGTTGGTTTTATCAATGTTATTTTTTGAACTTTTTTGTATTTTTCAAAGTTGAGGTTGTTGTTGAATTTGTTGGTATTTTTCAATGTTGAGGTTGTTGTTGAATTTGTTGGTGTTTTTCATTGTTGAGGTTGTTGTTGAATTTGTTGCTGCTTTTCAATGTAGAGGTTGTTGCTGAATTTGTTGGTGATTTTCAATGTTGAGGTTGTTGTTGAATTTGTTGGTGTTATCAATGTTATTTTTAGAACTTTTTTGTATTTTTCAATGTTGAGGTTATTGTTGAATTTGTTGATGTTATCAATGTTATTTGTCAAACTTTTTTGTATTTTCAATGTTGAGGTTGTTGTTGAATTTTTTGTTGTTATCAATGTTTTATTTGAACTTTTTCTCTTCTTTATATATTTGAGGTTGTTGTTGAATTTTTAGGTGTTTTTCATTGTTGAGGTTGTTGAAGTTGTTTCTGTTTTTCAATTTTGCAGTTGTTGTTGAATTTTTTGGTATTTTTCACTGTTGAGGTTGTAGTTGAATTTGTTGGTTTTTTTCAATGTTTAGGTTATAATTGAATTTGTTGGTGATTTTCAATATTGAGGTTGTTGTTGAATTTGTTGGTGTCTTTCAATGTTGAGGTTGTTGTTGAAGTTGTTGTTGACTTTCAATATTGATGATATTCTTGAATTTGTTGGTGATTTTCAATGTTCAGGTTGTTGTTGAATTTGTTGTTGTCTTTTAATATTGAGGTTGTTCTTGAATTTGATGGTGTTTTTCAAAATTGAGGTTGTTGTTGAATTTTTTGGCATTTTTCAATGTTGAGATTGTTGTTGAATTTTTCGTTGATTTTCAATGTTGAGGTCGTTGTGTAAATTGTTGGTGTTTTTCAATATTGAGGTTGTTGTTGAATTTGTTGGCGTTTTTCGATGTTGAGGTTGTTGTTGAATTTGTTGGTGTTTTTCATTGTTGAGGTTGTTCTTGAAATTGTTGCTGCTTTTCAATGTTGAGGTTTTTGTTGAATTTGTTGGTGTTATCAGTGTATTTTGTTGAACTTGTTTGTATTTTTAAAATTATGGTTGTTGTTGAATTTGTTGGTGTTTTTCAATGTTCAGGTTGTTGTTGAATTTTTTGGTGTTTTTCATTGTTGAGGTTGTCATTGAATTTGTTGGTGATTTTCAATGTTGAGGTTGATGAAGTTGTTGGTGTTTTTCAATGTTGAGGTTGTTGTTGAATTTGTTAGTATTTTTCAATGTTGAGGTTTTTGTTGAATTTGTTGGTGTTATCAGTGTATTTTGTTGAACTTGTTTGTATTTTTAAAATTATGGTTGTTGTTGAATTTGTTGGTGTTTTTCAATGTTCAGGTTGTTGTTGAATTTTTTGGTGTTTTTCATTGTTGAGGTTGTTATTGAATTTGTTGGTGATTTTCAATGTTGAGGTTGATGAAGTTGTTGGTGTTTTTCAATGTTGAGGTTGTTGTTGAATTTGTTGGTGCTTTTCATTGTTGAGGTTGATGTTGAATTTGTTGGTGTTATCAAATTTTTTTTATTGAACCTGTTTGTATTTTTAAAAGTTAAGGTTGTTGTTGAATTTGTTGGTGTATTTCAATCTTGAGGTTGTTGTTGAATTTGTTTGTGTCTTTCAATATTGAGGTTGTTGTTGAATTTGTTGGTGTTTTTCAATGTTGTTGTTGTTGAATTTGTTGGTGTTTTTCAATGTTGAGATTGTTGTTGAATTTGTTGCTGATTTTCAATGTTGAGGACGTTGTTGAACTTTATGATGCCTTTCAATATTGAGGATGTTGTTGAATTTGTTGGTATTTTTCATTGTTGAGTTTGTTGTTGAATTTGTTGGTGATTTTCAATATTGTGGTTGTTGTTGAATTTGTCGGCGTTTTTCAATGCTGAGGTTGTAGTTGAATTTGTTGATGATTTTCAATATTGATGCTGTTGAATTGGTTGGTGATTTTCAATGTTGAGGTTGTTGTTGAATTGTTAGTGTCTTTCAATATTGTGGTTGTTGTTGAATTTTTTGCTATTTTTCAAAGTTGAAGTTGTTGTTGAATTTCTTTGTGATTTTCAAAATTGACATTTTTTTTGAATTTGTTGGCCTTGTTCAATGTTGAGATTGTTTGAAATTTTCGCTGATTTTCAATGTTGAGGTCGTTGTTGAAATGGTTGGTGTCTTTCAATATTGAGGTTGTTATTGAATTTGTTGGTGTTTTTCAATGTTGAGGTTGTTGGTGAATTTCTTGGTGATTTTAAATGTTGAGGTTGTTGTTGAATTTGTTGGTGATTTTCAATATTGAGGTTGTTGTTGAATTTGTTGGCTTTTTTCAATGTTGAGGATGTTTTTGAATTTTTCGCTGATTTTCAATTTTGTGGTCGTTGATGAAATTGTTGGTGTCTTTCATTATTGAGGTTGTTGTTGAATTTGTTGGTGTTTTTCAATGTTGTGGTTGTTGTTGAATTTGCTGGTGATTTTCAATATTGAGGTTGTTGAATTTGTAGGCGTTTTTCAATGTTGAAGTTGTTGTTGAATTTGTTGATGTTATCAATGTAATTTTTCGAACTTTTTTGTATTTTTCATTGTTTAGGTTGTTGTTGAATTTGTTGGTGTTTTTCAATGTTGTGGTTGTTGTTGAATTTGCTGGTGATTTTCAATATTGAGGTTGTTGAATTTGTAGGCGTTTTTCAATGTTGAAGTTGTTGTTGAATTTGTTGATGTTATCAATGTAATTTTTCGAACTTTTTTGTATTTTTCATTGTTTAGGTTGTTGTTGAATTTGTTGGTAATTTTCAATGTTGAGGTTGTTGTTGAATTTGTTGGTATTTTTCAATGTTGAGGTTGTTGTTGAATTTGTTGGTGTTTTTCATTGTTGAGGTTGTTGTTGAATTTGTTGCTGCTTTTCAATGTAGAGGTTGTTGTTGAATTTGTTGGTGATTTTCAATGTTGAGGTTATTGTTGAATTTGTTGATGTTACCAATGTAATTTTTCGAACTTTTTTGTATTTTTCATTGTTGAGGTTGTTGTTGAATTTGTTGCTGCTTTTCAATGTAGAGGTTGTTGTTTAATTTGTTGGTGATTTTCAATGTTGAGGTTGTTGTTGAATTTCTTGGTGTTTTTCATTGTTGCAGTTGTTGTTGAATTTTTTGGTGATTTTCAATAATAAGGTTCTTGTTGAATATTTTGACGTTTTTCAATGTTGAGGTTGTTGTTGAATTTGTTGGTGATTTTCAATATTGAAGTTGTTGAAGTTGTTGGTGTTTTTCAATGTTGAGGTTGTTGTTGAATTTGTTGGTGACGTTCAATATTGAGGTTGTTTTTGAATTTGTTGGCGTTTTTCAATGTAGAGGTTGTTGTTGAATTTGTTGGTTTTTTTCAATGTTGAGGTTGCTGTTGAATTTGTTGTTGATTTTCAATATTGAGGTTGTTGTTGAATTTGTTGGTGTTTTTCAATGTTGAGGTTGCTGTTGAATTTGTTGGTGATTTTCAATATTGAGTTTGTTGTTGAATTTGTTGGCGTTTTTCAATGTTGAGGTTGTTGTTGAATTTGTTGATGATTTTCAATATTGATGTTCTTGAATTTGTTGTTGATATTCAATGTTGAGGCTGTTGTTGAATTTGTTGTTGCCTTTAAATATTGAGGTTGTTGTTGAATTTGTATGTGTTTTTCAAAATTGAGGGTGTTGTTGAATTTGTTGGCGTTTTTCAATGTTGAGATTGTTGTTGAATTTTTCGCTAATTTTCAATGTTGAGGTCGTTGTTGAATTTGTTGCTGTTTTTCAACGTTGAGGTTGTTGTTGAATTTGTTAATGGTTTTAAATATTGATGTTCTTGAATTTGTTTGTGATATTCAATGTTGAGGTTGTTGTTGAAATTGTTGGTGTCTTTCAATATTGAGGTTGTTGTTGAATTTGTTGGCGTTTTTCAATGTTGAGATTGTTGTTGAATTTTTCGCTGATTTGCAATGTTGCGGTTGTTGTTGAATTTATTGGTATTTTTCAATGTTGAGGTTGTTGTTGAATTTGTTTGTGTTTTTCATGGTTGAGGTTGTTCTTGAATTTGTTGCTGCTTTTCAATTTTGAGGTTGTTGTTGAATTTGTTGGTGTTTTTTATTGCTGAGGATTTTGTTCAATTTGTTGGTGTTATCAATGTTTTTTGTTGAACTTGTTTGAATTTTAAATATATGTTTGTTGAATTTGTTGGTGTTTTTCAATTTTCAGGTTGTTGTTGAATTTTTTGGTGTTATCAATGTTTTTTTTTAACTTGTTTGTATTTTTATAAGTTAAGGTTGTTGATGAATTTATTGGTGTTATTCAATGTTGAGGTTGTTGTAGAATTTATTGGTGTCTTTCAATATTGAGGTTGTTGTTGAATTTGTTGGAGTTTTTCAATATTGAGGTTGTTGTTGAATTTGTTGGTGTTTTTCATTGTTGAGGTTGTTGTTGAATTTGATGGAGTTATCAATGTTTTTTTTGTGAACTTTTTCTCTTCTTTTAAAAGTTGAGGTAATTGTTGAATTTTTTGGTGTTTTTCAATGTTGAGGTTGTTGTTGAATTTGTTGGTGATTTTCAAAATTGAGGTTGTTGTTGAATTTTTTGGTGTTTTCATTGTTGTGGTTGCTATTGAATTTGTTGGTGATTTTCAATGTTGAGGTTGTTGAAGTTGTTGGTGTTTTTCAATGTTGAGGTTGTTATTGAATTTGTTGGTGATTTTCAATGTTGAGGTTGTTGAAGTTGTTGGTGTTTTTCAATGTTGAGGTTGATGTTGAATTTGTTCGTGTTATCAATGTATTTTTTTGAACTTGTTTGTATTTTTAAAAGTTAAGGTTGTTGATGAATTTACTGGTGTTATTAAATGTTGAGGTTGTTGTAGAATTTGTTGTTGTCTTTCAATATTGTGGTTGTTTTTGAATTTGTTAGTGTTTTTCAATGTTGAGGTTGTTCTTGAATTTGTTGGTGATTTTCAAAATTGAGGTTGTTGTTGAATATGTTGGTGTTTTTCAATGTTGAGATTTTTCTTGAAATTGTTACTGATTTTCAATGTTTAGGTCGTTGTTGAACTTCTTGGTCTCTTTCAATGTTGAGGTTGTTGTTGAATTTGTTGGTATTTTTCAATATTGAGGTTGTTGTTGAATTTGTTGGTGTTTTTCATTTTTGAGGTTATTGTTGAATTTGATGGAGTTATCAATGTTTTTTTTGAACTTTTTCTCTTCTTTTAAAAGTTGAAGTACTTGTTGAATTTTTTGGTGATTTTCAATGTTGAGGTTGTTGTTGAATTTGTTGGTGATTTTCAAAATTGAGGTTGTCGTTGAATTTGTTGATGATTTTCAATATTGATGTTGTTTAATTGGTTGGTGATTTTCAATGTTGAGGTTGTTGTTGAATTTGTTGGTGTTTTTCAATGCTGATGTTGTTGTAGAATTTGTTGATGATTTTCAATATTGATGTTGTTTAATTGGTTGGTGATTATCAATGTTGAGGTTGTTGTTGAATTTGTTGGTGTCTTTCAATATTGATTTTGTTGTTGAATTTGTTGGTGTTTTTCACTGTTGCGGTTGTTGTTGAATTTGTTGGTGACTTTCAATATTGAGGTTGTTGTTGAATTTGTTGGTGTTATCCATTTTTTTTTTGAACTTTTTTTCTTCTTTTAAAAGTTGAGGTTGTTGTTGAAATTTTTGGTGTTATTCAATGTTGAGGTTGCTGTTGAATTTGCTGGTGATTTTCAATATTGAGGTTGTTGTTGAATTTGTTGGCGTTTTTCAATGTTGAGGTTGTTGTTGAATTTGTTGATGATTTTCAATATTGATGTTCTTGAATTTGTTGGTGATTTTCAATTTTGAGGTTGTTGGTGAATTTGTTGTTGTCTTTTAATATTGAGGTTGTTGTTGAATTTGCAGGTATTTTTCAAAATTTAGGTTGTTGTTGAATTTTTTGGTTTTTTTTTTCATTGTTGAGATTGTTGTTGAATTTTTCGCTGATTTTCAATGTTGAAGTTGTTGTTGAATTTGTTGGTATTTTTCAATATTGAGGTTGTTGTTGAATTTGTTGGTGTTTTTCATTGTTGAGGTTGTTGTTGAATTTGATGGAGTTATCAATGTTTTTTTGTGAACTTTTTCTCTTCTTTTAAAAGTTGAAGTATTTGTTGAATTTTTTGGTGTTTTTCAATGTTGAGGTTGTCGTTGAATTTGTTGGCGTCTTTCAATATTGAGGTTGTTGTTGAATTTTTTGCAGTTTTTCAAAGTTGAGATTGTTGTTGAATTTGTTTGACGATTTTCAATGTTGAGGTCGTTGTTGAACTTTTTGGTGCCTTTCAATATTGGTTTTGTTGTTGAATTTGTTGGTGTTTTTCAATGTTGCGGTTGTTGTTGAATTTGTTTGTGACTTTCAATATTGAGGTTGTTGTTGAATTTGTTAGTGTTATCAATGTTTTTTTTGAACTTTTTTTCTTCTTTTAAATGTTGAGGTTGTTGTTGAATTTTTTGGTGTTTTTCAATGTTGAGGTTGCTGTTGAATTTGTTGGTTATTTTCAATATTGAGGTTGTTGTTGAATTTGTTGGCGTTTTTCAATGTTGAGGTTGCTGTTGAATTTGTTGGCATTTTTCAATGTTGAGGTTGTTGTTGAATTTGTTGATGCATATTCAATATTGATGTTCTTGAATTTGTTGGTCATTTTCAATTTTGAGGTTGTTGTTGAATTTGTTGTTGTCTTTTAATATTGAGGTTGTTGTTGAATTTGCAGGTATTTTTCAAAATTTAGGTTGTTGTTGAAATTTTTGGCGTTTTTCAATGTTGAGATTGTTGTTGAATTTTTCGCTGATTTTCAATGTTGAAGTTGTTGTTGAATTTATTGGTTTTGGTAATTGTTGAGGTTGTTCTTGAATTTGTTGGTGCTTTTCAATGTTGAGGTTGTGTTGAATTTGCTGGTATTTTTCAATGTTGAGGTTGTTTTTGAATTTGTTGGTGTTTTTTATTGTTGAGGTTTTTGTTGAATTTCTTGGTGTTATCAATGTTTTTTGTTGAACTTGTTTGTATTTTTAAAATTATGGTTGTTGTTGAATTTGTTGATGTTTTTCAATGTTCAGGTTGTTGTTAAATTTTTTGGTGTTTTCATTGTTGAGGTTGTTATTGAATTTGTTGGTGTTTTTCAATGTTGAGGTTGTTGAATTTGTTGGTGTTTTTCAATGTTGAGGTTGTTGTTGAATTTGTTGGTGATTTTCAATATTGAGGTTGTTGTTGAATTTGTTGGTGTTTTACAATGTTGAGATTATTGTTGAATTTATTGGTGTTTTCAATGTTGAGGTCATTGAATTTGTTGGTGATTTTCAATATTAAGGTTTTTGTTGATTTTGTTGTTGTTATGACTGTTTTTTTTAAACTTTTTTGTGTTTTTCAAAGTTGAGGTTGTTGTGAATTTGTTCGTGATATTCAGTGTTGAGGTTGTTTAATGTGTTGGTGATTTTCAATATTGAGGTTGTAGTTGAATTTGTTGGCGTTTTTCTATGTTGAGGTTGTTGTTGAATTTGTTGGTGTTTCTCAATATTGAGGTTGTTGTTGAATTTGTTGGTGTTATGAATGGTTTTTTTAAACTTTTTTATGTTTTTCAAAGTTGAGGTTGTTGCTGATTTTGCTGGTGATATTCATTGTTGAGGTTGTTGAATTTGTTGTTGATTTTCAATACTGAGGTTGTTGATGAATTTGTTGGCGTTTTTCAATGTTGAGGTTGTTGTTGAATTTGTTGGTGTTATGAATGTTTTATTTTGAACTTTTTTGTGTTTTTCAAAGTTGAGGTTGTTGAATGTGTTGGTGACTTTCAATATTGAGGTTGTTGTTGAATTTGTTGGCGTATTTCAAAGTTGAAGTCGTTGAATTTGTTGTTGATTTTCAATATTTAGGCTGTTGTTAAATATGTTTGTGTTATGATTGTTTTTTTTTTAACTTTTTGTGTATTTCAATGTTGATGTTGTTGAATTTGTTGGTGATTTTCAATATTGAGTTTGTTGTTTAATTTGTTGGTGTTATCAATGTTATTTTTGTTGAGCTTTTTTGGACTTTTAAATGTTGAGGTTGATTTTAAATTTGTTGGTGTTTTTCAAAGTTGAGATCGTTGAATTTGTTGGTGATTTTCAATATTGAGGTTGTTGTTGAATTTGTTGGTGTTTTTCAATATTGAGGTTGTTGTTGAATTTGTTGGTATTTTTCAAAGTTGAGGTCGTTGAATTTGTTGGTGATTTTCAATATTAAGGTTGTTGTTGAATTTGTTGGTGTTATGAAAGTTTTTTTTTGAACTTTGTTGTGTTTTTCCAAGTTGAGGTTGTTACGAATTTGTTGGTGATATTCAATGTTGAGGTTGTTGAATTTGTTGGTGATTTTTAATATTGAGGTTGTTGTTGAATTTGTTGGTGTTATCAATGTTTTTTTGTTGAATTTGTTTGTATATTTAAAAGTTAAGGTTGTTGTTGAATTTGTTGGTATTATGAATGGTTTTTTAAAAAACTTTTTTTTTTCAAAGTTGAGGTTGTTGCGAATTTGCTGGTGATATTCAATGTTGAGGTTGATGAATTTGTTGGTGATTTTCAATATTGAGGTTGTTGTTCAATTTGTTGGTGTTTTTCAATGTTGAGTTTGTTGTTGAATTTATTGGTATTTTTCAATGTTGAGGTTGTTGAATTTGTTGGTGATTTTCAATATTGCGTTTGTGGTTGAATTTGTTGGTGTTATCAATGTTTTTTGTTGACCTTGTTTGTAATTTTAAAAGTTAAGGTTCTTGTTGAATTTGTTGGTGTATTAAAATGTTGAGATTTTTGAATTTGTTGCTGATTTTCAAAGTTGAGTTTGTTGCTGAATTTATTGGTGTTATCAATGTTTATTTTGTTGAACATTTTTGTACTTTTAAAAGTTGAGTTTGATTTTGAATTTGTTGGTGTTTTTCATTGTTGAGGTTTTTTTTGAATTTGTTGGCATTTTCCAATGTTGAGATAGTTGTTGAATTTGTTGGTTTTTTTCAATGTTGAGGTTGTTGTTGAATTTTTTGTTGTTTTTCATTGTTGAGGTTGTTGTTGAATTAGTTGGTGTTATCAATGTTTTTTTTGTTGAACTTTTTTATATTTTTCAAAGTTGAATGTGTTGTTGAATTTGTTGGTGTTTTTCAATATTGAGGTTGTTGAATTTGTTGGTGTTTTTCAAAGTTGAGGTTTTTGAATTTGTTGGTGATTATGAATATTGAGGTTTTTGTTGAATTTGTTGGGATTTTCAACATTGAGGTTGTTGATTAAATTGTTGGCGTTTTTCAATGTTGAGGTTGTTGTTGCTATTGTTGATGTTTTTCAATGTTGAAGTTGTTGTTGAATTTGTTGGTGTTTCTCAATATTGAGGTTGTTGTTGAATTTTTTGGTGTTCTGAATGTTTTTTTCTTTAACTATTTTGTCTTTTTCGAAGTCGAGGTTGTTGCTGAATTTGTTGGTGATACTCAGTGTTGAGCTTGTTGAATCTGTTGCTGTTTTTCAATGTTGTGGGTGTTGTTGAATTTGTTGTTGTTATCAATGTTATTTTTTGAACATTTTTGTATTTTTAAAAGCTGAGGTTGTTGCTGAATTTGTTGGTGTTTTTCAATGTTGAGGTTGTTGAATTTGTTGGTGATTTTCAATATTGAGCTTGTTGCTGAATTTGTTGGTGTTATGAATGGTTTTTTTGAACTTTTTTGTGTTTTTCAATCTTGAGGTTGTTGCTGAATTTCTTGGTGATTTTCAATGTTGAGGTTGTTGAATTTGTAGGAGATTTTCAATATTGCGGTTGTTGTTGAATTTGTTGGCGTTTTTCAATATTCAGTTTGTTGTTGAATTTTTTGGCGTTTTTCATTATTCAGGTTGTTGAATTTGTTGGTGTTTTTCAATATTCAGTTTGTTGTTGAATTTGTTGGCGTTTTTCAATATGCAGTTTGTTGTTGAATTTGTTGGCGTTTTTCATTATTCAGGTTGTTGAATTTGTTGGCGTTTTTCAATATTCAGGTTGTTGTTGAATTTGTTGGCGTTTTTCAATATTCAGGTTGTTGTTGAATTTGTTGGTGATATTCAGTGTTGAGGTTGTTGAATATTTTGGTGATTTTCAATATTGAGGTTGTTGTTGAATTCGTTGGTGATTTTCAACATTGAGTTCCTTGTTGAATTTTTTGGTGTTATCAATGTTTTTTGTTGAACTTGTTTGTATTTTTTAAAGTTGATGATGTTGAATTTGTTGGTGTTTTTCAATGTTGAGGTTGTTGCTGAATTTGTTGGTGATGTTCAGTGTTGAGGTTGTTGAATTTGTCAGTGATTTTCAATATTGAGGTTGTTGTTAAATTTGTTGGTGTTATCAACGTTTATTTTGTTTACTTTTGTGTACTTTTAAAAGTTGAGGTTGTTGTTGAAATTGTTGGAATTTTTCAATGTTGAGTTTGTTGTTGGTATTGTTGATGATTGTCAATATTGAGGCTGTTCTTGAATATGTTTGTGTTATCAATGTTATTTTTTTGAAACTTTTTGTATTTTTCAAAGTTGAAGCTGTTGTCGAATTAGTTGTTATTTTTCAATATTGAGGTTGTCGTTGAATTTGTAGGTGTTTATCAATGTTGAGGTTGTTGCTGAATTTGTTGGTGTTTTTCAATATTGAGGTTGTTGTTGAATTTGTTGGTGTTCTGAATGATTTTTTTGAACTTTTTTGTGTTTTTCAAATTTGAGGTTGTTGCTGAATGTGTTGGTGATATTCAGTGTTGAGGCTGTTGAATTTGTTGGTGTTTTTCAATGTTGTGGTTGTTGTTCAAATTGTTGGTGTTTTTCAATGTTGAGGTTGTATTTGAATTTGTTGGTGCATTTCAATGTTGAGGTTGTTGAATTTATTGGTGTTTTTCAATGATGAGGTTGTTGTTCACTTTGTTGGTGTTTTTCAATGTTGTGGTTGTTGTTGAATTTGTTGGTGTTTTTCAATGTTGAGGTTGTTGTTGTTATTGTTGATATTTTTCAATGTTTAAGTTGTTGTTCAATTTGTTGGTGTTTTTCAATGTTGAGGTTGTAGTTGAATTTGTTGGTGCTTTTCAATGTTGAGGTTGTTGAATTTATTGGTGTTTTTCAATGATGAGGTTGTTGTTCAATTTGTTGGTGTTTTTCAATGTTGAGATCGTTGAAATTGTTGGTGATTTTCAATATTGAGGTTGCTGTTGAATTTGTTTGTATTTTTCAAAGTTGAGGTCGTTGAATTTGTTGGTGATTTTCAATATTAAGGTTGTTGTTGAATTTGTAGGTGTAATGAAGGTTTTTTTTTGAACTTTTTTGCGTTTTTCAAAGTTGAGGTTGTTGCGAATTTGTGGGTGATTTTTAATGTTGAGGTTGTTGTTGAATTTGTTGGTGTTATCAATGTTTTTTTGTTGAATTTGTTTGTATGTTTAAAAGTTGAGGTTGTTGTTGAATTTGTTGGTGTTTTTCAAAGTTCAGGTCGTTGAATTTGCCTGTGATTTTCAATATTAAGGTTGTTGTTGAATTTGTTGGTGTTTTAACTTGTTGAGGTTGTTGTTGAATTTGTTGGTGTTATCAATGTTTTTTGTTGAACTTGTTTGTATTTTTAAAAGTTGAGGTTGTTGTTGAATTTGTTGATGTTTTTCAAAGTTGAGGTCGTTGAGTTTGATGAAGATTTTCAATATTGAGGTTGTTGTTGATTTCGTTGGTGTTATGAATGGTTTTTTTTTAAACTGTATAAACAGTGCCCCATCATAAACCCTATTTAAACAGTGCCCCCATCATAAACACTATATAAACAGTGCCCCCATCATAAACCCTATTTAAACAGTGCCCCCATCATAAACACTATTTAAACAGTGCCCACATCATAAACACTATATAAACAGTGCCCCCATCATAAACACTATATAAACAGTGCCCCATCATAAACTCTATTTAAACAGTGCGCCATCATAATCGCTATTTAATCAGTGCTCCATTAAAGCAGTTTAAATAGTGTTAATGATGGGGTACTGTTTATATTCTGTTTTTGATTGGGCACTGTCTATATAGTGTTGTTTAAATAGTGTTGGGGCCAGAATTTCAATTCAGTCCTGGGACAGTGCACATCACTGTTTAAATAATGTTTATGAAGGGCACTGTTTATATAGTGTTTATGATGGGGGCACTGTTTATATAGTGTTTATGATGGGTCACTGTTTATATAGTGTTTATGATGGGGGCACTGTTTATATAGTGTTTATGATGGGGGCACTGTTTAAATAGTGTTTATGATGGGGGCACTGTTTAAATAGTGTAAATGATGGGGCACTGTTTAAATAGTGTTTATGATGTGGGCACTGTTTATATAGAGTTTATGATGGGGGCACTGTTTAAATAGTGTTTATGATGGGGGCACTGTTTATATAGTGTACATGATCGGGGCACTGTTTAATTAGAATTTATGATGGGGGCACTGTTTATATAGTGTTTATGATGGGGGCACTGTTTATATAGTGTTTATGATGGGGTCACTGTTTATATAGTGTTTATGATGGGGCAATGTTTAAATAGTGTTTATGATGGGGCACTGTTTAATTAGAATTTATGATGGGGGCACTGTTTAAATAGTGTTTATGATGGGGCACTGTTTAAGTAGTGTTTATGATGAGGCACTGTTTATATAGTGTTTATGATGGGGGCACTGTTTAAATAGTGTTTATGATGGGAGCCCTGTTTATATAGTGTTTATGATGGGGCAATGTTTATATAGTGTTTATGATGGGGCACTGTTTAAATAGTGTTTATGATGGGGGCACTGTTTATATAGTGTTTATGATGGGAGCCCTGTTTATATAGTGTTTATGATGGGGCACTGTTTATATAGTGTTTATGATGGGGCACTGTTTAAATACTGTTTATGATGGGGGCACTGTTTATATAGTGTTTATGATGGGTCACTGTTTATATAGTGTTTATGATGGGGGCACTGTTTATATAGTGTTTATGATGGGGGCACTGTTTAAATAGTGTTTATGATGGGGGCACTGTTTAAATAGTGTATATGATGGGGGCACTGTTTAAATAGTGTTTATGATGTGTGCACTGTTTATATAGAGTTTATGATGGGGGCACTGTTTAAATAGTGTTTATGATGGGGGCACTGTTTATATAGTGTACATGATCGGGGCACTGTTTAATTAGAATTTATGATGGGGGCACTGTTTATATAGTGTTTATGATGGGGGCACTGATTATATAGTGTTTATGATGGGGTCACTGTTTATATAGTGTTTATGATGGGGCAATGTTTAAATAGTGTTTATGATGTGTGCACTGTTTATATAGAGTTTATGATGGGGGCACTGTTTAAATAGTGTTTATGATGGGGGCACTGTTTATATAGTGTTTATGATGGGGCAATGTTTAAATAGTGTTTATGATGGGGCACTGTTTAATTAGAATTTATGATGGGGGCACTGTTTATATAGTGTTTATGATGGGGCAATGTTTAAATAGTGTTTATGATGGGGCACTGTTTAATTAGAATTTATGATGGGGGCACTTTAAATAGTGTTTATGATGGGGGCACTGTTTATATAGTGTTTATGATGGGGCAATGTTTAAATAGTGTTTATGATGGGGCACTGTTTAATTAGAATTTATGATGGGGGCACTTTAAATAGTGTTTATGATGGGGGCACTGTTTATATAGTGTTTATGATGGGGCAATGTTTAAATAGTGTTTATGATGGGGCACTGTTTAATTAGAATTTATGATGGGGGCACTTTAAATAGTGTTTATGATGGGGGCACTGTTTATATAGTGTTTATGATGGGGTCACTGTTTATATAGTGTTTATGATGGGGCAATGTTTAAATAGTGTTTATGATGGGGCACTGTTTAATTAGAATTTATGATGGGGGCACTGTTTAAATAGTGTTTATGATGGGGCACTGTTTAAGTAGTGTTTATGATGAGGCACTGTTTATATAGTGTTTATGTTGGGGGCACTGTTTAAATAGTGTTTATGATGGGAGCCCTGTTTATATAGTGTTTATGATGGGGCACTGTTTATATAGTGTTTATGATGGGGCACTGTTTAAATACTGTTTATGAAGGGGGCACTGTTTATATAGTGTTTATGATGGGGGCACTGTTTAAATAGTGTTTATGATGGGGGCACTCTTTAAATAGTGTTTATGATGGGAGCCCTGTTTATATAGTGTTTATGATGGGGCACTGTTTATATAGTGTTTATGATGGGGCACTGTTTAAATAGTGTTTATGATGGAGGCACTGTTTATATAGTGTTTATGATGGGGGCACTGTTTAAATAGTGTTTATGATGGGGGCTCTGTTTAAATAGTGTTTATGATGGGGGCACTGTTTATATAGTGTTTATGATGGGGCACTGTTTAAATAATGTTTATGATGGGGCACTGTTAAATAGTGTATATGATGGGGCACTGTTTAAATAGTGTTTATGATGGGGCACTGTTTATATAGTGTTTTTGTTGGGGGCACTGTTTATATAGTGTTTTTGATGGGGGCACTGTTTATATAGTGTTTATGATGGGGGCACTGTTTATATAGTGTTTATGATGGGGCACTGTTTATATAGTGTTTATGATGGGGGCACTGTTTAAATAGTGTTTTTGTTGGGGGCACTGTTTATATAGTGTTTCTGATGGGGGCACTGTTTAAATAGTGTTTATGATGGGGGCACTGTTTATATAGTGTTTTTGATGGGGGCACTGTTTAAATAGTGTTTATGATGGGGGCACTGTTTAAATAGTGTTTATGATGGGGGCACTGTTTAAATAGTGTTTTTGTTGGGGGCACTGTTTATATAGTGTTTTTGATGGGGGTACTGTTTAAATAGTGTTTATGATGGGGGCACTGTTTAAATAGTGTTTATGATGGGGGCACTGTTTAAATAGTGTTTTTGTTGGGGGCACTGTTTATATAGTGTTTTTGATGGGGGCACTGTTTAAATATTGTTTATGATGGGGGCACTGTTTAAATAGTGTTTTTGTTGGGGGCACTGTTTATATAGTGTTTTTGATGGGGGCACTGTTTAAATAGTGTTTATGATGGGGGCACTGTTTAAATAGTGTTTTTGTTGGGGGCACTGTTTATATAGTGATTATGATGGGGGCACTGTTTAAATAGTGTTTATGATGGGGGCACTGTTTATATAGTGTTTATGATGGGGGCACTGTTTATATAGTGTTTTTGATGGGGGCACTGTTTATATAGTGTTTTTGATGGGGGCACTGTTTATATAGTGTTTATGATGGGGCACTGTTTATATAGTGTTTATGATGGGGGCACTATTTAAATAGTGTTTATGTTGGGGGCACTGTTTAAATATTGTTTATGATGGGGGCACTGTTTATATAGTGTTTATGATGGGGGCACTGCCCACACCACTCCCGCAGCTCTACACCACAACCCACACCAGTCCCACAGCGCTACAGCACTGCCCACACCACTCCCACAGCGCTACACCACTGCCCACACCACTCCCGCAGCTCTACACCACAACCCACATCAGTCCCACAGCGCTACAGCACTGCCCACACCACTCCCACAGCACTACACCACAGCCCTCACCACTCCCACAGCGCTACACCACTGCCCACACCAGTCCCATAGCACTACAACACTGCCCACACAATTGCCACAGCGCTACACCACTGCCCACACCACTCCAACAGCAATACACCATTGCCCACACCACACCTACAGCGCTACACCACTGCCCACACCACTCCCATAGCAATACACCAATGCCCACACCACTCCCACAGCGCTACACCACATCCCACACCACTCAAACAGCACCACACCACTGCCCACACCACTCCCACAGCGCTACTCCACTGCCCACACCAATCTCACTGCTCCACCACTGCCCAAACCACTCCCACAGCACTACACCTCTGCCCACACCACATCCACAGCACTACACCACTGCCCACACCACTCCCACAGCACAACACTGATGCCCACACCAGTCCCACAGCGCGACACCACTGCCCACACCACTCCCACAGCGCGACACCACTGCCCACACCACTCCCACAGCGCGACACCACTGCCCACACCACTCCCACAGCGCTACACCACAACACACACCACTCCCACAGCGCTACACCACTGCCCACACCACTCCCACAGCACTACACCACTGCCCACACCACTCCCGCCGCATTTAACCACTGCCCACACCACTCCCATAGAGCTACACCAGTACACACAACACTCCCACAGCGCTAGACGAATGCCCACACCACTCCCACAGCGCTACACCACTGCCCACACCAGTCCCAGAGCACTACACCACTGACCACAACACTCCCACAGCGTAACACAACTGCCCACACCACTCCCACAGCGTAACACAACTGCCCACACCACTCCCACAGCGCTTGACCACTGCCCACACCAATCCCAAAGCGCTACACCACAACCCACACCACTCCCACAGCACTAGACCACCGCGCACACCACTCCCACAGCGCTACACCACTACCCACACCACTCCCGCCGCATTAAACCAATGCCCACACCACTCCCACAGCACTGACCACTGACAACACCAGTCCCATAGCGCTACAACACTGCCCACACCACTCCCACAGCGCTACACCACTGCCCACACCACTCCCGCCGCATTAAACCAATGCCCACACCACTCCCACTCCCACAGCGCTACAACACTGCCCACACCATTCCCACGGCGCTACACCAATGCCCACACAACTCACACAGCAATACACCATTGCCCACACCACTCCCACAGCGCTACACCACTGCCCACATCACTCCCACAGCCCTACACCACTGCCCACAACACTCACACAGCGCTACACCCCTGCACACACCACTCCCACAGCACAACACCACTGCCCACACCACTCCCACAGCACCACACCACTGCCCACACCACTCCCACAGCGCTACACCACAACCCACACAACTCACACAGCAATACAGAATTGCCCACACCACTCCCACAGCACTACACCACTGCC
Source organism: Cetorhinus maximus (assembly GCF_964194155.1). NCBI lineage: Eukaryota > Metazoa > Chordata > Chondrichthyes > Lamniformes > Cetorhinidae > Cetorhinus > Cetorhinus maximus. The sequence goes on along the minus strand of NW_027596262.1, from coordinate 42,904 downwards.
CACACCACTCCCACAGCACAACACCACTGCCCACACCACTCCCACAGCACCACACCACTGCCCACACCACTCCCACAGCGCTACACCACAACCCACACCACTTCCACAGCTCAACACCACTGACCACACCACTCCAACAGCGCTACACCCCTGGCCACACCACTCCCACAGCGCTACACCACTGACCACAGCACTCCCACAGAGCTACACCACAACCCACACAACTCACACAGCAATACAGAATTGCCCACACCACTCCCACAGCGCTACAGCACTGCCCACACCACTCCCACAGCACTGACCGCTGCCAACACCAGTCCCATAGCACTACACAGCAGCCCTCACTAGTCCCACAGCGCTACACCACTGCCCACACCACACCCAAAGCACTACACTAATGCCCACGAAACACCCACTGCGCTACACCACATCCCACACCACTCCCACAGCACTACACCACTGCCCACACCACACCCACAGCGTTACACCACTCCCACAGCGCTACACCTCTGCCCACACCACACCCACAGCACTACACCACTGCCCACACCACACCCACAGCGCTACACCACTGCCCACACCACACCCACAGCGCTACACCACTACCCACACAACTCCCACAGCGTTACACCACTGCCCACACCACTCCCACAGCACAACACTGATGACCACACCAGTCCCAGAGCGCTACACCACTGACAACACCACTCCCACAGCGCTACACCACTGCCCACACCACTCCCACAGCGCTACACCACTGCCCACACCACTCCAACAGCGCTACACCACAACCCACACCACTCCCACAGCACTACACCACTGCGCACACCACTCCCACAGCACTACACCACTGCCCACACCACTCCCGCCGCATTAAACCAATGCCAACACAACTCCCACAGCAATGACCACTGCCAACACCAGTCCCATAGCGCTACACCACTGCCCACACCATTCCCACAGCGCTACACCACTGCCCACACAACTCACACAGCGCTACACCACTGCCCACACAACTCACAGAGCGCTACACCACTGCCCACATCACTCCCACAGCCCTACACCACTGCCCACAACACTCACACAGCGCTACACCACTGCCCACACCAGTCCCATAGCAATACACCACTGCCCATACCACTCCAACAGCTCATCACCACTGACCACACCACGCCAACAGCGCTACACCCCTGGCCACACCACTCCCACAGCGCTAGACCACTGCCCACACCATCTCACAGCGCTACACCACTGCCCACACCACTCCCACAGCACTACAGCACTGCCCACACCAGTCCCACAGCACTACACCACAGCCCTCACCACTCCCACAGCGCTACACCACTGCCCACACCAGTCCCATAGCACTACACCACTGCCCACACCATTCCCACAGCGCTACACCACTGCCCACACCATTGCCACAGCGCTACACCACTGCCCACACCACTCCCACAGCGCTACACCACATCCCACACCACACGCAAAGCACTACACCACTGCCCACACCAATCTCAGTGCACCACCACTGCCCAAACCACTCCCACAGCGCTACACCACTGCCCACACCATTCCCACAGCACTACAACACTGCCCACACCATTGCCACAGCGCTACACCACATCCCACACCACACCCAAAGCACTACACCACTGCCCACACCAATCTCAGTGCACCACCACTGCCCAAACCACTCCCACAGCGCTACACCACTGCCCACACAACTCACACAGCGCTACACCACTGCCCACACCATTGCCACAGCGCTACACCACTGCCCACACAACTCACACAGCGCTACACCCCTGCACACACCACTCCCGCAGTGCTACACCACAACCCACACAACTCACACAGCAATACGGAATTGCCCACACCACTCCCACAGTGCTACACCACTGACCACAACACTCCCAAAGCACGACACAAATGCCCACACCACTCCCATAGCAATAAACCACTGCCTACACCACTCCCACAGCACCACACCACTGCCCACACCACTCCCACAGCGCTACACCACAACCCACACCACTCCCACAGCGCGACACCACTGCCCACACCACTCCCACAGCGCTACACCACAACACACACCACTCCCACAGCACTACACCACTGCCCACACAACTCACACAGCGCTTCACCACTGTCCACACAACTCACACAGCGCTTCACCACTGCCCACACCACTCCCACAGCGCTACACCACAACCCACACCACTCCCACAGCAATACACCATTGCCCACACCCCTCCCACAGCGCTACACCCCTGGCCACACCACTCCCACAGCACAACACCACTGCCCACAAAACTCACACAGCAATACACCATTGCCCACACCACTCCCACAGCGTTACACCACTGCCCACACCACTCCCACAGCACTGCACCACCGCCCAAACCAATCCCACAGCGCTACACCACTGCCCACATCAGTCCCACAGCGCTACAGCACTGCCCACAGCACTCCCACAGCACTGACCGCTGCCAACACCTCTCCCACAGCGCTACACCACTGCCCACACCACTCCCACAGCGCTACACCACTGCCCACACCTCTCCCACAGCGCTACACCACTGCCCACACCACTCCCATAGCACTACACCACTGCCCACACCTCTCCCACAGCGCTACACCATTGCCCACATCACTCCCACAGCGCTACACCACATCCCACACCACTCCCACAGCACTACACCACAGCCCACACCACACCCAAAGCACTACACTAATGCCCACGACACACCCACAGCGCTACACCACTGCCCACACCACACCCAAAGCGCTACACCACTGCCCACACCACTCCAACAGCTCATCACCACTGACCACACCACGCCAACAGCGCTACACCCCTGGCCACACCACTCCCACAGCGCAACACCACTGCCCACACAAATCACACAGCGCTACACCACTGTCAACACCACTCCCACAGCACTACACCATTGCCCACACCACTCCCACAGCGCTACACCACTGCCCACACCACTCCCACAGCACTACACCATTGCCCACACCACTCCCACAGCGCTACACCACTGCCCACACCACTCCCACAGCGCTACACCAGTGCCCACACCACTCCCACAGCACTAAACCACTGTCAACACCACTCCCACAGCACTACACCATTGCCCACACCACTTCCGCAGCTCTACACCACAACCCACATCAGTCCCACAGCGCTACACCACTGCCCACACCAGTCCCATAGCACTACAACACTACCCACACCACGCGCACAGCGCTACAACACATCCCACACCACACCCAAAGCACTACACCACTGCCCACACCAATCTCAGTGCACCACCACTGCCCAAACCACTCCCACAGCGCTACACCACTGCCCACATAACTCACACAGCGCTACAGCACTGCCCACACCATTGCCACAGCGCTACACCACTGCCCACACCACTCCCAAAGTACTACACTAATGCCCACGATACACCCACTGCGCTACACCACATCCCACACCACTCCCACAGCTCTACACCACTGCCCACACCACTCCCACAGCTCTACACCACTGCCCACACTACTCCCACAGCTCTACACCACTGCCCACACCACTCCCACAGCACTACACCACTGCCCAAACCACTCCCACAGCGCTACACCACTGCCCACACCAATCTCAGTGCACCACCACTGCCCACACCACTCCCACAGCTCTACACCACTGCCCATACCACTCCCACAGCTCTACACCACTGCCCACACCACTCCCACAGCGCTACACCACTGCCCAAACCACTCCCACAGCGCTACACCACAGCCCACACCATTCCCACAGCACTACACCACTCCCCACACCATTCCCACAAAACTACACCACTGCCCACACAACTCACACAGCGCTACACCATTGCCCACACCAGTCCCACAGCGCTACACCACTGCCCACATCACTCCCACAGCCCTACACCACAACCCACACAACTCACAAAACAATACGGAATTGCCCACACCACTCCCACAGCGCTACACCACTGCCCACACCACTCCCACGGCGCTACACCACAACCCACACCACTCCCACAGCGCGACACCACTGCCCACACCACTCCCACAGCGCGACACCACTGCCCACACCACTCCCACAGCGCTTCACCATGGTCCACACAACTCACACAGCACTACACCACTGCCCACAACACTCCCACAGCAATACACCACTGCCCACACCACTCCCACAGCGTTACACAACTGCGTACACCACTCCCACAGCGCTACACCACATCGCACACCACTCCCACAGCACTACAACACATCCAACACCACTCCCACAGCACTACACCACAGCCCACACCACACCCAAAGCACTACACTAATGCCCACGACACACCCACAGCGCTACACCACTGCCCACAAAACACCCACAGCACTACACCACTGCCCACACAAATCCCGCAGCGCTAGACCACCGCCCACATCACTCCCACAGCACAAAACCACTGCCCACACCACTCCCACAACGCTACACCACTGACCACACCACTCCCACAGCACTACACCACTGCCCACACCACTCCCGCTGCATTTAACCAATGCCCACACCACTCCCACAGCACAACACCCTGGCAACACCACTCCCACTGCTCTACACTACTCCCCACACCACTCCCACAGCCCTACACCACTGCCCACACCACTCCCACAGCGCTACACCACTGCCCACACCACTCCCACAGCGCTACACCACTGCCCACACCACTCCCACAGCACTGCACCACTGCCCACACCACTCCCACAGCACTACACCACTGCCCACACCACTCCCACAGCGCTACATCACTGCCCACACCACTCGCACAGCGCTACACCACTGCCCACACCAGTCCCAGAGCGCTACACCACTGCCCACACCAGTCCCAGAGCGCTACACCACTGTCCACACCACTCCCAAAGCGCTAGACCACTGCCCACACCAGTCCCAGAGCGCTACACCACTGCCCACACCACTCCCACAGCAAAACACCACTACACACAACTCTCCCACAGCGCTAGACGAATGCCCACACCACTCCCACAGCACAACACTGATGCCCACACCACTCCCACAGCGTTACACCACTGCCCACACCACTCCCACAGCACTACACCACTGCCCACACCACTCCCAAAGACCTACACCACTGCCCACATAACTCACACAACTCTACACCACTGCCCACACGACTCCCACAGCGCTGCACCACTGCCCAAACAACTCCCACAGCGTTACACCACTGCCCACACCACTCCCACAGCACTACACCACTGTCCACACCACTCCCACAGCGCTACCCCACTGCCCACACCACTCCCACAGCACTACACCACTGCCCACACCACTCCCACAGCACTACACCACTGTCCTCACCACTCCCACAGCGCTACCCCACTGCCCACACCACTCCCACAGCGCTACACCACTGCCCACACCACTCCCACAGCGCTACCCCACTGCCCACACCACTCCCACAGCACTACACCACTGCTCACACCACTCCCACAGCGCTACAACACTGCCCACACCACTCCCACAGCACAACTCCCTGGCAACTCCACTCCCACAGCTCTACACTACTGCCCACACCACGCCCGCAGCACTACACCACTGCCCACACAAACCCCACAGCGTTACACCACTGCCCACACCACTCCCACAGCACTACACCACTGCCCAGACCACTCCCACAGCGCTACACCACTGCCCACACCACTCCCACAGCACTACACCACTGCCCACACCACTCCCGCAGAACTACACTAATGCCCACACCACATCCAGAGTGCAACACCACTGCCCACACCAATCCCACAGCGCTACACCACTACCCACAAAACTCCCACAGTGCTACACCACAACCCACACCACACCCACAGCGCTACACCACTGCCCACACCACACCCACAGCGCTGCACCACTGCCCACACCACTCCCACAGCGTTACACCACTGCCCACTCCAGTCCTACAGCGCTACACCACTGCCCACACCACTCCCACAGCGCTACACCACTGCCCAATCAACTCCCACAGCACTACACCACTACCCACACCACTCCCGCAGCACTACACCACAACCCACACCACTCCCACAGCACTACACCACTGCCCACACCACTCCCACAGCGCTACACCACTGCCCATTCCAATCCCACAGCATTACACAACTGCCCACAATAATCCCACAGCACAACACCACTGCCCACAGAACTCCCACAGCGACACCTCACCTCCCACACCACTCCCACAGCGTTACACCACTGCGCACACCACACCCAAAGCGCTACACCACTGCCCACACCACTCCCACAGCGCTACACCACAGCCCAGACCACTCCCACAGCCCTATACCACTGCCCACACCACTCCCACAGCGCTACACCACTGCCGACACCATTCCCACAGCACAACACCACTGCCCACACCACTCCCACAGCGCTACACCACTGCCGACACCATTCCCACAGCACAACACCACTGCCCACACCACTCCCACAGCACCACACCACTGCCCACACCACTCCCACAGCGTTACACCACTGCCCACACCACTCCCACAGCGCAACACCACTGACCATGCCGCTCCCACAGTGTTATACCACTGCCCACACCACTCCCACAGCCCTAAACCACTGCACACACCACCCCCACATCCCTACACCACTGCACACACCACTCCCACAGCGCTACATCACTGCCCACACCACTCCCACAGCACTACACCACTGCCCACACCACTCCCACAGCGCTACACCACTGCCCACACACTCCCACAGCGCTACACCACTGCACACACTACACCCACAGCGCTACACCACTGCCCACACCACACCCACAGAGCTACACCACTGCCTACACCACTCCCACAGCGCTACACCACTGCCCACACCACTCCCACAGCGCTACACCACTGCCCACACACTCCCACAGCGCTACACCACTGCCCACACCACTCCCACAGCACTACACCACTGCCCACACCACTCCCACAGCGCTACACCACTGCCCACACACTCCCACAGCGCTACACCACTGCCTACACCACACCCACAGCGCTACACCACTGCCCACACACTCCCACAGCGCTACACCACTGCCTACACCACACCCACAGCGCTACACCACTGCCCACACCACTCCCACAGCGCTACACCACTGCCTACACCACACCCACAGCGCTACACCACTGCCCACACCACTCCCACAGCGCTACACCACTGCCCACATCACTCCCACAGCGCTACACCACTGCCCACATCACTCCCACAGCGCTACACCACTGCCCACACCACTCCCGCCGCATTTAACCAATGCCCAGACCACTCCCACACCACTACACCACTGCCCACATCACTCCCACAGCGCTAAACCACTGCCTACACCACTCCTACAGCATTTCACCACTGCAAACATCACTCCCACTGCTCACATCACTCCCACAGCGCTAGACCACTGCCCACACCAGTCCCACAGCGCTACACCACTGCCCACACCACTCCCACAGACCTACACCACTGCCCACACCACCCCCACCGCCCTACACCACTGCCCACATCACTCCCACAGCGCTACACCACTGCCCACACCACTCCCACAGCGTTACACCACTGCCCACATAACTCACACAATTCTACACCACTGCCCACACCACTCCCACAGCACAACACCCTGGCAACACCACTCCCACAGCTCTACACTACTGCCCACACCACTCCCGCAGCACTAAACCACTGCCCACACAACTCACACAGCAATACAGCATTGCCCAAACAACTCCCACAGCGTTACACCACTGCCCACACCACTCCCACAGCGCTACCCCACTGCCCACACCACTCCCACAGCGCTACACCACTGCTCACACCACTCCCACAGCGCGACACCACTGCCCACACCACTCCCACAGCGCTTCACCATGGTCCACACAACTCACACAGCACTACACCACTGCCCACAACACTCCCACAGCAATACACCACTGCCCACACCACTCCCACAGCGTTACACAACTGCGTACACCACTCCCACAGCGCTACACCACATCGCACACCACTCCCACAGCACTACAACACATCCAACACCACTCCCACAGCACTACACCACAGCCCACACCACACCCAAAGCACTACACTAATGCCCACGACACACCCACAGCGCTACACCACTGCCCACAAAACACCCACAGCACTACACCACTGCCCACACAAATCCCGCAGCGCTAGACCACCGCCCACATCACTCCCACAGCACTAAACCACTGCCCACACCACTCCCACAACGCTACACCACTGACCACACCACTCCCACAGCACTACACCACTGCCCACGCCACTCCCACAGCGCTACACCACTGCCCACACCACTCCCGCCGCATTTAACCAATGCCCACACCACTCCCACAGCACAACACCCTGGCAACACCACTCTCACTGCTCTACACTACTCCCCACACCACTCCCACAGCCCTACACCACTGCCCACACCACTCCCACAGCGCTACACCACTGCCCACACCACTCCCACAGCGCTACACCACTGCCCACACCACTCCCACAGCACTACACCACTGCCCACACCACTCCCACAGCACTACACCACTGCCCACACCACTCCCACAGCGCTACACCACTGCCCACACCACTCCCACAGCGCTACACCACTGCCCACACCAGTCCCAGAGCGCTACACCACTGCCCACACCAGTCCCAGAGCGCTACACCACTGTCCACACCACTCCCAAAGCGCTAGACCACTGCCCACACCAGTCCCAGAGCGCTACACCACTGCCCACACCACTCCCACAGCAAAACACCACTACACACAACTCTCCCACAGCGCTAGACGAATGCCCACACCACTCCCACAGCACAACACTGATGCCCACACCACTCCCACAGCGTTACACCACTGCCCACACCACTCCCACAGCACTACACCACTGCCCACACCACTCCCAAAGACCTACACCACTGCCCACATAACTCACACAACTCTACACCACTGCCCACACGACTCCCACAGCGCTGCACCACTGCCCAAACAACTCCCACAGCGTTACACCACTGCCCACACCACTCCCACAGCACTACACCACTGTCCACACCACTCCCACAGCGCTACCCCACTGCCCACACCACTCCCACAGCACTACACCACTGCCCACACCACTCCCACAGCACTACACCACTGTCCTCACCACTCCCACAGCGCTACCCCACTGCCCACACCACTCCCACAGCGCTACACCACTGCCCACACCACTCCCACAGCGCTACCCCACTGCCCACACCACTCCCACAGCACTACACCACTGCTCACACCACTCCCACAGCGCTACAACACTGCCCACACCACTCCCACAGCACAACTCCCTGGCAACTCCACTCCCACAGCTCTACACTACTGCCCACACCACGCCCGCAGCACTACACCACTGCCCACACAAACCCCACAGCGTTACACCACTGCCCACACCACTCCCACAGCACTACACCACTGCCCAGACCACACCCACAGCGCTACACCACTGCCCACACCACTCCCACAGCACTACACCACTGCCCACACCACTCCCGCAGAACTACACTAATGCCCACACCACATCCAGAGTGCAACACCACTGCCCACACCAATCCCACAGCGCTACACCACTACCCACAAAACTCCCACAGTGCTACACCACAACCCACACCACACCCACAGCGCTACACCACTGCCCACACCACACCCACAGCGCTGCACCACTGCCCACACCACTCCCACAGCGTTACACCACTGCCCACTCCAGTCCTACAGCGCTACACCACTGCCCACACCACTCCCACAGCGCTACACCACTGCCCAATCAACTCCCACAGCACTACACCACTACCCACACCACTCCCGCAGCACTACACCACAACCCACACCACTCCCACAGCACTACACCACTGCCCACACCACTCCCACAGCGCTACACCACTGCCCATTCCAATCCCACAGCATTACACAACTGCCCACAATAATCCCACAGCACAACACCACTGCCCACAGAACTCCCACAGCGACACCTCACCTCCCACACCACTCCCACAGCGCTACACCACTGCCCAATCAACTCCCACAGCACTACACCACTACCCACACCACTCCCGCAGCACTACACCACAACCCACACCACACCCAAAGCGCTACACCACTGCCCACACCACTCCCACAGCGCTACACCACAGCCCAGACCACTCCCACAGCGCTACACCACTGCCCACACCACTCCCACAGCGCTACACCACTGCCGACACCATTCCCACAGCACAACACCACTGCCCACACCACTCCCACAGCGCTACACCACTGCCGACACCATTCCCACAGCACAACACCACTGCCCACACCACTCCCACAGCACCACACCACTGCCCACACCACTCCCACAGCGTTACACCACTGCCCACACCACTCCCACAGCGCTACACCACTGCCCACACCACTCCCACAGCGCAACACCACTGACCATGCCGCTCCCACAGTGTTATACCACTGCCCACACCACTCCCACAGCCCTACACCACTGCACACACCACCCCCACATCCCTACACCACTGCACACACCACTCCCACAGCGCTACATCACTGCCCACACCACTCCCACAGCACTACACCACTGCCCACACCACTCCCACAGCGCTACACCACTGCCCACACCACACCCACAGAGCTACACCATTGCCTACACCACTCCCACAGCGCTACACCACTGCCCACACCACTCCCACAGCGCTACACCACTGCCCACACACTCCCACAGCGCTACACCACTGCCCACACCACTCCCACAGCACTACACCACTGCCCACACCACTCCCACAGCGCTACACCACTGCCCACACACTCCCACAGCGCTACACCACTGCCTACACCACACCCACAGCGCTACACCACTGCCCACACCACTCCCACAGCGCTACACCACTGCCCACACTACTCCCACAGCGCTACACCACTGCCCACATCACTCCCACAGCGCTACACCACTTCCCACATCACTCCCACAGCACTACACCACTGCCCACACCACTCCCGCCGCATTTAACCAATGCCCAGACCTCTCCCACACCACTACACCACTGCCCACATCACTCCCACAGCGCTAAACCACTGCCTACACCACTCCCACAGCAATACACCACTGCAAACATCACTCCCACTGCTCACATCACTCCCACAGCGCTAGACCACTGCCCACACCAGTCCCACAGCGCTACACCACTGCCCACACCACTCCCACAGACCTACACCACTGCCCACACCACCCCCACCGCCCTACACCACTGCCCACATCACTCCCACAGCGCTACACCACTGCCCACACGACTCCAACAGCACTACACCACTGCCCACACCACTCCCACAGCGCTACACCACAACCCACACCACTCCCACAGCGCTACACCACTGCCCACACCACTCCCACAGCGTTACACCACTGCCCACATAACTCACACAATTCTACACCACTGCCCACACCACTCCCACAGCACAACACCCTGGCAACACCACTCCCACAGCTCTACACTACTGCCCACACCACTCCCGCAGCACTACACCACTGCCCACACAACTCACACAGCAATACAGCATTGCCCAAACAACTCCCACAGCGTTACACCACTGCCCACACCACTCCCACAGCGCTACCCCACTGCCCACACCACTCCCACAGCGCTACACCACTGCTCACACCACTCCCACAGCACTACACCACTGTCCACACCACTCCCACAGCTCTACACTACTGCCCACACCACTCCCGCAGCACTACACCACTGCCCACACCAATCCCACAGCGTTACACAGCTGCCCACACCACACCCACAGCGCTACACCACTGCCCACAATAATCCCAAAGCACAACACCACTGCACACACCACTCCCACAGCGCTACACCACTGCCCACACCACTCCCACAGCGCTACACCACTGCCGACACCATTCCCACAGCGCTACACCATTGCCCACACCACTCCCACAGCCCTACACCACTGCACACACCACCCCCACAGCCCTACACCACTGCACACACCACTCCCACAGCGCTACACCACTGCCCACACCACTCCCACAGCACTACACCACTGCCCACACCACTCCCACAGCGCTACACCACTGCTCACACCACTCCCACAGCACTACACCACTGCCCACACCACTCCAACAGCACTACACCACTGCCCACACCACTCCCACAGCGCTACACCACTGCCCACACCACACCCACAGAACTACACCACTGCCCACACCACACCCACAGAGCTACACCACTGCCTACACCACTCCCACAGCGCTACACCACTGCCCACACCACTCCCTCAGCGCTACACCACTGCCCACACCATTCCCACAGCACTACACCACTGCCCACACCACTCCCACAGCGCTACACCACTGCCCACATCACTCCCACAGCGCTACACCACTGCCCACACCACTCCCACAGCACTGACCGCTGCCAACACCACTCCCACAGCGTAACACCAATGCCCACACCACTCCCACAGCGCCACCTCACCTCCCAAACCATTCCCACAGCGTTACACCACTGCCCACACCACTCCCACAGCGCTACACCACTGCCCACACCACTCCCATAGAACTACACTAATGCCCACAACACTCCCATAGCACTACACCACTGCCCACACAACTCCCACAGCGCTGCACCACTGCCCACACCATTCCCACAGAGCTACACCAATGCCCACACCACTCCCACAGCGCCAACTCACCTCCCAAACCACTCCCACAGCGTTACACCACTGCCCACACCAGTCCCACAGCTCTACACCACTGCCCACACCACTCCCACAGCACTACACCACAACCCACACCACTCCCACAGCACTACACCACTGCCCACACCACTCCCACAGCGCTACACCACTGCCCACACCACTCCCACAGCACTACACCACAACCCACACCACTCCCACAGCGCTACACCACTGCCCACACCACTCCCACAGCACTACACCACTGCCCACACCACTCCCACAGCACTACACCACAACCCACACCACTCCCACAGTGCTACACCACAACCCACACCACTCCCACAGCAGTACACCTCTACCCACACAACTCACACAGCAATACACCACTGCCCACACCACTCCCACAGCGCTACACAACTGCCCACATCACTCCCACAGCGCTGCACCACTGCCCACACCACACCCACAGCACTACACCACTGCCCACTACAGTCCTACAGCGCTACACCACTGCCCACACCACTCCCACAGCGCTACCCCACTGCCTTCACCACACCCACAGCACTACACCACTGCGCACACCACTCCCACAGCGCTACACCACTGCCCACACCACTTGCACAGCGCTACACCACTGCCCACACCACTCCCACAGCGTAACACCACTGCTCACACCACTCCTGCCGCATTAAACCAATGCCCACACCACTCCCAAAGCACTGACCACTGCCAACACCACTCCCACAGCGCTACACCACTGCCCACACCATTCGAACAGCGCTACACCGCTGCCCACACCATTCCCACAGCGCTACACCACTGCCCACACCATTCCCAAAGCGCTACACCACTGCCCACACCACTCCCACAGACCTACACCACTGCCCACACCACCCCCACCGCGCTACACCACTGCCCGCATCACTCCCAAAGCACTGACCACTGCCAACACCACTCCCACAGCGCTACACCACTGCCCACACCATTCCCACAGCGCTACACCACTGCCCACACCATTCCCAAAGCGCTACACCACTGCCCACACCACTCCCACAGACCTACACCACTGCCCACACCACCCCCACCGCGCTACACCACTGCCCGCATCACTCCCACAGCGCTACACCACTGCCCACACGACTCCAACAGCACTACACCACTGCCCACACCACTCTTACAGCGCTACACCACAACCCACACCACTCCCACAGCGCTACACCACTGCCCAAAACACTCCCACAGCACTACACCACTGCCCACACCACTCCCACAGCGCTACACCACTGCCCACACCACTCCTACAGCGCTACACCACAACCCACACCACTCCCACAGCGCTACACCACTGCCCAAAACACTCCCACAGCACTACACCACTGCCCACACCACTCCCACAGCGCTACACCACTGCCCACACCACTCCCACAGCACTACACCACTGCCCACACCACTCCCACAGCACTACACCACTGACCATGCCACTCCCACAGTGTTACACCACTCCCACAGCACTACACCACTGCCCACACCACTCCCACAGCACTACACCACTTCCCAAACCACTCCCCCAGCACTACACTACTGCCCACACCACTCCCACAGCACTACACCACTGCCCACATCACTCCCACAGCGCTAGACCACTGCCCACACCACTCCCACAGCACTACACAACTGCCCACACCACTCCCACAGCACTACACAACTGCCCACACCACTCCCACAGCACTACACAACAACACACAACACTCCCAAAGCGCTAGACGAATGCCCACACCACTCCCACAGCACTACACCACTGCCCACACCACTCCCGCCGCATTAGACCACTGCCCAAACCACTCCACAGCGCTACACCATTGCCCACACCTCTCCCACAGCGCTACACCACTTCCCAATCCATTCCCACAGCACTACACCACTGCCCACACCACTCCCACAGCACTACATCACTGCTCACACCCATCCCACAGCGCTACACCACTGCCCACACCACTCCCACAGCGCTACACCACTGCCCACACCACTACCACAGCGCTACACCACTGCCCACACCACTCCCACAGCGCTACACCACTGCCCACACCACTCCCACAGCGCTACAACACAACCCACACCACTCCCACAGCGCTACACCACTGCCCACACCACTCCCACAGCGCTACACCACTGCCCACACCACTCCCACAGCGCTACACCACAGCCCAGACCACACAAACAGTGCTTCACCACTGCCCACACCACTCCCACAGCGCTACACCACTGCTCACAGCCATCCCACAGCGCTACACCACTGCCCACACCACTCCCACAGCGCTACACCACTGCCCACACCACTCCCACAGCGCTACACCACTGCCCACACCACTCCCACAGCGCTACACAACAACCCATACCTCTCCCACAGCGCTACACCACTGCCCACACCAGTCCCACAGCGCGACACCACTGCCCACACCACTCCCACAGCGCTACAACCACTGCCCACACCACTCCCACAGCGCTACACCACTGCCCACACCACTCGCACAGCGCTACATCACTGCCCACACCACTCCCACAGCGCTACACCACTGCCCACACCACTCGCACAGCGCTACACCACTGCCCACACCACTCGCACAGCGCTACACCACTGCCCACAACACTCGCACAGCGCTACACCACTGCACACACCACTCCCACAGCGCTACACCACTGCCCACACCACTCCCACAGCGCTACACCACTGCCCACACCACTCCCACAGCGCTACACCACTGCCCGCACCACTCCCACAGCGCTACACCACTGCCCACACCACTCCCACAGCGCTACACCACTGCACACACCACTCCCGCAACGCTACACCACTGCCCACACCACTCCCACAGCGCTACACCACAGCACACACCACTCACACAGCGCTACACCTCTTCCCAAACCACTCCCACAGCACTACACCACAACCCACACCACTCCCACAGCGCTACACCACTGCCCACACCACTCCCACAGCACTACACTACTGCCCACACCACTCCCACAGCGCTACACCACTGTCTACACCACACCAACAGCGCTAGACCACTGCCCACACCACTCCCACAGCACTACACAACTGCCCACACCACTCCCACAGCGCTTCACCGCTGCCCACACCACTCCCACAGCACTACACAACTGCCCACACCACTCCCACAGCGCTTCACCGCTGCCCACACCACTCTCACAGCGCTACACCACTGCCCACACCACACCCACAGCACTACACAACAACACACAACACTCCCACAGCGCTAGACGAATGCCCACACCACTGCCCACACCACTCCCGCCGCATAAGACCACTGCCCACACCACTCTCACAGCGCTACACCACCGCCCACACCATTCCCACAGCACTTCACCACTTCCCAATCTATTCCCACAGCGCTACACCACTGCCCACACCAATCCCACAGCACTACACCACAGCCCACACCACACAAACAGTGCTACACCACTGCTCACACCCATCCCACAGCGCTACACCACTGCCCACACCACACAAACAGTGCTACACCACTGCCCACACCACTCCCACAGCACTACACCACTGCTCACACCCATCCCACAGCGCTACACCACTGCTCATACCACTCGACAGCGCTACTCTAATGCCAACAACACTCCTGTAGCGCTACACAACAACCCATACCTCTCCAACAGCGCTACACCACTGCCCACACCAGTCCCACAGCACTACACCACTGCCCACACCACTCCCACAGCGCTACACCACTGTCCACACCACTCCCACAGCACTAGACCACTGCCCACACCACTCCTGCCGCATTAGACCAATGACCACACAACTCCCACAGCACTGACCGCTGCCAACACTAGTCCCACAGCGCTACACCACTGCCCACACCACTCCCACAGCACTACACTACTGCCCACACCACTCCCACAGCACTACACCACTGCCAACACCACTCCCACAGCGCTACACCACTGCCCACACCACCCCCACAGCACTACACCACTACCCTCACCACTCCCACTGTGCTAGACCACAACCTACACCACCCCCACAGCACTACACCACTGCCCACACCACTCCCACAGCACTACACCACTGCCCACACCACTCCCACAGCGCTACACCACTGCCCTCACCACTCCCACAGCACTACACGACTGCCCACACCCCTCCCACAGCTTTACATCACTGCCCACACCACTCCCACAGCACTACACCACAGCCCACACCACTCCCATAGACCTACACCACAGCCCAGACCACTCCCACAGTGCTACACCACTTCCCAAACCTCTCCCAAAGCAATACACCACACCCAACACCACTCTCACAGCGCTACACCACTGCCCACACCACTCCCACAGCGCTACACCACTGCCCACACCACTCCCACAGCGCTACACCACTGCCCACAACACTCCCACAGCGCTACACCACTGCCCACACCACACCCACAGACCTACACCACTGCCCTCAGCACTCCCACAGCGTTGCACCACTGCCCACACCACTCCCACAGCACGACACCATTGCCCACACCACTCCCACAGCACGACACCATTGCCCACACCACTCCCACAGCACTACACCACTGCCCACATCATTCCCACAGCACTACACCACTGCCCACACCACTCCCACAGCACTACACCACATCCCACACCACTCCCACAGCGTTACACCACTGCCGAGATCACACCCGCAGCGCTACACCACTGCCCACACCACTCCCACAGCGCTACACCACTGCCGAGATCACACCCGCAGCGCTACACCACTGCCCACACCACTCCCACAGCGCTACACCACTGCCCACACCACTCCCACAGCGCTATACCACTGCCCACACCACTCCCACAGCATTACACCACTGCCCACACCACTCCCACAGCGCTACACCACTGCCCACACCACAGCCACAGCACTACACCTCAACCCACACCACTCCCATAGCGTTACACCACAACCCACACCACTCCCAAAGCACTACACCACTGCCCACACCACTCCCACAGTGCTACACCACAGCCCACACCACTCCCACAGCACTACACCACTGCCCACAACACTCCCACATCGCTACACCACTGCACACGCCACTCCCACAGCACTACACCACTGCCCACACCACTCCCACTGCGCTACACCACAGCCCATATCAACCCCGCAGCGCTACACCACAACCCACACCACACCCAGAGCACTAAACCGTTGCCTAGCCCAGTCCCACAGCGCTACACCACTGCCCACAACACTCCCACAGCGCTACACAACTGCCCACACCCCTTCCACAGCACTACACCAATGCCAACACCACTCCCACAACACTACACCACTGCCCACACAACTCACACAGCGCTACACCACAACCCACACCACACCCACAGCACTACACCACAACCCACACCACTCCCACAGCGCTACACCACTGCGCACACGACTCCCACAGCGCTAGACCACTGCCCACAACACTCCCACAGCACTACACCACTGCGCACACCAATCCCACAGCACTACACCACTGCCCACACCACTCCCACAGCACTACACCACTGCCCACACCACTCCTACAGAACTACACCACTGCGCACACTACACCCACAGCGCTGCACCACTGCCAACACCTCTCCCAAAGCACTACACCACTGCCCACAACACTCCCACAGCACTACACCACTGCCCACACCACTCCCACAGCACTACACCACTGCCCACACCACTCCCACAGCGCTACACCACTGCCCACACCACTCCCACAGCACTACACCACTGCCCACACCACTCCCACAGCACTACACCACTGCCCACACCACTCCCACAGCGCTACAACACTGCCCACACCACTCCCACAGCACTACACCACTGCCCACACCACTCCCACAGCACTACACCACTGCCTACACCACTCCCACTGCGCTACACCACTGCCCACATCAAACCCGCAGCGCTACACCACAACCCACACCACACCCAGAGCACTAAACCGTTGCCTACCCCAGTCCCACAGCGCTACAGCACTGCCCAATACCACTCCCACAGCGCTAGACCACTGCCCACACCACTCCCACAGCACTAAACCGCTGTCCACACGACTCCCACAGCGCTACACCACTACCCACACTACAACCTCAGCGCTACACCACTTCCCACACTACACCCACAGCGCTACACCAGTGCCCACACCAATCCCACAGCGTTACACCACTGCCCACACCATTCCCACAGCGCTACACCACAACCCACACCTCTCCCACAGCGTTACACCACTGCCCACACCACTCCCACAGCGCTACACCACAGCCCACACCACTCCCACAGCACTACACCACTGCCCACACCACTCCCACAGCACTACACCACTGCCCACACCACTCCCACAGCGCTACACCACTGCCCACACACTCCCACAGCGCTACACCACTGCCTACACCACAACCCACACCACACCCAGAGCACTAAACCGTTGCCTACCCCAGAGTGTCAGTAATTGAGGGTGTGCTGCACTATTGGAGTGTCAGTAATTGAGGGTGTGCTGCACTATTGGAGTGTCAGTAATTGAGGGTGTGCTGCACTATTGGAGTGTCAGTAATTGAGGGTGTGCTGCACTATTGGAGGGTCAGTATTTGAGGGTGTGCTGCACTATTGCAGTGTCAGTAATTGAGGGTGTGCTGCACTATTGGAGGGTCAGTAATTGAGGGTGTTCTGCACTATTGGAGGGTCAGTAATTGAGGGTGTGCTTCACTATTGCATGGTCAGTAATTGAGGTTGTGCTGCACTATTGGAGGGTCAGTAATTGAGGGTGTGCTGCACTATTGGAGGGTCAGTAATTGAGGGTGTGCTGCACTATTGGAGGGTCAGTAATTGAGGGTGTGCTGCACTATTGTAGTGTCAGTAATTCAGGTTGTGAGGCACTATTGGAGAATCAGTAATTGAGGGTTTGCTGCACTATTGGAGGGTCAGTAATTGAGGGTGTGCTGCACTATTGGAGGGTCAGTAATTGAGGGTGTGCTGCACTATTGGAGAATCAGTAATTGAGGGTGTGCTGCACTATTGGAGGGTCAGTAATTGATGGTGTGCTGCACTATTGGAGTGTCAGTAATTGAGGGTGTGCTGCACTATTGGAGTGTCAGTAATTGAGGGTGTGCTGCACTATTGGAGGGTCAGTAATTGAGGGTGTGCTGCACTATTGGAGTGTCAGTAATTGAGGGTGTGCTGCACTATTGGAGTGTCAGTAATTGAGGGTGTGCTGCACTATTGGAGGGTCAGTAATTTAGGGTGTGCTGCACTATTGGAGGGTCAGTAATTGAGGGTGTGCTGCACTATTGGAGTGTCAGTAATTGAGGGTGTGCTGCACTATTGGAGTGTCAGTAATTGAGGGTGCATTGCACCTTTGGAGGGTCAGTATTTGAGGTTGTGCTGCACTATTGGAGTGTCAGTAATTGAGGGTGTGCTGCACTATTGGAGATTTAGTAATTGAGGGTGTGCTGCACTATTGGAGTGTCAGTAATTGAGGGTGTGTTGCACTATTGGAGTGTCAGTAATTGAGGTTGTGCTGCACTATTGGTGTGTCAGTAATTGAGGGTGTGCTGCACTATTGGAGTGTCAGTAATTGAGGTTGTGCTGCACTATTGGAGTGTCAGTAATTGAGGGTGTGCTGCAATATTGGATAGTAAATAATTGAGGGTGTGCTGCTCTATTGGAGTGTCAGTAATTGAGGGTGTGCTGCACTATTGGAGGGTCAGTAATTGAGGGTGTGCTGCACTATTGGAGGGTCAGTAATTGAGGGTGTGCTGCACTATTGGAGGGTCAGTATTTGAGGGTGTGCTGCACTATTGGAGTGTCAGTAATTGAGGGAGTGCTGCACTATTGGAGGGTCAGTAATTGAGGGTGCGCTGCACTATTGGAGTGTCAGTAATTGAGGGTGTGCTGCACTATTGGAGGGTCAGTAATTGAGGGTGTGCTGCACTATTGCAGTGTCAGTAATTGAGTGTGTGCAGCACTTTTGGAGTGTCAGTAATTGAGGGTGTGCTGCACTATTGGAGTGTCAGTAATTGAGGGTGTGCTGCACTATTGGAGTGTCAGTAATTGAGGGTGTGCTGCACTATTGCAGTGTCAGTAATTGAGTGTGTGCAGCACTGTTGGAGGGTCAGTAATTGAGGGTGTGCTGCACTGTTGGAGGGTCAGTAATTGAGGGTGTGCTGCACTAATGGAGTGTCAGATATTGAGGGTGTGCTGCACTATTGGAGTGTCAGATATTGAGGGTGTGCTGCACTATTGGAGTGTCAGATATTGAGGGTGTGCTGCACTATTGGAGTGTCAGATATTGAGGGTGTGCTGCACTAATGGAGTGTCAGATATTGAGGGTGTGCTGCACTATTGGAGTGTCAGATATTGAGGGTGTGCTGCACTATTGGAGTGTCAGATATTGAGGGTGTGCTGCACTATTGGAGGGTCAGTAATTGAGGGTGTGCTGCACTATTGGAGTGTCAGTAATTGAGGGTGTGCTGCACTATTGGAGAGTCATTAATTGAGGGTGTGCTGCACTATTGGAGTGTCAGTAATTGAGGGTGTCCTGCACTATTGGAGTGTCAGTAATTGAGGGTGTGCTG
This sequence comes from Cetorhinus maximus, assembly GCF_964194155.1. Classification (NCBI taxonomy): domain Eukaryota; kingdom Metazoa; phylum Chordata; class Chondrichthyes; order Lamniformes; family Cetorhinidae; genus Cetorhinus; species Cetorhinus maximus. The sequence goes on along the minus strand of NW_027596262.1, from coordinate 21,536 downwards.
CACTATTGGAGGTTAAGTAATTGAGGGTGTGCTGCACTATTGGAGGGTCAATAATTGAGGGTGTGCTGCACTATTGGAGTGTCAGTAATTGAGGGTGTGCTGCACTATTGGAGTGTCAGTAATTGAGTGTGTGCTGCACTATTGGAGTGTCAGTAATTGAGGGTGTGCTGCACTATTGGAGTGTCAGTAATTGAGGGTGTGCTGCACTATTGGAGTGTCAGTAATTGAGGGTGTGCTGCACTATTGGAGTGTCAGTAATTGAGTGTGTGCTGCACTATTGGAGTGTCAGTAATTGAGGGTGTGCTGCACTATTGGTGTGTCAGTAATTGAGGGTGTGCTGCACTATTGGAGTGTCAGTAATTGAGGGTTTGCTGCACTATTGGTGTGTCAGTAATTGAGGGTGTGCTGCACTATTGGAGTGTCAGTAATTGAGGGTGTGCTGCACTATTGGAGTGTCAGTAATTGAGGGTGTGCTGCACTATTGGAGTGTCAGTAATTGAGGGTGTGCTGCACTATTGGAGTGTCAGTAATTGAGTGTGTGCTGCACTATTGGAGTGTCAGTAATTGAGGGTGTGCTGCACTATTGGAGGGTCAGTAATTGAGGGTGTGCTGCACTATTGGTGTGTCAGTAATTGAGTGTGTACTGCACTATTGGAGTGTCAGTAATTGAGGGTGTGCTGCACTATTGGAGTGTCAGTAATTGAGGGTGTGCTGCACTATTGGAGTGTCAGTAATTGAGGGTGTGCTACACTATTGGACTGTCAGTATTTGAGGGTGTGCTTCACTATTGGAGGGTCAGTAATTGAGGGTGTGCTGCACTATTGGAGTGTCAGTAATTGAGGGTGTGCTGCACAATTGGAGTGTCAGGAATTGAGGGTGTGCTGCACTATTGGGGTGTCAGTAATTGAGGGTGTGCTGCACTATTGGAGTTTCAGTAATTGAGGGTGTGCAGCACTATTGGAGTGTCAGTAATTGAGGGTGTGCTGCACTATTGGAGGGTCAGTAATTGAGGGTGTGCTGCACTATTGAAGTGTCAACAATTGAGGGTGTGCAGCACTTTTGGAGGGTCTGTATTTGAGGATGTGCTGCACTTTTGGAGGGTCAGTAATTGAGGGTGTGCTGCACTATTGGTGTGTCAGTAATTGAGGGTGTGCTGCACTATTGGAATGTCAGTAATTGAGGGTGTGCTGCACTATTGGAGTGTCAGTAATTGAGGGTGTTCTGCACTATTGGAGTGTCAGTAATTGAGGATGTGCTGCACTATTGGAGGGTCAGTAATTGAGGGTGTGCTGCACTATTGAAGTGTCAACAATTGAGGGTGTGCAGCACTTTTGGAGGGTCTGTATTTGAGGATGTGCTGCACTTTTGGAGGGTCAGTAATTGAGGGTGTGCTGCACTATTGGAGGGTCAATAATTGAGGGTTTGCTGCACTATTGGAGTGTCAGTAATTGAGGGTGTGCTGCACTATTGGAGTGTCAGTATCTGAGGGTGTGCTGCACTATTGGAGGGTCAGTAATTGAGGGTGTGCTGCACTATTGGAGTGTCAGTAATTGAGGGTGTGCTGCACTATTGGAGTGTCAGTAATTGAGGGTTTGCTGCACTATTGGTGTGTCAGTAATTGAGGGTGTGCTGCACTATTGGAGTGTCAGTAATTGAGGGTGTGCTGCACTATTATAGGCTCAGTAATTGAGGCTGTGCTGCACTATTGGAGAGTCAGTAATTGAGGGTGTGCTGCACTATTGGAGGGTCAGTAATTGAGGGTGTGCTGCACTATTGGAGGGTCAGTATTTGAGGGTGTGCTGCACTATTGGAGGGTCAGTATTTGAGGGTGTGCTGCACTATTGGTGGGTCAGTAATTGAGGGTGTGCTGCACTATTGCAGTGTCAGTAATTGAGGGTGTGCTGCACTATTGGAGGGTCAGTAATTGAGGGTGTGCTGCACTATTGGAGTGTCAATAATTGAGGGTGTGCTGCACATTTATTGTGTCAGTAATTGAGGTTGAGCTGCACTATTGGAGTGTCAGTAATTGAGGGTGTGCTGCACTATTACATGGTCAGTAATTGAGGGTGTGCTGCACTATTGGAGTGTCATTATTTGAGGGTTTGTTGCACTATTGGAGTTTCAGTAATTGAGGGTGTGCTGCACTATTGGAGTGTCAGTTATTGAGGGTGTGCTGCACTATTGGAGTGACAGTAATTGAGGGTGTGCTGCACTATTGGAGTGACAGTAATTGAGGGTGTGCTGCACTATTGGAGTGTCAGTATTTGAGGATGTGCTGCACTATTGGAGTGACAGTAATTGAGGGTGTGCTGCACTATTGGAGTATCAGTAATTGAGTGTGTGCTGCAGTATTGGAGTGTCAGTATTTGAGGGTGTGACGCACTATTGGAGTGTCAGTAATTGAGGGTGTGCTGCACTATTGGAGGGTCAGTAATTGAGGGTGTGCTGCACTGTTGGATGGTCATTAATTGAGGGTGTGCTGCACTATTGGAGTGTCAGTAATTGAGGGTGTGCTGCACTATTGGAGTGTCAGTAATTGAGGGTGTGCTGCACTATTCGAAGGTCATTAATTGAGGGTGTGCTGCACTATTGGAGTGTCAGTATTTGAGGATGTGCTGCACTATTGGAGTGTCAGTAATTTAGGGTATGCTGCAGTATTGGAGTGTCAGTATTTGAGGGTGTGCTACACTATATAAGTGCCAGTAATTGAGGGTGTGCTGCACTATTGGGGTGTCAGTAATTGAGGGTGTGCTGCACTATTGGAGGGTCAGTAATTGAGGGTGTGCTGCCGTATTGGAGGGTCAGTAATTGAGGGTGTGCTGCACTATTGGAGTGTCAGTGATTGAGGGTGTGCTGCACTATTGGAGGGTCAGTAATTGAGGTTGTGCTGCACTATTGGAGTGTCAGTAATTGAGTGTGTGCTGCACTATTGGAGGGTCAGTAATTGAGTGTGTGCTGCACTATTGGAGTGTCAGTAATTGAGGGTGTGCTGCACTATTGGAGTGTCAGTAATTGAGGGTGAGCTGCACTATTGGAGTGTCAGTAATTGAGGGTGTGCTGCACTATTGGAGTGTCAGTAATTGAGGGTGTGCTGCAATATTGGAGTGTCAGTAATTGAGGGTGAGCTGCACTATTGGAGTGTCAGTAATTGAGGGTGTGCTGCACTATTGGAGTGTCAGTAATTGAGGGTGTGCTGCAATATTGGAGTGTCAGTAATTGAGGGTGAGCTGCACTATTGGAGTGTCAGTAATTGAGGGTGTGCTGCACTATTGGAGGGTCAGTAATTGAGTGTGTGCTTCACTCTGGGAGTGTCAGTAATTGAGGGTGTGCTGCACTATTGTAGTGTCAGTAATTGAGGGTGTGCTGCTCTATTGGAGGGTCAGTAATTGAGTGTGTGCTTCACTCTGGGAGTGTCAGTAATTGAGGGTGTGCTGCACTATTGGAGTGTCAGTAATTGAGGGTGTGCTGCACTATTGGAGTGTCAGTAATTGAGGGTGTGCTGCACTATTGGAGTGTCAGTAATTGAGGGTGTGCTGCACTATTGGTGTGTCAGTAATTGAGTGTGTGCTTCACTCTGGGAGTGTCAGTAATTGAGGGTGTGCTGCACTATTGGAGTGTCAGTAATTGAGGGTGTGCTGCACTATTGGAGTGTCAGTAATTGAGGGTGTGCTGCACTATTGGAGGGTCAGTAATTGAGGTTGTGCTGCACTATTGGAGTGTCAGTAATTGAGGGTGTGCTGCACTATTGGAGTGTCAGTAATTGAGGGTGTGCTGCACTATTGGAGTGTCAGTAATTGAGGGTGTGCTGCACTATTGGAGTGTCAGTAATTGAGGATGTGCTGCACTATTGGAGTGTCAGTAATTGAGGGTGTGCTGCACTATTGGAGTGTCAGTAATTGAGGCTGTGCTGCACTATTGGAGTGTCAGTAATTGAGGGTGTGCTGCACTATTGGAGTGTCAGTAATTGAGTGTGTGCTGTACTATTGGAGCGTCAGTAATTGAGGGTTTGCTGCACTATTGGAGTGTCAGTAATTGAGGGTGTGCTGCACTAGTGGAGTGTCAGTAATTGAGGGTGTGCTGCACTATTGGAGTGTCAATAATTGAGGGTGTGCTGCACATTTATTGTGTCAGTAATTGAGGTTGAGCTGCACTATTGGAGGGTCAGTAATTGAGGATGTGCTGCACTATTACATGGTCAGTAATTGAGGGTGTGCTGCACTATTACAGGGTCAGTAATTGAGGGTGTGCTGCACTATTGGAGTGTCATTATTTGAGGGTTTGTTGCACTATTGGAGTTTCAGTAATTGAGGGTGTGCTGCACTATTGGAGTGTCAGTAATTGAGGGTGTGCTGCACTATTGGAAGGTCATTAATTGAGGGTGTGCTGCACTATTGGAGTGTCAGTTATTGAGGGTGTGCTGCACTATTGGAGTGACAGTAATTGAGGGTGTGCTGCACTATTGGAGTGACAGTAATTGAGGGTGTGCTGCACTATTGGAGTGTCAGTATTTGAGGATGTGCTGCACTATTGGAGTGTCAGTAATTGATGGTGTGCTGCAGTATTGGAGTGTCAGTATTTGAGGGTGTGCTACACTATATAAGTGCCAGTAATTGAGGGTGTACTGCACTATTGGAGTGTCAGTTATTGAGGGTGTGACGCACTATTGGAGTGTCAGTAATTGAGGGTGTGCTGCACTATTGGAGGGTCAGTAATTGAGGGTGTGCTGCACTGTTGGAGGGTCATTAATTGAGGGTGTGCTGCACTATTGGGGTGTCATTATTTGAGGGTGTGCTGCACTATTGGAGTTTCAGTAATTGAGGGTGTGCTGCACTATTGGAGTGTCAGTAATTGAGGGTGTGCTGCACTATTCGAAGGTCATTAATTGAGGGTGTGCTGCACTATTGGAGAGTCAGTAATTGAGGGTGTGCTGCACTATTCGAAGGTCAGTAATTGAGGGTGTGCTGCACTATTCGAAGGTCAGTAATTGAGGGTGTGCAGCACTATTTGAGTGTCAGTAATTGAGGGTGTGCAGCACTATTTGAGTGTCAGTAATTGAGGGTGTGCTGCACTATTGGAGTGTCAGTAATTGAGTGTGTGCTGCACTATTGGAGTATCAGTAATTGAGTGTGTGCTGCACTATTGGTGTGTCAGTAATTGAGGGTGTGCTGCACTATTGGAGTGTCAGTAATTGAGGGTGTGCAGCACTATTTGAGTGTCAGTAATTGAGGGTGTGCTGCACTATTGGAGTGTCAGTAATTGAGGTTGTGCTGCACTATTGGAGGGTCAGTAATTGAGGGTGTGCTGCACTATTGGAGTGTCAGTAATTGAGGGTGTGCTGCACTATTGGAGTGTCAGTAATTGAGGGTGTGCTGCACTATTGGTGTGTCAGTAATTGAGGGTGTGCTGCACTATTGGAGTGTCAGTAATTGAGGGTGTGCTGCACTATTGGAGTGTCAGTAATTGAGGGTGTGCTGCACTATTGGAGGGTCAGTAATTGAGTGTGTGCTTCACTCTGGGAGTGTCAGTAATTGAGGGTGTGCTGCACTATTGGAGTGTCAGTAATTGAGGGTGTGCTGCACTATTGGAGAGTCAGTAATTGAGGGTTTGCTGCACTATTGGAGTGTCAGTAATTGAGGGTGTGCTGCACTATTGGAGGGTCAGTAATTGAGGGTGTGCTGCACTATTGGAGTGTCAATAATTGAGGGTGTGCTGCACATTTATTGTGTCAGTAATTGAGGTTGAGCTGCACTATTGGAGGGTCAGTAATTGAGGATGTGCTGCACTATTACATGGTCAGTAATTGAGGGTGTGCTGCACTATTACAGGGTCAGTAATTGAGGGTGTGCTGCACTATTGGAGTGTCATTATTTGAGGGTTTGTTGCACTATTGGAGTTTCAGTAATTGAGGGTGTGCTGCACTATTGGAGTGTCATTATTTGAGGGTTTGTTGCACTATTGGAGTGTCAGTAATTGAGGGTGTGCTGCACTATTGGAGTGTCAGTAATTGAGGGTGTGCTGCACTATTGGAGTGTCAGTAATTGAGGGTGTGCTGCACTATTGGAAGGTCATTAATTGAGGGTGTGCTGCACTATTGGAGTGTCAGTTATTGAGGGTGTGCTGCATTATTGGAGTGTCAGTAATTGAGGGTGTGCTGCACTATTGGAGTGTCAGTAATTGAGGGTGTGCTGCACTATTGGAGTGACAGTAATTGAGGGTGTGCTGCACTATTGGAGTGTCAGTAATTGATGGTGTGCTGCAGTATTGGAGTGTCAGTATTTGAGGGTGTGCTGCATTATTGGAGTGTCAGTAATTGAGGGTGTGCTGCACTATTGGAGTGTCAGTTATTGAGGGTGTGCTGCACTATTGGAGTGACAGTAATTGAGGGTGTGCTGCACTATTGGAGTGTCAGTAATTGATGGTGTGCTGCAGTATTGGAGTGTCAGTATTTGAGGGTGTGCTGCACTATTGGAGTGTCAGTTATAGAGGGTGTGACGCACTATTGGAGTGTCAGTTATTGAGGGTGTGCTGCATTATTGGAGTGTCAGTAATTGAGGGTGTGCTGCACTATTGGAGTGTCAGTTATAGAGGGTGTGACGCACTATTGGAGTGTCAGTTATTGAGGGTGTGACGCACTATTGGAGTGTCAGTAATTGAGGGTGTGCTGCACTATTGGAGGGACAGTAATTGAGGGTGTGCTGCACTGTTGGAGGGTCATTAATTGAGGGTGTGCTGCACTATTGGGGTGTCAGTAATTGAGGGTGTGCTGCACTATTCGAAGGTCATTAATTGAGGGTGTGCTGCACTATTGGAGAGTCAGTAATTGAGGGTGTGCTGCACTATTGGAGAGTCAGTAATTGAGGGTGTGCTGCACTATTGGAGAGTCAGTAATTGAGGGTGTGCTGCACTATTGGAGTGTCAGTAATTGAGGGTGTGCTGCACTATTGGAGAGTCAGTAATTGAGGGTGTGCTGCACTATTCGAAGGTCAGTAATTGAGGGTGTGCTGCACAATTCGAAGGTCAGTAATTGAGGGTGTGCTGCACAATTCGAAGGTCAGTAATTGAGGGTGTGCTGCACAATTCGAAGGTCAGTAATTGAGGGTGTGCTGCACAATTCGAAGGTCAGTAATTGAGGGTGTGCTGCACTATTGGAGAGTCAGTAATTGAGGGTGTGCTGCACTATTCGAAGGTCAGTAATTGAGGGTGTGCTGCACAATTCGAAGGTCAGTAATTGAGGGTGTGCTGCACTATTGGAGTGTCAGTATTTGAGGATGTGCTGCGCTATTGGAGTGTCAGTAATTTAGGGTGTGCTGCACTATTGGAGTGTCAGTATTTGAGGATGTGCTGCACTATAGGAGGGTCAGTAATTGAGGGTGTGCTGCACTATTGGAGTGTCAGTAATTGAGGGTGTGCTGCACTATTGGAGTGTCAGTAATTGAGGGTGTGCTGCACTATTGGAGAGTCAGTAATTGAGGGTGTGCTGCACTATTGGAGAGTCAGTAATTGAGGGTGTGCTGCACTATTGGAGGGTCAGTAATTGAGGGTGTGCTGCACTATTGGAGGGTCAGTAATTGAGGGTGTGCTGCACTATTGGAGTGTCAGTAATTGAGGGTGTGCTGCACTATTGGAGTGTCAGTAATTGAGGGTGTGCTGCACTATTGGAGTGTCAGTAATTGAGGGTGTGCTGCACTATTGGAGGGTCAGTAATTGAGTGTGTGCTTCACTCTGGGAGTGTCAGTAATTGAGGGTGTGCTGCACTATTGGAGTGTCAGTAATTGAGGGTGTGCTGCACTATTGGAGTGTCAGTAATTGAGGGTGTGCTGCACTATTGGAGAGTCAGTAATTGAGGGTGTGCTGCACTATTGGAGTGTCAGAAATTGAGGTTGAGCTGCACCATTGGAGTGACCGTAATTGAGGGTGTGCTGCACTATTGGAGAGTCAGTAATTGAGGGTGTGCTGCACTATTGGAGTGTCAGTAATTGAGGGTTTGCTGCACCAATGGACTGTCAGTAATTGAGGGTGTGCTGCACTATTGGTGTGTCAGTAATTGAGGGTGTGCAGCACTATTGGAGTGTCAGTAATTGAGGTTGTGCGCACTATTGGAGTATCAGTAATTGAGGATGAGCTGCACTATTGGAGTGTCAGTAATTGAGGGTGTGCTGCACTTTTGGAGGGTCAGAAATTGAGGGTGTGCTGCACTATTGGAGAGTCAGTAATTGAGGGTGTGCTGCACTATTGGAGTGTCAGTAATTGAGGGTTTGCTGCACCAATGGACTGTCAGTAATTGAGGGTGTGCTGCACTATTGGTGTGTCAGTAATTGAGGGTGTGCAGCACTATTGGAGTGTCAGTAATTGAGGTTGTGCGCAGTATTGGAGTATCAGTAATTGAGGATGAGCTGCACTATTGGAGTGTCAGTAATTGAGGGTGTGCTGCACTTTTGGAGGGTCAGAAATTGAGGGTGTGCTGCACTATTGGAGTGTTAGTAATTGAGGGTATGCTGCACTATTGGAGGGTCAGAAATTGAGGGTGTGCTGCACTATTGGTGTGTCAGTAATTGAGGGTGTGCTGCACTATTGGAGAGTCAGTAATTGAGGGTGTGCTGCACTATTGGAGTGTCAGTAATTGAGGGTGTGCTGCACTATTGTAGTGTCAGTAATTGAGGGTGTGCTGCACTATTGGAGGGTCAGTAATTGAGGGTGTGCTGCATTATTGGGGAGTCAGTAATTGAGGGTGTGCTGCACTATTGGAGTGTCAGTATTTGAGGTTGTGCAGCTTTATTGAAGGTTCAGAAATTGATGGTGTGCTGCGCTATTTGAGGGTCAGTAATCGAGCGTTTGCTGCACTATTGGACAGTCAGAAATTGAGGGTGTGCTGCACTATTGGAGGGTCTGTACATGAGGGTGTGCTGCACTATTGGAGGGTCTATACATGATGGTGTGCTGCACTATTGGAGTGTCAGTAATTGAGGGTGTGCTGCTCTATTGGAGTGTCAGTAATTGAGGGTGTGCTGCACTATTGGAGTGTCAGTAATTGAGGGTGTGCTGCACCATTAGAGAGTCAGTAATTGAGGGTGTGCTGCACTATTGGAGGGTCAGTAATTGAGGGTGTGCTGAACTATTGGAGTGTCAGTAATTGAGGGTGTGCTGCACTATTGGAGTGTCAGTAATTGAGGGTGTGCAGCACTATTTGAGTGTCAGTAATTGAGGGTGTGCTGCACTATTGGAGTGTCAGTAATTGAGGGTGTGCTGCACTATTGGAGGGTCAGTAATTGAGGGTGTGCTTCACTCTGGGAGTGTCAGTAATTGAGGGTGTGCTTCACTCTGGGAGTGTCAGTAATTGAGGGTGTGCTGCACTATTGGAGTGTCAGTAATTGAGGGTGTGCTGCACTATTGGAGTGTCAGTAATTGAGGGTGTGCTGCACTATTGGAGTGTCAGTAATTGAGGGTGTGCTGCACCATTAGAGAGTCAGTAATTGAGGGTGTGCTGCACTATTGGAGGGTCAGTAATTGAGTGTGTGCTTCACTCTGGGACTGTCAGTAATTGAGGGTGTGCTGCACTATTGGAGTGTCAGTAATTGAGGGTGTGATGCACCATTAGAGAGTCAGTAATTGAGGGTGTGCTGCACTATTGGAGGGTCAGTAATTGAGGGTGTGCTGCACTATTGGAGTGTCAGTAATTGAGGGTGTGCTGCACTATTGGAGTGTCAGTAATTGAGGGTGTGCAGCACTATTTGAGTGTCAGTAATTGAGGGTGTGCTGCACTATTGGAGTGTCAGTAATTGAGGGTGTGCTGCACTATTGGAGTGTCAGTAATTGAGGGTGTGCTTCACTCTGGGAGTGTCAGTAATTGAGGGTGTGCTTCACTCTGGGAGTGTCAGTAATTGAGGGTGTGCTGCACTATTGGAGTGTCAGTAATTGAGGGTGTGCTGCACTATTGGAGTGTCAGTAATTGAGGGTGTGCTGCACTATTGGAGTGTCAGTAATTGAGGGTGTGCTGCACTATTGGAGGGTCAGTAATTGAGGGTGTGCTGCACTATTGGAGGGTCCGTAATTGAGGGTGTGCTGCACTATTGGAGGGTCAGTAATTGAGGGTGTGCTGCACTATTGGAGGGTCAGTAATTGAGGGTGTGCTTCACTCTGGGAGTGTCAGTAATTGAGGGTGTGCTTCACTCTGGGAGTGTCAGTAATTGAGGGTGTGCAGCACTATTGGAGTGTCAGTAATTGAGGGTGTGCTGCACTATTGGAGTGTCAGTAATTGAGGGTGTGCTGCACTATTGGAGTGTCAGTAATTGAGGGTGTGCTGCACTATTGGAGAGTCAGTAATTGAGGGTGTGCTGCACTATTGGAGTGTCAGTAATTGAGGATGTGCTGCACTATTGGAGTGTCAGTAATTGAGGGTGTGCTGCACTATTGGAGGGTCAGTAATTGAGGGTTTGCTGCACCAATGGACTGTCAGTAATTGAGGGTGTGCTGCACTATTGGAGTGTCAGTAATTGAGGTTGTGCTGCACTATTGGAGTGTCAGTATTTGAGGGTTTGCTGCACTATTGGAGTATCAGTAATTGAGGATGAGCTGCACTATTGGAGTGTCAGTAATTGAGGGTGTGCTGCACTTTTGGAGGGTCAGAAATTGAGGGTGTGCTGCACTATTGGAGTGTTAGTAATTGAGGGTGTGCTGCACTATTGGAGGGTCAGAAATTGAGGGTGTGCTGCACTATTGGAGTGTCAGTAATTGAGGGTGTGCTGCTCTACTGGAGTGTCAGTAATTGAGGGTGTGCTGCACTATTGGAGTGTCAGTAATTGAGTGTGTGCTGCAGTGTTGGAGTGTCAGTAATTGAGGGTGTGCTGCACTATTGGAGTGTCAGTAATTGAGGGTGTGCTGCACTATTGGAGTGTCAGTAATTGAGGGTGTGCTTCACTATTGGAGAGTCAGTAATTGAGGGTGTGCTGCACTATTGGATTGTCAGTAATTGAGTGTGTGCTTCACTGTTGGAGGGTCAGTAATTGAAGGTGTGCTGCACTATTGGAGTGTCAGTAATTGAGGGTGTGCTGCACTATTTGAGTGTCAGTAATTGAGGGTGTGCTGCACTATTGGAGTGTCAGTAATTGAGGGTGTGCTGCACTATTGGAGTGTCAGTAATTGAGGTTGTGCTGCACTATTGGAGTGTCAGTAATTGAGGGTGTGCTGCACTATTGGAGTGTCAGTAATTGAGGGTGTGCTGCACTATTGGAGTGTCAGTAATTGAGGGTGTGCTGCACTATTGGAGTGTCAGTAATTGAGGGTGTGCTGCACTATTGTAGTGTCAGTAATTGAGGGTGTGCTGCACTATTGTAGTTTCAGTAATTGAGGGTGTGCTGCACTATTGGAGGGTCAGTAATTGAGGGTGTGCTGCATTATTGGGGAGTCAGTAATTGAGGGTGTGCTGCACTATTGGAGTGTCAGTATTTGAGGTTGTGCAGCTTTATTGAAGGTTCAGTAATTGAGGGTGTGCTGCGCTATTTGAGGGTCAGTAATCGTGCGTTTGCTGCACTATTGGACAGTCAGAAATTGAGGGTGTGCTGCACTATTGGAGGGTCTGTACATGAGGGTGTGCTGCACTATTGGAGGGTCTATACATGATGGTGTGCTGCACTATTGGAGTGTCAGTAATTGAGGGTGTGCTGCACTATTGGAGTGTCAGTAATTGAGGGTGTGCTGCACTATTGGAGTGTCAATAATTGAGGGTGTGCTGCACCATTAGAGAGTCAGTAATTGAGGGTGTGCTGCACTATTGGAGGGTCAGTAATTGAGGGTGTGCTGCACTATTGGAGTGTCAGTAATTGAGGGTGTGCTGCACTATTTGAGTGTCAGTAATTGAGGGTGTGCTGCACCATTAGAGAGTCAGTAATTGAGGGTGTGCTGCACTATTGGAGGGTCAGTAATTGAGGGTGTGCTGCACTATTGGAGTGTCAGTAATTGAGGGTGTGCTGCACTATTGGAGTGTCAGTAATTGAGGGTGTGCTGCACTATTGGAGTGTCAGTAATTGAGGGTGTGCTGCACTATTGGAGTGTCAGTAATTGAGGGTGTGCTGCACTATTGGAGTGTCAGTAATTGAGGGTGTGCTGCACTATTGGTGTGTCAGTAATTGAGTGTGTGCTTCACTCTGGGAGTGTCAGTAATTGAGGGTGTGCTGCACTATTGGAGTGTCAGTAATTGAGGGTGTGCTGCACTATTGGAGTGTCAGTAATTGAAGTTGTGCGCACTATTGGAGTATCAGTAATTGAGGATGAGCTGCACTATTGGAGTGTCAGTAATTGAGGGTGTGCTTCACTATTGGAGTGTTAGTAATTGAGGGTGTGCTGCACTATTGGAGGGTCAGAAATTGAGGGTGTGCTGCACTATTGGAGTGTCAGTAATTGAGGGTGTGCTGCACTATTGGAGTGTCAGTAATTGAGGTTGTGCTGCACTATTGGAGTGTCAGTAATTGAGTGTGTGCTGCAGTGTTGGAGTGTCAGTAATTGAGGGTGTGCTGCACTATTGGAGTGTCAGTAATTGAGGGTGTGCTGCACTATTGGAGTGTCAGTAATTGAGGGTGTGCTGCACTATTGGAGTGTCAGTAATTGAGGGTGTGCTTCACTATTGGAGAGTCAGTAATTGAGGGTGTGCTGCACTATTGGATTGTCAGTAATTGAGGGTGTGCTGCACTATTGGAGTGTCAGTAATTGAGGGTGTGCTGCACTATTGGAGTGTCAGTAATTGAAGGTGTGCTGCACTATTGGAGTGTCAGTAATTGAGGGTGTGCTGCACTATTGGAGTGTCAGTAATTGAGGGTGTGCTGCACTATTGGAGTGTCAGTAATTGAGGGTGTGCTGCACTATTGGAGTGTCAGTAATTGAGGATGTGCTGCACTATTGGAGTGTCAGTAATTGAGGGTGTGCTGCACTATTGGACTGTCAGTAATTGAGGGTGTGCTGTACTATTGGAGGGTCAGTAATTGAGGGTGTGCTGCACTATTGGACTGTCAGTAATTGAGGGTGTGCTGCACTATTGGACTGTCAGTAATTGAGGGTGTGCTGTACTATTGGAGGGTCAGTAATTGAGGGTGTGCAGCACTATTGGAGGGTCAGTAATTGAGGGTTTGCTGCACTATTGGAGGGTCAGTAATTGAGGGTGTGCTGCACTATTGGAGTGTCAGTAATTGAGGGTGTGCTGCACTATTGGAGTGTCAGTAATTGAGGGTGTGCTGCACTATTGGAGTGTCAGTAATTGAGGGTGTGCTGCACTATTGGAGTGTCAGTAATTGAGGGTGTGCTGCACTATTGGAGTGTCAGTAATTGAGGGTGTGCTGCACTATTGGAGTGTCAGTAATTGAGGGTGTGCTGCACTATTGGAGTGTCAGTAATTGAGGGTGTGCTGCACTATTGGAGGGTCAGTAATTGAGGGTGTGCTGCACTATTGGAGTGTCAGTAATTGAGGGTGTGCTGCACTATTGGAGTGTCAGTAATTGAGGGTGTGCTGCACCATTAGAGAGTCAGTAATTGAGGGTGTGCTGCACTATTGGAGGGTCAGTAATTGAGGGTGTGCTGCACTATTGGAGTGTCAGTAATTGAGGGTGTGCTGCACTATTGGAGGGTCAGTAATTGAGGGTGTGCAGCACTATTTGAGTGTCAGTAATTGAGGGTGTGCTGCACTATTGGAGTGTCAGTAATTGAGGGTGTGCTGCACTATTGGAGGGTCAGTAATTGAGGGTGTGCAGCACTATTTGAGTGTCAGTAATTGAGGGTGTGCTGCACTATTGGAGTGTCAGTAATTGAGGGTGTGCTGCACTATTGGAGGGTCAGTAATTGAGTGTGTGCTTCACTCTGGGAGTGTCAGTAATTGAGGGTGTGCTGCACTATTGGAGGGTCAGTAATTGAGGGTGTGCTGCACTATTGGAGTGTCAGTAATTGAGGGTGTGCTGCACTATTGGAGTGTCAGTAATTGAGGGTGTGCTGCACTATTGGAGTGTCAGTAATTGAGGGTGTGCAGCACTATTTGAGTGTCAGTAATTGAGGGTGTGCTGCACTATTGGAGTGTCAGAAATTGAGGTTGAGCTGCACCATTGGAGTGACCGTAATTGAGGGTGTGCTGCACTATTGGAGAGTCAGTAATTGAGGGTGTGCTGCACTATTGGAGTGTCAGTAATTGAGGGTGTGCTGCACTATTGGAGTGTCAGTAATTGAGGATGTGCTGCACTATTGGAGTGTCAGTAACTGAGGGTGTGCTGCACTATTGGAGGGTCAGTAATTGAGGGTTTGTTGCACCAATGGACTGTCAGTAATTGAGGGTGTGCTGCACTATTGGAGTGTCAGTAATTGAGGGTGTGCAGCACTATTGGAGTGTCAGTAATTGAAGTTGTGCGCACTATTGGAGTATCAGTAATTGAGGATGAGCTGCACTATTGGAGTGTCAGTAATTGAGGGTGTGCTGCACTTTTGGAGGGTCAGAAATTGAGGGTGTGCTTCACTATTGGAGTGTTAGTAATTGAGGGTGTGCTGCACTATTGGAGGGTCAGAAATTGAGGGTGTGCTGCACTATTGGAGTGTCAGTAATTGAGGGTGTGCTGCTCTACTGGAGTGTCAGTAATTGAGGGTGTGCTGCACAATTGGAGTGTCAGTACTTGAGTGTGTGCTGCAGTGTTGGAGTGTCAGTAATTGAGGGTGTGCTGCACTATTGGAGTGTCAGTAATTGAGGGTGTGCTGCACTATTGGAGTGTCAGTAATTGAGGGTGTGCTGCACTATTGGAGTGTCAGTAATTGAGGGTGTGCCGCACTATTGGAGTGTCAGTAATTGAAGGTGTGCTGCACTATTGGAGTGTCAGTAATTGAGGGTGTGCTGCACTATTGGAGTGTCAGTAATTGAGGGTGTGCTGCACTATTGGAGTGTCAGTAATTGAGGGTGTGCTGCACTATTGGAGTGTCAGTAATTGAGGTTGTGCTGCACTATTGGAGTGTCAGTAATTGAGGGTGTGCTGCACTATTGGAGTGTCAGTAATTGAGGGTGTGCTGCACTATTGGAGTGTCAGTAATTGAGGGTGTGCTGCACTATTGGAGTGTCAGTAATTGAGGGTGTGCTGCACTATTGGAGTGTCAGTAATTGAGGGTGTGCTGCACTATTGGAGTGTCAATAATTGAGGGTGTGCTGCACCATTAGAGAGTCAGTAATTGAGGGTGTGCTGCACTATTGGAGGGTCAGTAATTGAGGGTGTGCTGCACTATTGGAGTGTCAGTAATTGAGGGTGTGCTGCACTATTTGAGTGTCAGTAATTGAGGGTGTGCTGCACCATTAGAGAGTCAGTAATTGAGGGTGTGCTGCACTATTGGAGGGTCAGTAATTGAGGGTGTGCTGCACTATTGGAGTGTCAGTAATTGAGGGTGTGCTGCACTATTGGAGTGTCAGTAATTGAGGGTGTGCTGCACTATTGGAGTGTCAGTAATTGAGGGTGTGCTGCACTATTGGAGTGTCAGTAATTGAGGGTGTGCTGCACTATTGGAGTGTCAGTAATTGAGGGTGTGCTGCACTATTGGTGTGTCAGTAATTGAGTGTGTGCTTCACTCTGGGAGTGTCAGTAATTGAGGGTGTGCTGCACTATTGGAGTGTCAGTAATTGAGGGTGTGCTGCACTATTGGAGTGTCAGTAATTGAAGTTGTGCGCACTATTGGAGTATCAGTAATTGAGGATGAGCTGCACTATTGGAGTGTCAGTAATTGAGGGTGTGCTTCACTATTGGAGTGTTAGTAATTGAGGGTGTGCTGCACTATTGGAGGGTCAGAAATTGAGGGTGTGCTGCACTATTGGAGTGTCAGTAATTGAGGGTGTGCTGCACTATTGGAGTGTCAGTAATTGAGGTTGTGCTGCACTATTGGAGTGTCAGTAATTGAGTGTGTGCTGCAGTGTTGGAGTGTCAGTAATTGAGGGTGTGCTGCACTATTGGAGTGTCAGTAATTGAGGGTGTGCTGCACTATTGGAGTGTCAGTAATTGAGGGTGTGCTGCACTATTGGAGTGTCAGTAATTGAGGGTGTGCTTCACTATTGGAGAGTCAGTAATTGAGGGTGTGCTGCACTATTGGATTGTCAGTAATTGAGGGTGTGCTGCACTATTGGAGTGTCAGTAATTGAGGGTGTGCTGCACTATTGGAGTGTCAGTAATTGAAGGTGTGCTGCACTATTGGAGTGTCAGTAATTGAGGGTGTGCTGCACTATTGGAGTGTCAGTAATTGAGGGTGTGCTGCACTATTGGAGTGTCAGTAATTGAGGGTGTGCTGCACTATTGGAGTGTCAGTAATTGAGGATGTGCTGCACTATTGGAGTGTCAGTAATTGAGGGTGTGCTGCACTATTGGACTGTCAGTAATTGAGGGTGTGCTGTACTATTGGAGGGTCAGTAATTGAGGGTGTGCTGCACTATTGGACTGTCAGTAATTGAGGGTGTGCTGCACTATTGGACTGTCAGTAATTGAGGGTGTGCTGTACTATTGGAGGGTCAGTAATTGAGGGTGTGCAGCACTATTGGAGGGTCAGTAATTGAGGGTTTGCTGCACTATTGGAGGGTCAGTAATTGAGGGTGTGCTGCACTATTGGAGTGTCAGTAATTGAGGGTGTGCTGCACTATTGGAGTGTCAGTAATTGAGGGTGTGCTGCACTATTGGAGTGTCAGTAATTGAGGGTGTGCTGCACTATTGGAGTGTCAGTAATTGAGGGTGTGCTGCACTATTGGAGTGTCAGTAATTGAGGGTGTGCTGCACTATTGGAGTGTCAGTAATTGAGGGTGTGCTGCACTATTGGAGTGTCAGTAATTGAGGGTGTGCTGCACTATTGGAGGGTCAGTAATTGAGGGTGTGCTGCACTATTGGAGTGTCAGTAATTGAGGGTGTGCTGCACTATTGGAGTGTCAGTAATTGAGGGTGTGCTGCACCATTAGAGAGTCAGTAATTGAGGGTGTGCTGCACTATTGGAGGGTCAGTAATTGAGGGTGTGCTGCACTATTGGAGTGTCAGTAATTGAGGGTGTGCTGCACTATTGGAGGGTCAGTAATTGAGGGTGTGCAGCACTATTTGAGTGTCAGTAATTGAGGGTGTGCTGCACTATTGGAGTGTCAGTAATTGAGGGTGTGCTGCACTATTGGAGGGTCAGTAATTGAGGGTGTGCAGCACTATTTGAGTGTCAGTAATTGAGGGTGTGCTGCACTATTGGAGTGTCAGTAATTGAGGGTGTGCTGCACTATTGGAGGGTCAGTAATTGAGTGTGTGCTTCACTCTGGGAGTGTCAGTAATTGAGGGTGTGCTGCACTATTGGAGGGTCAGTAATTGAGGGTGTGCTGCACTATTGGAGTGTCAGTAATTGAGGGTGTGCTGCACTATTGGAGTGTCAGTAATTGAGGGTGTGCTGCACTATTGGAGTGTCAGTAATTGAGGGTGTGCAGCACTATTTGAGTGTCAGTAATTGAGGGTGTGCTGCACTATTGGAGTGTCAGAAATTGAGGTTGAGCTGCACCATTGGAGTGACCGTAATTGAGGGTGTGCTGCACTATTGGAGAGTCAGTAATTGAGGGTGTGCTGCACTATTGGAGTGTCAGTAATTGAGGGTGTGCTGCACTATTGGAGTGTCAGTAATTGAGGATGTGCTGCACTATTGGAGTGTCAGTAACTGAGGGTGTGCTGCACTATTGGAGGGTCAGTAATTGAGGGTTTGTTGCACCAATGGACTGTCAGTAATTGAGGGTGTGCTGCACTATTGGAGTGTCAGTAATTGAGGGTGTGCAGCACTATTGGAGTGTCAGTAATTGAAGTTGTGCGCACTATTGGAGTATCAGTAATTGAGGATGAGCTGCACTATTGGAGTGTCAGTAATTGAGGGTGTGCTGCACTTTTGGAGGGTCAGAAATTGAGGGTGTGCTTCACTATTGGAGTGTTAGTAATTGAGGGTGTGCTGCACTATTGGAGGGTCAGAAATTGAGGGTGTGCTGCACTATTGGAGTGTCAGTAATTGAGGGTGTGCTGCTCTACTGGAGTGTCAGTAATTGAGGGTGTGCTGCACAATTGGAGTGTCAGTACTTGAGTGTGTGCTGCAGTGTTGGAGTGTCAGTAATTGAGGGTGTGCTGCACTATTGGAGTGTCAGTAATTGAGGGTGTGCTGCACTATTGGAGTGTCAGTAATTGAGGGTGTGCTGCACTATTGGAGTGTCAGTAATTGAGGGTGTGCCGCACTATTGGAGTGTCAGTAATTGAAGGTGTGCTGCACTATTGGAGTGTCAGTAATTGAGGGTGTGCTGCACTATTGGAGTGTCAGTAATTGAGGGTGTGCTGCACTATTGGAGTGTCAGTAATTGAGGGTGTGCTGCACTATTGGAGTGTCAGTAATTGAGGTTGTGCTGCACTATTGGAGTGTCAGTAATTGAGGGTGTGCTGCACTATTGGAGTGTCAGTAATTGAGGGTGTGCTGCACTATTGGAGTGTCAGTAATTGAGGGTGTGCTGCACTATTGGAGTGTCAGTAATTGAGGGTGTGCTGCACTATTGGAGTGTCAGTAATTGAGGGTGTGCTGCACTATTTGAGTGTCAGTAATTGAGGGTGTGCTGCACTATTAGAGTGTCAGTAATTGAGGGTGTGCTGCACTATTGGTGTGTCAGTAATTGAGGGTGTGCTGCACCATTAGAGAGTCAGTAATTGAGGGTGTGCTGCACTATTGGAGGGTCAGTAATTGAGGGTGTGCTGCACTATTGGAGTGTCAGTAATTGAGGGTGTGCTGCACTATTGGAGGGTCAGTAATTGAGGGTGTGCAGCACTATTTGAGTGTCAGTAATTGAGGGTGTGCTGCACTATTGGAGTGTCAGTAATTGAGGGTGTGCTGCACTATTGGAGGGTCAGTAATTGAGGGTGTGCTGCACTATTGGAGTGTCAGTAATTGAGGGTGTGCTGCACTATTGGAGTGTCAGTAATTGAGGGTGTGCAGCACTATTTGAGTGTCAGTAATTGAGGGTGTGCTGCACTATTGGAGTGTCAGTAATTGAGGGTGTGCTGCACTATTGGAGGGTCAGTAATTGAGTGTGTGCTTCACTCTGGGAGTGTCAGTAATTGAGGGTGTGCTGCACTATTGGAGTGTCAGTCATTGAGGGTGTGCTGCACTATTGGAGAGTCAGTAATTGAGGGTGTGCTGCACTATTGGAGTGTCAGAAATTGAGGTTGAGCTGCACCATTGGAGTGACCGTAATTGAGGGTGTGCTGCACTATTGGAGAGTCAGTAATTGAGGGTGTGCTGCACTTTTGGAGTGTCAGTAATTGAGGGTGTGCTGCACTATTGGTGTGTCAGTAATTGAGGATGTGCTGCACTATTGGAGTGTCAGTAATTGAGGGTGTGCTGCACTATTGGAGGGTCAGTAATTGAGGGTTTGTTGCACCAATGGACTGTAAGTAATTGAGGGTGTGCTGCACTATTGGTGTGTCAGTAATTGAGGGTGTGCAGCACTATTGGAGTGTCAGTAATTGAGGATGAGCTGCACTATTGGAGTGTCAGTAATTGAGGGTGTGCTGCACTTTTGGAGGGTCAGAAATTGAGGGTGTGCTTCACTATTGGAGTGTTAGTAATTGAGGGTGTGCTGCACTATTGGAGGGTCAGAAATTGAGGGTGTGCTGCACTATTGGAGTGTCAGTAATTGAGGGTGTGCTGCTCTACTGGAGTGTCAGTAATTGAGGGTGTGCTGCACAATTGGAGTGTCAGTAATTGAGTGTGTGCTGCACTATTGGAGTGTCAGTAATTGAGGGTGTGCTTCACTATTGGAGTGTCAGTAATTGAGGGTGTGCTGCAGTGTTGGAGTGTCAGTAATTGAGGGTGTGCTGCACTATTGGATTGTCAGTAATTGAGTGTGTGCTGCACTATTGGAGTGTCAGTAATTGAGGGTGTGCTGCACTATTGGAGTGTCAGTAATTGAGGGTGTGCAGCACTATTGGAGTGTCAGTAATTGAAGGTGTGCTGCACTATTGGAGTGTCAGTAATTGAGGGTGTGCTGCACTATTGGAGTGTCAGTAATTGAGGGTGTGCTGCACTATTGGAGAGTCAGTAATTGAGGGTGTGCTGCACTATTGGAGTGTCAGTAATTGAGGGTGTGCTGCACTATTGGAGTGTCAGTAATTGAGGGTGTGCAGCACTATTGGAGTGTCAGTAATTGAAGGTGTGCTGCACTATTGGAGTGTCAGTAATTGAGGGTGTGCTGCACTATTGGAGTGTCAGTAATTGAGGGTGTGCTTCACTGTTGGAGGGTCAGTAATTGAGGGTGTGCTGCACTATTGGAGTGTCAGTAATTGAGGGTGTGCTGCACTATTGGAGTGTCAGTAATTGAGGGTGTGCTTCACTATTGGAGTGTCAGTAATTGAGGGTGTGCTGCACTATTGGAGTGTCAGTAATTGAGGTTGTGCTGCACTATTGGAGTGTCAGTAATTGAGGGTGTGCTGCACTATTGGAGTGTCAGTAATTGAGGGTGTGCTGCTCTATTGGAGTGTCAGTAATTGAGGGTGTGCTGCACTATTGGAGTGTCAGTAATTGAGGGTGTGCTGCACTATTGGAGTGTCAGTGATTGAGGGTGTGCTGCACTATTGGAGTGTCAGTATTTGAGGTTGTGCAGCTTTATTGAAGGTTCAGAAATTGATGGTGTGCTGCGCTATTTGAGGGTCAGTAATCGAGCGTTTGCTGCACTATTGGACAGTCAGAAATTGAGGGTGTGCTGCACTATTGGAGGGTCTGTACATGAGGGTGTGCTGCACTACTGGAGGGTCAGTAATTGAGGGTGTGCTGCACTATTGGAGGGTCTATACATGAAGGTGTGCTGCACTATTGGAGTGTCAGTAATTGAGGGTGTGCTGCACTATTGGAGTGTCAGTAATTGAGGGTGTGCTGCACTATTGGAGTGTCAGTAATTGAGGGTGTGCTGCACCATTAGAGAGTCAGTAATTGAGGGTGTGCTGCACTATTGGAGGGTCAGTAATTGAGGTTGTGCTGCACTATTGGAGTGTCAGTAATTGATGGTGTGCTGCACGATTGGAGGGTCAGTAATTGAGGTTGTGCTGCACTATTGGAGTGTCAGTAATTGAGGGTGTGCTGCACTATTGGAGTGTCAGTAATTAAGGGTGTGCTGCACTATTGGAGTGACAGTAATTGAGGGTGTGCTGCACTATTGGAGTGTCAGTAATTGAGGGTGTGCTGCACTATTGGAGTGTCAGTAATTGAGGGTGTGCTGCACTATTGGAGTGTCAGTAATTGAGGGTGTGCTGCACTATTGGAGTGTCAGTAATTGAGGGTGTGCTGCACTATTGGAGTGTCAGTAATTGAGGGTGTGCTGCACTATTGGAGTGTCAGTAATTGAGGGTGTGCTGCACTATTGGAGTGTCAGTAATTGAGGGTGTGCTGCACTATTGGAGTGTCAGTAATTGAGGGTGTGCTGCACTATTGGAGTGTCAGTAATTGAGTGTATGCTGCACTATTGGAGAGTCAGTAATTGAGGGTGTGCTGCACTATTGTAGGGTCAGTAA